>NC_133043.1:7266250-7570000 GCF_048771995.1 Taeniopygia guttata
GGAAGGCCGGATAAGTGACTGAAGAAAATCCCTGCCACAAGGACAGAAGGAGCAGAACCTGATTGCTTTAGCAAAGGCAGTGCAGGTGATGTGATCACTGTGAGAGACCTTTCATCAGGAGAAGTCTCAGGGTCCTCACTCTCCCTGATCTACCTGGAAAAGGCAAAGCCCAAAGTGGGGGCTGTGTCAAAACTGCATTTGGCTGAGCAGTACAACACCCACTGGTGCTATGCTGACAGGGAGCCCCAAAAACCAATTCCAGGGGAGGAGGCAGGTTCTCCATCCCTCTGGGATGGGGGCTCAGCTCCCCAGGGTTGCCTGCCTTCCTAGGAGAAGGATTTGGCTAAGCATAAGCTTTTGGGCTGTGGATGCAGGTAGAAAGCCAGATGAAGTGGAGCTTGGATATGTGCAGCTTGGTCAAGGGGATGCTTTTTCTGGGCTGATGCTGTTGTAAAGCTGTGCTTCTGACATGGCTCAATGAGATAAAAGGGTAAGAGAGTCCAAGAGGGAGAAGGGTGGGCTTATCTCCCTGGAGGAAAGCTTGGTCCTCTTCTGCTAGCAGGAGCCTGGGGTATGTGCTGTGAGGTGAGCTGTTTACATACCTTGCTGCCTGAAATATTTACTGTTAGAGCTCTGGATATTCTTGTTATTCTTCAGTTGCTGTAATTTTCCATCTTTCTCTCCCCCTCTCAGTGCCTTAGGTGCACATGGGTGCAATATGACCCAGCTGGTTTTAATGAAAAGGAACTCCTACTTCTAGCCCGGATATTTTATTTCACACTTTTCTGGGCTCGCCTCTCGGCCGCTTGATTTGCTAAACCTTTATTAGATCCAGGATGATAACATTGCCTTTGCTTGGGAAACAGAGAGTGACCCAGGGAGCTGGGACTGACCCAAACTGCCTCAACCTCTTCTGCTGAAGGGCTTTGAGCTTCTTCACCAGCTCCACCAGACCAGCAGACGTCATTGGGATGCTCCCACCACAGTCCTTCAAGAAGGTTTTGCGGTTTTTTCTAGTGGTTTACTTCTTCTTGCCTCCTGTTGACCTCAAAAAAAGGATCCCCATCACAGCATCACAACAATCCCTATGTGACCACAGTTCAGAGAGTGCTACCAAACTCCAAGCAGGGGCTGTCACATTGAATCTTATGGGATTTGTAAGGGGGTAGATTCTGAACATCAAAAAATGTGCTTTGGTCCTTCCTCAGATTGCTTGTATTGCACTTTTAAAATCTTCTTTACAATAAGGATTTTTAGTTTGTCTTGCTTAGTTCATTTTTTCCCCCCGCTTTAAACCCATTCTACAACTTTGTGACGAGGGTGTAGTCAGGATGTTTAACAGATTTTGTAAAAGGCTAATCCAGGTTCTGTTCTTCCCGTGAGCGAGTCATCCATGGTTTTTAACAAAGTAGGACTTGTTTCTTGCTCAGTAACAAAGTTAATTATTGACAGCTACATTTTTACCTGCTGGAAATGGATTGCTGATGGGACCAGCATAAGACTGCTTTGGAGGAGAAAAATAAAGACACTTTCTTTCAGAAATCAATGCCATGACGGGGGTCAGCCCGCTGTGGTGGTGTGCAGTGTGGCAGCTGCCACCACTCCCCGCGGTGGGGACAGCAGGGACCTGGCACCAGGGTGCTGAGCTCGGTGTCACAGGAGGCACAGGCCCATGGCCATTCCTGTTCTCCTCCAAGCCATCGGGAACAGCAGGTGGTGTTCAGCCAGGATGGCACCAAGAGCTTTACAGGCACTGCGTTGCATGGAAAGGCATTTTTGTTTGCGGTTGTGATGCAGGGAGATGCAGAGCTGTTCCTCCCTTCACCGCTCTGGTGGTTTCTGACACCATGAGGAGGGCAAAAAATGAAAGAGCTGAGCACTGCTGCCTGCCAGAGGAGAGGAAACCCACTGTACCTACTTTAAAATACCATACTTCTGTTAAAAAGGTGTTCTGAAGATTATTTAAACAGTTGTCATGTTTTCAAGTAATGCCTTTTAATGCCTTTCCTTGGACAATATGGAAAACCTGGATGTTGTTGAGGCTGGGAAACTGGTACTGTTGGTTTCATTTTCTGGTTCATGTACACTCTGGGGGAGTCTGTGGTGTTTGCAGACTTTAAATGTGTGAAATTAAAAGGGTGACGTCTGCGGTGAAGCTCATACTTTCTGCAGTAACTGTACTACTGTTTTACATCATTTTCCTTTATGGCTCACCCAAAGTGGACTAAAAGCCCAACCCATTCATTTTTCTTTTCCTGTTGATGTGCCTGGACACATTTCAGGGGGGTATCATCACTTTAAAATGATGTTATTAAAACACAGGGCGGGGAGGATAAAAAGAGGGTCAAGAGGGCAGGATTTGAATCAACAGCGGAAAGGGAGAAGCATCAGATAGCGAGATGCTCAGCCTGAGAGGTGGGGAAGGGGCAGCAGTGTCACGGAAGGGGCTGGTGTCCATGCCCGAGCTGAGTTTTCCTCGCTGGCTCGGGCTGCAGTGGAGGGAGCTGGGGCAAGTTTTGCTCCTGCAGCGATTTTCCAGAGAGGGCTGCTTGGATCCGGCAGCGGTGGGTTAGCACAGCGCCGGTTTGATTTTGAGCAATTACAACGCGGAGCGCGGCCGAGTTGTCCCTTTCCAAACAAGGCTAAACCGAGAAGCCAAAAGCTCATCAGCTCCGGCGAACACCGGGGCAGAGACCCACCCGGTTCCGCCCTCCGTGGGGCTCGGCGCCGAGGGGCTCGGCGGGGCATCGGGGGGATGCGGGACGCGCCCGGGGGTGCCCCCGGCACCGCCCGCAGCCACCGGGGCGGGGCGGGGGTCCCGCAGAAGGGGCCGGCGCGGCGGAGGGGGCGGCGTGACGGGCGTGGGGAGCAGCCAGTGCGCGGCGAGGGGCCGTGCCGGGCCGGGCCGGGCTGGGCCGGGCTGGGCCGGGCCGGGGGCATGGCTCGCTGCCCGGCGGGGCGGGGGGCGGCCGCAGCCGCTCGCCCTCCGCCATTCGCGCGGCCGCAGCCGCACCGCCGAGCCGGGGGGCAGCGCCCCGCGCCCCGCCATGGCCGACCCGGCCGTCAGCGCCCACCTGGAGGGCATCATCTCCGACTTCGAAGGTGGGTGAGCCCGCGGGGCATATAAGGGGCACCCACGCGGGGAAAAGACGCTTTTGGGGTTCAGCCCGGCTCGGCTTCACCCGGGCTCGGCTGCCGCAGTTTCCCCTGTGGTACCCGCGGGTAGGGAGGGCTGTCGGTGCTTTTTGTAGCTGCTTTTTGTCGGTGTCCCAGGGCGGCATCCCCGGGGCTGTCCGTGCCTTTTGTCCGGAGCGGCTGCGCCCGGTGGTATCTGCCAAGTCGGGCTCTTACGGGATGTTTCTCCTTTCCTGCCTTTCCCGTGTTGATTTATGTAGTTTTTTTTCAGCTGAAAACACCCGCCTGAACAGACTGAAAGTCTGAAAAAAAGAACCCTTTTGTTGATTCTCAGCTTTGGGGTGCAAGCACAGCCCTGGACTAGCTGGGATGTGGATAACGAGCCCAAATTTCCCGAATCCCCGTAGCGGGAGCTGCCTGCCCGGAGACCTCTGCAGTTGTCCCGTGGCAGAGCTCCAGCGCTGACTGATGGAGGATCTGCATGCAGCGGACTGGGATGGCTCCTCCGCCTTCTTCTTGCCTGTATTCTGCCTTTTCCAGGCAAGAAGATAAGCTAGCGGGGAGCGTGCTGCTGCCAGATGGGTCTGGGAGCGAGAGACAGGCAGAGCAAGGCTGGGGTGGGGGGGTTGTGCCTGAAGCAGGCGTTGAGAGATCGGCTGGAGGGAGCTCATCTTCTCCCCCAGCAGAGTTTTGGAAGAGCAGCTCCATCCCTACGCACTCGCGCGTCCTGGCAGCGACCCAAGCGGAGCTTTGTGCAGCGGTTTCTAGAAAAAAAAAAAAAAAAGAGGGAAAAAAAAAAAACCGACAAAAAACCCACAAGACATAGCGGAGATGTTGGGGCCGCGGTGAAAGCTTATCCAGGCGCTGCGTGTGCACCGCTATAGGCTGAGCCTCCACCGCCTCCTGGAGAAGCCAGCCTGACCTTCGGGAAGCGGAGCTCTGCTGGTTTTGCTGCTGGGGAGCCGAGGCAGCTCGGAGCACAGGGGTTCCTCTTCCAGGTCAGGCAGGAAACGGGGGGCAGAGCTGGGGGCTCTGCAGTCCTTGCCATTAGGCTCTAGACACGGCCACCTCCCCTGGTTCCAGCCCGCAGGCTTGCCCCAGTGCAGCTGGCAGTGGAGGGCACAGCAAGAGGCTCAGGAAGTCACGTCCCTCGGGAAAATTGGGACTAACAAGTGTTGGGACACAGAGTGACCCGAATCCGCCACCCCTTTGGGTTCAAGGGCGCCTTTGTGACTGTCCTTGGGAGACTCGTGAGCTTCCCCACCACAAATGTAATTACTGCTTCCCTCTGGCTGCCCCAATTGCATTTAAATCCCTGAAGAACGAGTAATTTCCTACTCGGATAGGAGAGAGGCTCTGCTGTGGGCCCCGGGGCTGCCTGTTTGGGCTGTGTGTGATCCTCGGTACCAGCAGCTCCATCCTGCCTTTACTGTCAGTCTCTGGAGCACTGTCTGTGCAGAGGGAGAGGCTGGGGAGAGCTCCCTGTAGCTGAAGCCAAAAGGTCTGGCCTTGCCCTTGAGCAGGGATCTAGGCTACTGTTTCACAATTTAATTAGCTCTCAGCGTTGCACAGCAGCTTCCCAAAAAGCAGCAATTAATCTGCAGCCCGTAGGGCAGGGGATGCACTGTTCCCGTCTGCTGGGTGGGTGCCTCAACCCCACGCAGCCTCTGGCCAAGCAGGAAAGATCTGCCAAAAGTATGGAGCAGAAAGACCAGACCTTCCAGAGCTCTCTTTGTTCCCTCCAGTCACACACTGCCTGCCCTCCCCAGTCACCCTGGCTGTTCCTGCCTGTTTTCCTCACAGCATCCCTGCCTGGTTTCTTGTCCCCGCTGTGTTGCAGCAGGCAGGGAGCTGCAGCCTTGGCTGTGGAGCTGGCAGCCTTGCTGAGCCTGAGGAGGATGCAAGGGCCCCTGGGGAGAGGGAAGCAGCACCAGGTTCTTAATTCCAGTTTAGTTTCCAGGTCAAAGCAACATTTGAGAAGAAGGCAGAGCAGAGTGTGCCCTTCTCATGGCCCATGCTGTGATGGGGATGCTCACAGTGCCTGTCTTGCACTGCCCAGCAGGTCCTGCAGGAGGGCACTAGAAGAGCCCAGGGGCTTCTGCCCCAGGGGAGCTGTGGATGTGCCAGCCCTGGAAGTGTTCAAGGTCAGGTGGGATAGGATTATGAGCAGCCTTGTTTAGTGGAAGGTGTTCTCTGCCCAGGCAGTGGGCTTGGAAATAGATGATTTGTAAGGTCTCTCCCAACCAAACCCATTCCATGATTCTAATCCCCCTCATTTGACTGACAAAAGCTTCCCTGTCTCTAATGGGGCAGAGCATCATCAGGTCTGTGGTTTGCCAGGATTTACAGAGCATAATAGCTCTGCCCCTGGGTTTATAGATTCTGGCAGGTTTTCAGGAGTGTTGGTTGAGCTGTGGTTGCAGCAGCGCTTCCCAAGCCCACCTCTGCCTCACAGGGGGCTGTGGGTCCCTCAGCTCCCTGGGGGCTCAGGCACAGACCCTGAGCTGCAGGGAAGGGAGGCTGCAGTGCTCAATCAGCCTGGTGAGGTGCTGTGCAGTGTGGTAACAACCCCTGCACCCCAGAGCTCCCTGATCCCTCCAGGCTGGGTGATGTGGCAGTGTTGGTGCCCAGGTTGCCCTGCTGAGCAGGGGGTGATGCTCCTGCTCAAGTTTGGTTGGTTGTGATGCTGCACAGAGATAATCCCACGGCATGGAACTGCTTTTCCTGCCAGAGGTGTGGAGCTTTGTGCACTCAGTTTCTGCTGCCTGGTCGTGAGACAGGAGAGATCTGCAACAGTCCCTCATCCCAGGGGGATGTGGCTGCTGCTGAGCAGAGTCCCAGGGTAACTGAGGTGTGTCTTTGCTGGCAGTTTCTGGTGGAGAGCACTGATGCCAAGCACCCCTTGCCTTTGCCAGTGCTGTCAGTCAGCACCAGATTTGTTTCCCTGTACTTTTGAAACACAAATTGTCACGGTGGGTGTAAACTGTGCCTGCTGGAAACGCTGAGCAGGGCTGTGAGTGTGTGGAGAGGCAGGAGGGTTCCCGGGGGTTCTGTGTGGTGTCTGGGGGTACAGCTTGGCGTGGGCACAGGCTGGCAGCTTTGCTCTGGCAGAAACCATGAGACAGCATTTGTTGATGGCTCCTAATCCCTGATTTTCTCATTGCTCAGAGCCCAGCTCCCTCGGGGAGCGTGTGCTGGCTGTGGGTGAGCCTTGGCAGTGCTGTGGAGCTGGGTGGGGGAGCCTCCAGCCCTGCCAGGACATGACACTGCTGATCAGAAGGTTTCTCTGGCTATTTTATTTATTTTATTTATTTATTTTTTATTTATTCACTCTTCCTTACTATTGCACACTTCTCAGATGCTTCTCTCTCCACCCGGTGCAGGGTATTTTTAGTATCTCACCAGCAGACGTTGTGCAAACGAGGTACAAACTCGTGCTAAGTTATGTCCCAGTCTCAGTGCCACCAAAAAACCGTCACCCAGCTCATTTCCATGAGGGCACTGCATTATAAATAGACTTTTCTACGTGCTCTAAACTCACAGACTCATCCTTAAAATTTCCTTGAGCAAATGCCCGGGATGTCTGTGGGACACGTGGCCGTGCTGCATCCCCGGGCTGTGCAGGGCCAGCGTTTCTGCTGCCCCAGGAGCAGCTGCAGCTGCGTGCTGGGACTCACCCTGGGCTAATATTAGCATGAACATGCCAGTGTGGGTGATGTGCCTTGAATTCTGCATGGTGAAAAGCCTTGGAGATGGGAAGTGCCTTGTTTTTGTGTGAGTGTCTCGCTCAGGGTCAAGGTGTGTCCTCTAAGCCCGGCCCGAGGGTTTGCAGGATGAGCTCCAGTGTGGCTGGGAGCTGGGTGTGACTAACGGTCCCTCGTGTGCCAGGGCTCAATGCCTGGAAAAGGAAATGCAAAAAGATCTTTCCGATTTACATCTTGGAGCATCCCAGCCCTGGGAGTGAAGCAAAGCACTCCTCAATTGTTGGATTTCCTGGGCTGTCCACAAAAAGTCTCACTGCCCTTGGTCTCTTCTGGAGCTCGTCGTGGCACAGCCAGAGCTGCTCACGGATGCAGCTGGTGCTCCAAGCCAGCAAAGTCACCTCTGATGCCCTCAAAGCTGGGCTTTACAGCCCCTTCAGGGATCTGTCTCTTATTCCACATCTGTGTTTCTCTACCTGAGACAGAAGGATGGGCTGGATGCGAGTTTTCTGCCAAGTCCTCCTATGGTGGGAGAGGAAGGAGCTAGAGGAAGGTGCCTGTGGGAAGGGAAGTTTTGTGTCTTCCCCTGCAGAAGTTGTATCTTCCCCTGCAGAACTGGCCTTGGAGCCACAAAGTCAAAAACCTGCACCTTCCTGGTCACAGAGCAGTGGGTACCGCTGTTGTGGGCTGGGTTTTTCCCTGTGTAAATCCAATACTTTGGGAATAAAAAGGTTGTGAGGCAGTGGGAAAAGGAAGAACAGGTGATATCTCTGTCCATATGAACTGGGCTCTGGGGATGCCTCTGGCCCTGGTTAGGCTGTAGGATCATGCAGAGGTTGTTGTTTACAGCCCTGTCATGCAGGTGGGCTGGGCTGTGTGTCCTTGGGGCCAGGCACCGAGCAGTGTCCCTGGCTCTGTGACAGCAGGGACGGCTCCCGGGGCTGGCACAGGTGAGCTACTGTGGGACCAGCCCTGGACAAAGTGAGCACATGTCAGAATCTGAGGTATTGATGATCCTGAGATTGCAGAAAGTCTCTGTCTGTCAACCCCATTGCCAAAGCAGAAGCCATAATTGGTCTGTGCTGGTTCCAAGGTTGTTTATTCTGTTTATCTCTAACATGTTCTGCTGCCCTGCCGCAGCTCTGTCCTGCAGGGCAGCGTGTGGGGCTCTGCCCTCAGTGGGATGGTACAAACATTAAATACCACAAACTACCTGTGCTGGATTTACAATAACGTGCCAATATCTGTCACCTACGTTGGACAGTGTGTCCCCAGCCTGAACCAACAGAAAAATGCCAACACCACAGTGAAACATGGAGGGCATGAAGAAGGAGAAAAAGGACAAGGCACACCCAATTTCCTCCATCTTGTCCCCTTTGGACCCCTAATCTAGAAACCTAAAATTTTACTTTTGCACCTGTGCCACACTTAATTATTACTCATATCAAACACTCATAACTTGTAATTCATCCTGTAAGATTGAAAACTCTTTTCCATGGACAGAGATCACAGCCAGTGTCTCTGGGGGCTCTGTCCAGGGGGGTTCCTGACCCCTGCCAGGGTCCCGGAACATCCAGAGGGAAGCTCTGGACTCCCACAGGCACAGACTGTGCTAGCCATAAAGAGACCTTGCAGAGGAGCCTGGGTGGGAAGGAACAGGGAGGGGATGGTCTTTGCACCAGAGCCAGGGCAGCTGCTTTAGTTCTGCAAGCACAGTGCTGGTGCCTGGAGGTGAGTCAGGGCCTGGAGCACCGTGCTGGCTCTTCCCAGTCCCTGCGGTCTTGGCAGCACCTTTCCCTCAGTAAGGGACTCAGCTGAAATGCTGCAGTCTTTGCTCAGTGCCCCTTGGTGGACTGGGCAGTGGGGTGGGTAGGAAGCACCTGTGGGATGTGTTGGGTCAGGTGTGATAGCTCTGAGTGAGGGTGGCTCTGGCTCTTGGCCGATACACGCCAGCAAACCTGGGGCTGAATTACTGCCAGGCATTAACCTGGCACCTCTGGGTGCCCCATGGCCTCACAGGGTGCTGGTTTCATTTCTGGTTTGCTGCCCTTCCTTGCAGGGAGCTGCTCAGCCCTTTTTCCAGGAGCCAGGACAGCAGCCACAAAAACCTGGATGTGGACGTGTCATAAATCCAAAGACAATAATGGAGACTTCAGAGCCCATAATCACTACAGATATTCACATTTCTGACTTTGATATTTAAGGCAGCATCTTTCTGCAAGGATATCATGTGGACTTTCCCTCTCCCAACCTCCCTGTCCCCTCCTGCTGCAGTGGACTCTGGCACCTCTTTGGTTTTTAGCAACAAGCCAAGTGACCCTAAATCCTGGTTAAGCTTGTTTGAAGCCTGTGAAATGAGTCAGTGGTCCTGAGTTCAGTTCCTGGTGGGGCTGTGCCTGCTTGGTGGGGGCCAGGGTCCATCAGGGGTGCTTTTTTTGGGCTGTCATGCCCTTCACAGGGATGGGGTTGTGTCCTGGCCACCTCTCATTTCACACCTGCAGGGTATTGTTTGGTCCTGGCACCCCTCTGGTGGCACCAGCAGTTTGTACCCAGCTGCTGTGCTGGTGCCAACATGGGGAGAGCCCTCCTGGGTGCAGGAGACCCCTCCTCACTCCCTTCCCTGCCACAAACAGTGCAGGCAAGGAGCAGCCCTTGGGCAAGAAGGGGTTTGTTGCTGGCTCCAGCTCATTCTGAGCAGCTCTCATCTCCTGCTGCCTGTGACTCAGGCTTTTACCCTGATTGCTTTTGGAGGCTCTGGATGCAGCTCAGCCCTTGGCTCTCCTGGGGACACCTCCAGAGCAGTGGAGTGTCCATCCAAGGTGGCCCTGGGTTGGTTTGTGTGCCAAAAGGGGAGATGCCGCGGGTGGCGTGTGACTCCTGTGGATTGCAG
The DNA here is from genome assembly GCF_048771995.1 of Taeniopygia guttata. Taxonomy (NCBI): domain Eukaryota; kingdom Metazoa; phylum Chordata; class Aves; order Passeriformes; family Estrildidae; genus Taeniopygia; species Taeniopygia guttata. The sequence continues at coordinate 7,275,977 of NC_133043.1, forward strand.
GGCAGGGGACATTGTGACATCAGTCTGTGCCACTATCCTGGCAGCAGAGGTGGCAGTTTGGGACACAAGCATCACAAAATTGTGCAGCCCCTTGCTAGGGTGAGGTGGGTGCTCTGCAGCCTCTCAGCCCTGAGGATTAGTGCCACTGGTCACTGCACTGATTTGGGAGACGAGGGCTGGGCTTGGGACTCAGCCTTTCTTTCATCTTGGCCAATGGAAGTAAAAAAGCAGGGAAATGTGCAAAGGATGGATTTGATTTGATTTTTCAAAGCATGTTTCCTGGGGAGGAGGAGAGCTCTGCTCTCTGCCAGCCCTCAGGACGTTTGGACAACAGTTCTGCAGTGCTGGGTGTCCCCTCCAAGAGAGTCCTCAGAGCTGGCTGCAAGAACAGCAGCAATCAGCAGGCAGGAGTGGGCAGCACTGCAGGGGGGAATGGCTCCTGGGTCCTTCCTTTGCCCCTTTTACCAATTTCCCCCTTTTTCTTCAGCTTTTTAACCAGCATGTTGCAGCATCACCCATCAAAGCATCTTCCCATATGGAGACTTCACTGATTTAATCACCCAGTCCCTGGTCACCCACCTGGGTCACTCTCCATGTCCCTTGCACGGGCACTGGGATTTATGTCACCTGGGGATGGCATCTGTGGCACCAGCACGGGGCAGGCTGGGCTCTGCAAGACCATCTGCATCATACTTTTGTCTCTGGGTAATGGTTTCGAGGCATTTTAGAAATATTAGTGAACCAAACCAAATCTACAGCCCCATGGGAGGCACAGAAAGGATTTATTTCTCTCCTTCCTCCTCCCCCTGTGAAGGGAAACTGGATCACAGAGCAGAGACAGGAGCTGGAGTGAGCCCGTGGCAGAGGCAGTAATGCAATCTGCTGGGCTGGATACCCTGTGTTTTATGTAATTTTCTGTACAAGTATGAAATGAATATAAGGGATCTAAAATATCCTGGTCTGATCTGGAAGCATTTTGCTGCAAGTTAATGGTTATATAAACCCAAGTGTAATAGAGAATCAAGCTAAAATCTGTTGAGAACTGCATTATGGGGACTGGAAAGCTGGGATTTTTTATTAATCTTGAGTGTGGATTTTTTTTTTCTTTCTATTCTTAGTCCTGACTTTGCTTTTGCATGCTCATTTCTGGGAAAGGAGCAGTTTGCTGCATCAACCTCAGGCTGTTTTATGCCTTGCTGTGAGTGAGACAAATGCTGCTTTGATTGATGTCAGAGCTCTGAACTTGCATTTATCCCCAAATTTCCACCAGAACTCACCTCTTGGTACCGTTTACACCACTGAGGAAGGCCCTGCATGGGGACAGCACATTGCCAGCCTTTTCTGGTACATGTGGTTCGTGTCAGACCAGGCAGACTGCTGCAACTTCCTTTGAGAACTGTCTGTGAAATCAGAGAAAGGATTTATTTGGGCATAAACTGTTCATAACCTGACCCAGGATAGCGTGAGAGTCAGGGTACAACAGCAGAGTGTCACTAGATATATATAGATATAGATATATATGTATGTCTCTAGATATATATGTTTATATTTATATTATATATATTTCTATTTAGATATATATAGATACATTTTATATACATAGTGCAGCAAGTTTGGTTTATTGCTAAAGGAAAGGTGTGAGGCCTCCTGGCACAAGCACAGGGAGGGGCCTCAGCAACCCTTACTTCTCTTCTTTCTTTTGTTAGATCACCAGGAACTTTGGGAAAGGTGCTTTTAAAATTTCCTGCCTTGGTTTCTTTGGGTGTAAGGGGGGATCTGAGTTTCTCAGGCTGTTTTGAAGCTGTGTGTACTCACAAAATCCTGCCAGTTTGTGCAGCATCGCTTGCTGCCTGCACTGCCAGGGATTTTCCATCTCAGACCCACGATTTTGACCCCACTGAGGGGCTCAGGGGAGCTGGGAGCACATTGTTGTTGAGGATGGGGTAGAGATATCCTGCTGCTCCCTTCCCTTTCTGCTGTGGGACCTTTAGGTTTAATACACAGTGGAAATACCCTATAGGTACATGCAGAACCCCCTGCTTGCCCCCATAACTGAGCCTTCAGTTCACTCCAATGCGCCCATCTCTGCTCTGGGTGGTGGCAGCTCTTCAGTGCCACCACTCAGGGGAGGTTTGGATAAGCCAGACCCAGGTGGCCCCATGGGCAAACACTCTTTGCTCTCAGCCTGGGCCAGAAAAGCACCAGGAGTGTCAGAATCTGAGGTATTGATGATTCTGAGATTGTAAAAGTCTCTGTCTTTCAGCCCCGCTGCCAAAGCAGAAGCCATAATTCGTCTGTGCTGGTTTCAAGGTTGTTTATTCTGTTTCTCTCTAACATGTTCTGCTGCCCTGCCGCAGCTCTGTCCTGCAGGGCAGCGTGTGGGGCTCTGCCCTCAGTGGGATGGTACAAACATTAAATACCACAAACTACCTGTGCTGGATTTACAATAACGTGCCAATATCTGTCACCTACGTTGGACAGTGTGTCCCCAGCCTGAACCAACAGAAAAATGCCAACACCACAGTGAAACATGGAGGGCATGAAGAAGGAGGAAAAGGACAAGGCACACCCAATTTCCTCCATCTTGTCCCCTTTGGACCCCTCATCTAGAATCCTAAAATTTTACTTTTCCACCCGTGCCACACTTAATTATTACTTCTATCAAACACTCAGAGCTTGTAATTCATCCTGTAAGATTGAGAACTCTTTTCCATGGACAGAGATCACAGACAGTGTCTCTGGGGGCTCTGTCCAGGGGGGTTCCTGACCCCTGCCAGGGTCCCAGACCTGCCAGGCCAGCCAGAGGGAAGCCCTGGACTCCCACACAGGAGCACCCTGCTGCCTGCCACGGCGCTCTGGGAAGCTTTAGGGCCGTGAGCAGTGAATGCTGTGTTGGGTTTCCAAGGGTTCCTTGAAAGATGAGAGCTGCAGCCTCCCCCTCTCCCGCCTGGGAACAGGAGGTGACCATCTGGTAGCAGTTTAGAGCCAGCCCTGGCTCTCAAACGGTGCCATTGTGTGCTGGGAAATCACGGGGCGCCGCCTGCCCCGGCCCCATAAGGCTCCAATGTGGCCAAAAACCCAAGGAAAGCTCTCTGTGCTTAAGCAAGCAAGCAAATGTAACCCCTGGGTTACAGAGACCACGCCAGGGGCACAGGATGTTTAATGGGAAGCAGTTGGGGGCCGGGGCTGTGGCAGAGCTGGAGGCTCTGGCTGGGAAGAGGGTCCCAGAGGAGCCAACATCCCTTGCTGTTTATTTTGGTCTCCTCCTGAGCTCTCTGCATAGATGTTTCCTTGTGTAAAGCCTCCCCTGGCCTGTTGGTAGGCTATTCTGGTTAAAAAGGGAAGAGAGGAGGAGCAGATGTTGCAGATGTTCCCTGGCTGACCCCCCCAGGGCCAGGCTGCAGAGTGTGGTGGCAGCGTGCTGTGTGCTCCAGAGCTTCCAGCTGGGAGATGTGTGTGTTGGTGTGTGTTACCTTGGTTTTTTTCAGAGTTTTATAGTTCTTCTAAAAGTTTTCTAGATATTTTGATGTTTATATATTTATATATTTCTACGGATTTTTTTTCACACTGTTCATGTAAATGATGATTGTTTTGCATTCTTCTTTGTAAGTGGAGAGAATTGATGGGCTGTTGGTTTGACCAGTGTGGTTGGAGAGGTGGCAATTTCACCCTCCAATCCACTGTCACTTTTGCTATTCTATATATTGTGGAGTCAGAAAGTAAAATCCTCTCTTTGGGTTCTTTTATTTCCCTTTTTACATCTAGCATCCATGTGTGAGTTATTTTGTGCTGTAGTGTGACAGGTGTGTGTGTTGGTGTGTGTGCTTTTTGCTTTTCAGGAACAGGACAGAACTGCTGGGGTACCTTCCTTCAGCTTTACTGCAGCATCAGCCTCGTTGCGTGGTTGAGGCAACAGGAAAATGGCAAAGCCAGCAGCAGCCAAAGATTTCTTTGTTACAGAGCATCTTAAAAACTTTCTAGCCAGTGACATATTGCTAAAGCTCACAGACAGTTGTCCTAACCAATTATACATAAAAGTATACATACACTTACTTCACACAATGTTTACTTGTATGCTTTTATTAACAGTACTCAATACTTCATTATTAGGTTTAAAACCTTCTAGGATCTTGCTAAACATATCTTTCTCCAATCTTAAGGTCTATCTTTACCAAACCTAAGACTTCAACTACTGTTTCATGTCCTCTTGTAACTTTTTCTACCTTCAGACTTTACAACTGCAGCTAATTTGGAGTTTCTCTGCTCTTTCTGTTTCTAAGACCTACCTTTCCAACTTTCAAAAAATCTTCTTACTTCTATTATTTCCCACATTATGGAGTCCCTGTGCAGGAGCCAGATCCCTTCATGGCATCTGGGCACCCTTGGCTTGCCTGGGACTCCTGAGGAGGGACTCTCCTGCCCGTGGGAGTCCCCAGTGCCACTCACTTGTGACATCTCTGCAAGACTCTGGGCTGTTGCATGAGCTGCTGGGATTTGTACCAGACCTCTGCCCTCCCTCCCCAGCTTAGAAGATCCCTAAAGAGCAGCTTTAACTGCTGGCTGTCACCTGCTGTGCCTGGCTGGGGGGTGACCAGGAGGACACAGTGGCCTCCCAGTGCAGCCATCCTCAACACTGCTGTGTAAAATGGAAAGTGAAATCAAGGTTTTCTCCTCGGAGAGCCCTGCCTCCCTCACCCAACAGGAGGATGGATGAGTGTCGGAATCTGAGGTATTGATGATTCTGAGATTGTAGAAAGTCTCTGTCTGTCAGCCCCGCTGCCAAAGCAGAAGCCATAATTGGTCTGTGCTGGTTTCAAGGTTGTTTATTCTGTTTATCTCTAACATGTTCTGCTGCCCTGCCGCAGCTCTGTCCTGCAGGGCAGCGTGTGGGGCTCTGCCCTCAGTGGGATGTTACAAACATTAAATACCACAAACTACCTGTGCTGGATTTACAATAACGTGCCAATATCTGTCACCTACGTTGGACAGTGTGTCCCCAGCCTGAACCAACAGAAAAATGCCAACACCACAGTGAAACATGGAGGGCATGAAGAAGGAGAAAAAGGACAAGGCACACCCAATTTCCTCCATCTTGTCCCCTTTGGACCCCTCATCTAGAATCCTAAAATTTTACTTTTCCACCCGTGCCACACTTAATTATTACTCATATCAAACACTCAGAGCTGGTAATTCATCCTGTAAGATTGAAAACTCTTTTCCATGGACAGAGATCACAGCCAGTGTCTGTGGGGGCTCTGTCCAGGGGGGTTCCTGACCCCTGCCAGGGTCTCAGGCCCTCCAGGGCAGCCAGAGGGAAGCCCTGGATTCCCACAGATGAGCAGTGGTGGTTTTGAACCAGCCATGCAGAGCTGGGTGGTGCTGAGCAAAGCTCCGTGACCTTGAGGGGTTTTGCAAAGGTCTGGTCCCAAAAAGGGACTTGGCAGTGAGCAGCTCCCAGCCCAGACATGATGGTGCTGGGCTGTTGCAGAGGTTGCATCCAATAGGAAGCGCTTGGAAATCTCATTTTAGGGGATTTTGGGCTTTCCCTGCCCAAAAGTTGCTGCCTTCAGCAGTGGTGGATTGAGCCAGAGATGTGTGAATGGGTTGGGGCTGGCTGAAAGAAGGACGTGCCAAAGGCAGTGCAGGTTCAGCCCCACGGGCAGCTCCAGGGGAAGAAGGAAGGGTGGTGCCCAACACCTCCAGCACCTTCCCTGCCCAGCTGCCTCCAACACCAGCCAGACAATGGATGGATGCTGCTGGTGGGGCTGGGGGAGCCCTGCTTGTGCCCAAAACCCCCGGAAAATACGACAGTGGGGACAACCCTGCAGCGTGGCCAGCCCTGCTCAGGGCAGGGACACCTTGTCTGGGGCTCTCAGGGATATGAGGGGACCTGGAGCCCTTGGGGACACTGAGGATTAGCCACTACTGCCCATGGGGGACCCTGGGGTGGGGTGTGGGCCCTAGAGCCCTGCTTTGCCTTCAGCTGCTGTTTTGTGAGGAATACAGACACTTCCCTGCAGGAAGCTGGGAGGAGGAGCAGAGGCTGTTTACTTTCCTTTCCTGGCTCTGTGCAGGACACACTATTTATAAGTTTTTTCTCTTTTTTTTGTGAGAGCTGATGTGCTTCCTGAGGTCCTTCTCCTCATGCAAGGAGGAGAGAGGCAGTGCTGGCAGGGAGCTCCAGCCATGCTTGGTCCCTCTGAGGGCCAGCGTTGCTGAAGGTGACATTCCTGAGGATCATCGTGTTCATAGCAGTGTGTTGCTTTGATTTTTAAAAGTGTTAAGTTTTCTTTTATAGTTCTTTTGAAAGTTTTAAAGCTTTCATAAAATTTCTTTAGCCTTCTGATAATGTTTACATATTTGAGAGTCAGAGTTCCCACTCAATTTCATGTATAAATAGAATAGCTTATATATTTTTTTGTAGGTAGAGAGAAATGAGTAATTGATCTTTGGACCAGTGTGGTTGGAGAGGTGGTAATTCCACCCTCCAATCCGTGGTCACTTTTAGAATTCTATAAATACCAGATGTTTGAATAAAACTAGGTCTTTTTCTCTTTTGAACTTACCAAACGTCTGTGTACTCATTTCATGTCCAATAGCAACATCAGTGGAGCTCTGTCTCAGAGGTGGAAGCACAAACCCTCGTGGTCACAGTCCTCCTTTCTCCTGCCTGGGATCTCTGACCTTCTCCAGACCACGCTGAACTCAGGGCAGTGACAAATGTGCCAGCAGGACAAGCTGGTACTGAAATCCCTGTGAAGCCCTGAGATGGTCACCCCGTCCTGCAGAGAGGGTAGAGAAAGCTCCTGGGCTGTCCCCGGCAGCTCAGTGACCCTGCTGGGGAGGGAATGCTGCTGGCACCTGAGGCTCCTCACCATTTTGCTGTCAGGAACTCTGCTGAGCCATTTCTGCCCCTCTCTGGGGTGAAGTTTCCCTGCCCAGCACCTCAGTGCCCCTTCCTGCCCGCTGGCACTGCAGCACCAGGGAGGATTTATCGGGAGGGCTTGGTTGTCCTGAGACTGTAATCGTGGTTCTGCAGCTCTGCCTGGGGCTTTTTGAACCCCTTTGTGTCTGGGCTTTGACCTTTTTCTCTTTTCTGCAACAGGGCCCAGAAGGCCCTGGAAAAAAGCCATTTTTGGTGGTTGTGATTCACTCCAACCCTTTGATAAGGGCAGGGGCTGGCTGTGCTCCAGAAAGACCACATGGGTGGCATTGGGCAGGTTTACACTGGGCTTGGGGCACTTTGTGGGGTTCAAAGTCAAAAGAAAGAGGCCATGTAGGTCAGCATTGCAACCGGGTTACTCACCATTCCTTTGGGAAGGGGCAGCAGGGCTCCGAGGAGTGGAGATGATGGATGTGCCTCATGTGAGGAGCCCTTGGAGTTCAGCAGGGCTGTTTGCATCCAAAGCTCATTAGCAGGGCAGAAAGAAATCCCCAAACCACTTGGTACTGAGGGATCTCCAGGACAATGCTCTTTAAGGAAAGACACCCGTCAGCATTTCCTTTGCTGCCGGGTTCCTTGAGAGCATTTACCCTGTTCCTCAAGACACATCTCTCAGGAGGTTAGAGAGCTGCTTGTTCCAGGGAAGAGGTGGAGACTGAGCTGGCTGGGGGAGTGACAGGCAGGTTTGAAGAGCCTGACGTGGACAGAAGTGTGATTCCATCCCTCAGGGAGCTGCCAGTGTTCTCTGCTGCTCTTGCCCACCCAGCTTTGCTCAAGGCCAGGCAAGGGCTCCCTGTCGGGTCATCCCTTCCGCTCTCTTTGTTCCCAGCAAAATGCAAGCTGGGCTTGGCTGCTGCATTGTTCTAAACGTGGGGGTTTTGGGAAAAAAAAAACAGCTAAAATGTTAGTTTCTGGATAAAGTGTGTGGTGGAGAAGGGAAACTGTAGAAAATCTGTGCTGGAGGGTCAGAGCTCCAACTTGGGGTTTGAGACCTGAGAGTTTGAACATGTTGAAAGAGCTTTCCAGTGTGGGGCTTTTTTGGAATTAATTATTCTGGGATGCTGAGAGCTGTGACTTGGACACAGACCTGCAGTGCCTGAGCTGTGCCAAGTGCAGGCTGCAGGGCAGGGACTGCTGCAGGGAGCAGCACCCATTGTCTCAAGCCCCTCACCAGCCTGATGTCCTGTAGGATCTCAAGCCCAGGTTTTTAAAGGCTAAATCTCACTGCTGCTATTCTGTTGATGTAAAGGATGGGTGGACTGGTTGCTGATGTTTGTGTTGGCCATTAGCAGTGTGGCTGTCACCGCACCAGCTCAGCCTTGCCTCGTGGAGGCTCCCTTGGGATCCCAAGGCTGTGCCTTATCCTGCCCTGACCCTGTGCCTGCCTGGGGGTTCAGGGGGGACCAGAGAGTTTTTACAGCCCGTGGCTTTTCAATGGGATCCAGCAGTGGTTCCTTTTCTGTGGAGTTCAACCTTTTGTTTCCACCTGGCTGAGTCCTGTAAGGAGCAGGGATCAGTTGTCCCTTTCCTTGTATGGGGGTCTCAAGTTCATGTGCTCAAAACACTTCAGTCTTTGGTTCACGTGGTCTCTAGGTTTGTTTTTAAGGATATGAGCTTCTGTGGCTGCCAGCTTTGGTTTCTTGCTGCATTTGTATGGATTTGGTGCTCTCCTGGGATTGTTTTCCTGTTCCCAACTTGGATTTGGCTGGCAGTGCTTACAGGAAAGCCTGTGTTTATCTGTGCATCCTTTGGATGTGAGAGGGAAAGCGAGGTGTTGAAGCTGGATCTCTGTCTCCCCCCAAACCCAGTGCCCTCTCTGCTCTGCCATACCATGGTGGGACCCTCTGCTCCCCTCTGAGCGTGGGATGGAGGCAGTGTGGGGATGATTTCTGCTCTGGGGCTGAATTTCCTGTCCCTGATTTGTTTTATTACTGCGTTTTTAACTTGTCTGAGGCGGCATGGCCTTTTATCCCCAGCTGCTTAAATTGATTGTGAGTCCTGGGATGAAGGAGCAGAAATGGAGTTAGGAGCCTTGTGCAGTGTCCGTAACTAAATCCTCAACTACTTTTGATGTTTTTCAGCTCTGAAAAGATCCTTTGAGGTCGAGGAGGTAGATCAGTCTTCAAATTCCTCCACCCCACAAAGACGGGCCCCGAACACCCTCCTCAGGTCCACCGTGTCCAGCTCCACGCAGAAGTTCCAGGAACTCGGCGCCAGGAATTCGGAGCCGTCCGCCCGCCATGCGGAGCCCACAGTCCAAAGATCCCCCAAGCCCCCTCTGAGGAGAGTGGAGCTCTCTGGACCCAAACTGCCCGAGCCGGTGTCCAGAAGAACAGAAATCTCCATTGACATCTCATCCAAGCAGGTGGAGAACTCCACCTCGGGCTTGTCGCGCTTCGGCCTCAAGCGAGCCGATGTGGGGCACAAACCCCCCGAGCCCACGGCCAGGAGGACTGAGATCACCCTGGGCAAGCCCCAGGAGCCGGGGCTGCGGCGGGCGGAGGCTCCGGCCTCCAAAATCCCCGAGCTGCCGCCGCGCCGCGCCGAGCCCGCCGCCAGCACCGCGCCCGACGCCGCGCCCCGCCGCCCGGACATCCCGGTGGCCAAAGCCGCCGAGAGCCCGGCCACGAGGCCAGCAGAGAGCTCAGAGCCTGCCCTGCCCGCCCAGCCCCACCTGGCAGAGCCAAAGCTGCAGGTTTTGGTGCCCACGGAGAGCCCGGCCAAGAGGGAGGAAGGTGAGTGTGGCCCCCGTGCCAGGAGCTGCGTGCTGCTCCTGCAGCTCCTCTGGTGATGCTGTGCTCAGATGTGTCTGCACACAGAGCTGTTCCCCTCGGGCTTATCCTGCCTGAATGAGCTGTCGAGTTCAGTGAGAAATCCTGTCGAGTCTAGAAGGAAAGAGAAAAGGAAATGACTGTGCTGGCAGAGCAGGTCTGAGCAGTGCTGTGGTGCCAGTGTGGCAGGAGCTGCTGGTTGATCCCTGTGAGGAGAGGAGCAGGGAATCAGTGTGGGAGCAGCAGGGCTTCATCCAGAGACATCCCCCTGCCCTGTGGAACAGAGAGATCTCGTGGGATCCTCAGCTGGATGAGGGACAAGGGGAATCCGCAGGAAAAGCCACATCAGATCTGTCATGGGTGATCCTGCCACATCCCCATTTCCACTGTGCCTCCCGAGGTGCTGGGAAATGCCAGCTCTGCCAGCTCAGGCCCTGTGTGCAGACCCACGGGGCCCTGGAAAGGCTCTGAGGTGTGGGAGAGGTGCTGGCTCTGGAAGCGTTGTTAGGGTATCATTGTTTGGTGGTGTTGTTTATGGCTGTGGGGCTGGAACCGCCTCTTCATTAGCAGAAGTCAGGGTTTTTGACCTTGGACACAAAGTCTAATAACATCATGGACCAGAGCCACTATTAAACTAGAGACCTGGCTTATATTAGCTCTATCTTGTTTTCAATTAATTCCATATTAAAGCCAGCTTCCCTCCCTTGCCAGCTGTCATTTATTCTCCAGAATGTTTTGGAGATTTTCCTTTCAGACCTGTTAATTACTTTTCCATTCCCCATCGCCCATGAGCTCTCTCCTGTGAGGGATCCCGTGGTCAGGGGGAGGGCACCTCCTCCCTCCCCACCCTGTGCCTCTCCCTGGAGGCTGTGGGATGGGCTGGGGTGGCTGAGCCAGGAGCTGGGAGGTCCATGCCTGGCCCTGGAGCTGGACCAGGGGTTGCATCCCCTCTCCTGGGTGCAGCCCTGTGCTCACACTGACGTGCAGAGAGGCCAGGCTGTGGTGTGTGCTGGTGGAAAACCAAGTCAGGAGTCAGCAGGGGAGCTGATGTCAAACCTGCAGGACTCGGGAAGGTTTTTCTTCCTGTGTGTGGTGTAGGCATGGCTTTTCTGAGCTGGGTTTTTTTACAGGTTGGGCCATGTCCAGCTGGGCACAGCTGAGCTCTGAGCCCCAGCCCAAGGATGGGGATTTTGTGACCCCAACTCTGTCCCCAGCTGCTGTGTGTGGTGCCCTGGAGGCCCATCCTTCCCCGTGGGTGGGTGCTCAGCCTTGTCCTGCTGGCTCTGGGCTGCTCTGAGAGCCCCAGGCCCTGAACCCCACGAGTGTTTGGCACTTTAAGAGCAGAAGGCGGGCTGAGCTGCTGAATGCTCCAGCTGCCCGGGGCAGGGAGAGAGGGGGGACAGCTGCTGGGACGAGTGTCACCCCTGAGCCCAGCTGTCTGCAGTCTGCCTTCAGCACGAGCCAGCCTGGCTCTGGTACAAAAGGGCCTTTCAGTCCAAAAGTCCCCAAGAATGCTCACAGAATGGTTTGGCTTGGAAAGGACCCTAAAGATCATCGAGGTACAACCCCACTGCCATGAAGACAAAGTTGGAGAGTCATGAGATCTCTGTCTCCTTTTCCCTGTGTGTCAGCACAAGGCAGCAGCCCAGGGTCACTGCCAGAGCATGTCCCCTCCCTGACCACCTCCTCCTCCACTGCCATGCCTTGAGATTGCCCTGGTTAGCTCTCACCCCATTTCGGGGTGTTCCTCCCCTTGGTCCACAACACCCACCCTAAGGTGATGCTGGGCAGGTTCACGGCCTCTCTCCTTGTTGCTGGTGCAAGAACACAGAGAGATCTGGGGGGGCTGCACAGGGACCCTCAGGATGTCCCATGGATGGGTGCAGGCACGTTGCCAATCCTCATCAGCCCCTCTGCAGCTTTGGCCCCAGCAGAACCCCCCAGATGAAAAGGCTGCCCCTCTGATGTCTGCAGCAGGGACTCGTGTGGTGTCGGAATCTGAGTTATTGATGATCCCGAGATTGTAGAAAGTCTCTGTCTTTCAGCCCCATTGCCAAAGCAGAAGCCATAATTCGTCTGTGCTGGTTTCAAGGTTGTTTATTCTGTTTATCTCTAACATGTTCTGCTGCCCTGCCGCAGCTCTGTCCTGCAGGGCAGCGTGTGGGGCTCTGCCCTCAGTGGGATGGTACAAACATTAAATACCACAAACTACCTGTGCTGGATTTACAATAACGTGCCAATATCTGTCACCTACGTTGGACAGTGTGTCCCCAGCCTGAACCAACAGAAAAATGCCAACACCACAGTGAAACATGGAGGGCATGAAGAAGGAGAAAAAGGACAAGGCACACCCAATTTCCTCCATCTTGTCCCCTTTGGACCCCTCATCTAGAATCCTAAAATTTGACTTTTGCACCCGTGTCACACTTAATTATTACTTATATCAAACACTCAGAGCTTGTAATTCATCCTGTAAGATTGAAAACTCTTTTCCATGGACAGAGATCACAGCCAGTGTCTCTGGGGGCTCTGTCCAGGGGGGTTCCTGACCCCTGCCAGGGTCCCAGACCTGCCAGGGCAGCCAGAGGGAAGCTCTGGATTCCCACAGTGTGGCAGCTCCTGCTCCAGGGTTTGGGTCACCAGGAGGTGCTCCTGGAGCACAGGACAGCCCTGGATCCTGTGGCTGGTGGCTCTCCAGCACAAACAGCTGAGCAGGGGATGCAGGCAGCTGCCTCCAGCTGCCCTCACTCCTGTGCTGGGACTTGCCTTCCCCGGCTGTCAGGCTCAGCTGCCTTGCCCTGTGCTGGAGGCATGCAGGAGAGCGTGCTGTGCAGGAACAGGCCGGTCAGAGGAGAAAAGCAGTCACAGGGAGCTTGGCAGCTGAGAGCAAACCACAGAGGAAAGGAGTAATTTCAGGGCTGAGCTCCACTAGGGCAGCGTGGCTGGCGGTGTGGGCTGAGCCCGCTCCAGAGCTGGGCTTCCCGAGGTGGCAGGAGAGCAGAGGTGTTTAATGGGGCAAGAAATATTCCTTCCCATCCATGTTCTCCCTCCCTGAGTCTTTGTGCTCTCCTGCACTCCCTGCGGAGCGTTTGCTTCGTTTGTGCTGCTTTAACATTGAATTGGGCCATTAGTGACAGGGAGATGGAACATCCCTGTGGGATGTGCCGCTACAAAGGTGGGTTTTGTGGCCCCAAAATCTCCACTGGAGGTGCCAATGGAGGTTTTGTGTGGCTGGGCTCATCAGCTGGGACAAGATGTGATGGGATGAGCAGGTGGTGGGGATTGCTATGGTTGGAGTCTGCCAGAGCAATGTCAGCTGGGCTGTGCAGTGGGGGCAAGGGGAGGACATGCAGAGGGCAGAAAGTGGCACGAGCAATTAAAAATAGCCATAAAAACAAGGTGATGGGAAGGGCTGTGGGCAGCTGTCCTTGCTGTGCAGGACTTACCAAATGTGAATATCCAAATCTGAGCTCCTGTGGGTGGGGGTGAGCTCTCCCAGGCTCCTGCTGTGGGCAGCAGTTCACTCCCAGTCCCAGGGCACTGGTCTGGAGCTGGCAGAGGAGGATGTTCCTGCCCTGTGCTGGCAGAGCAGGTCTGAGCAGTGCTGTGGTGCCAGTGTGGCAGGAGCTGCTGGTTGATCCCTGTGAGGAGAGGAGCAGGGAATCAGTGTGGGAGCAGCAGGGCTTCATCCAGAGACATCCCCCTGCCCTGTGGAACAGAGAGATCTCGTGGGATCCTCAGGAGCTGGATGAGGGACAGGGGAATCTGCAGGAAAAGCCACATCAGATCTGTCATGGGTGGTCCTGCCACAGCATCCCCTGGCACTGTGCCTCCCCTCTCTGGCATTGTGCTGGTGTGCTTGAACATCTTGGCCTTCTCTTGTTCCTTGCAATGTGCGGTGGTCGAGCTTAGAGAGGGAGGAAGGCAGGAAAATTAATGTTTTCAATTTTGTTTTAATAGTCTGTTTCTACTTCCCCCAGTCTAAAGCTGTTTGTGTTGATGGCTCAGTGCTGGGTGAGGGCTCAGCTCTGGGATCTCAGGTGGTGGATTGGAAGCACTCCCAGAGGAGAGGTGAAAGCTGGTTTGACATGGTGCTCCTGTCTGTCTCCTCACAAGCTGCTGAGGTTGCCCAGGCCCTGGGGCAGCACTCAGCCAGCAGGGCAGGCTCTGTCCCACCGCTGCTCCTGCTCCTGCCCCGTGGGCCTTCATGGCAAGGATGCTCTGGAGCTTGTTTAGATAACCAAGGCAGATAAAAACACCTAAAACAGGGATGTGACCTTCCTCTGTGTCTATGCAAAAGGGTCTGAACCATCTCTGAGCTTTCAGCTTTGTTGGAGCCTTTGTCCCCTGGCCCCTTTGGGACAGCCACACAGGGTGCCAGGTGTCTCTCAGAACTCAGCAGGGTCCCCCCATCTATTTTACTGCACAACAAGCAGGGCAGCATCAGGAGTGCAAAGCAATTAAATTGTTTTAACTCTTTTTTTCCAGCTAGAACCCTCATGGGAAGACTTTTCTTTAGAACTCCCATAGAGTTGGGTTAAAATTTAAACAGTTAAACAACACTTGAAAATAGAAAGAAGCAAACTTTGAGATCCACTGAAATCCTTGTGAAAACCAAGGACCTGTTGCTGTGTAGTTGTGGTGGGGGATGCAGTTTCAAAGCCCTGTCTGCTATGGACACCCAGGGATGGAAAAATGAGGCCACACAAGCCTTGGGGTGACTTTTCTTCTGTCCTGGGCTGCTAGGGTGGCATCAAGTGTGGGGCTGCAGGGGTTGTAGGGATTTGGAGAGCTGTTAACACAAGGAGGATCCCTGGGATGGAGAGCCCAGGGCTGAGTGAGATGCAGTGAGTCACCATTTCCAGCTCTTTAACTGTACAAAGAGATTAAAGCTGTAGGGAAATGTTTCCTCCAAAACCAGTTGACAGATTCAGGCTAGGTTATGGGTAGTCTTTATCTTTTTTTTTTTTTTTTTTTTTTTGTTATTATTATTATTTTTAATGGGAAAATTCCTACAGCCCAGGATTCCAAATGGAGGAGCCGACGGGGAAACACTGAGTCTCGGTTTGTGGACGCAGGTGCCAAAAATGAAATAATCTGGAAAAATCTAGACCTGCAGGCCTAGTGACATGGAAGGAAGACTGGGAGCATGTGTGGGGGAGAAGGAATGTGTCCCACCATGGGGACACTGCCTGGTCCAGGACACCACGTGCATGGGGAGGGCACTGCCTGCTCCCCATCCCTGCGTGTGCTCTGTCCTTGGCTGTGCAGGGGGCAGCCACTGCCCCTCGGGGGGTTTTGGGGCTGTGTTTTGGGTCTATGTATTTGGGGCTGTGTTTTAGAATTGTGTTTTAGGGCTGTGTATTTGGGGCTGTGTATTTGGGGCTGTGTATTTAGCTATGTATTTGGGGCTGTGTTTTGGGCCGTGTTTTGGGGCTGTATTTTGGGGCTGTGTATTTAGTTATGTATTTGGGGCTGTGTATTTGGGGCTGTGTTTTGGGCTGTGTATTTGGCTGTGTTTTGGGGCTGTGTATTTAGCTATATATTTGGGGCTGTGTTTTGGGGCTGTGTTTTAGGGCTGTGCTTTGGGCTCTGCCTTGGGCTCTGCTTTGGGGTTGCAATGTGGGCACTGAGGGTGCCAGCAGGAGGCTGGGCCATGTGGCTGTGCTGGTGCTGCACGTGCCTGTCCCAGGAATGCTGTCCCCAAGCTCGTTGTGTTGTGTTATCCCTGGCACACTCATGTCCCTTCTTTGCGTGGGCACACTTTGTGTGGGTGCTGTCCCGTGTGGAAGCTCCAGCTGGGCAGGAAACACCCCAGGAAATGAGGCTGTCCACTGCAGGCAGCCAGAGCCAGGAGGATTTGTTTGCTGGAAGTCCCTGAGGGCTTGTAGGAAAAGCAGTGACATCCCCAGTGGAGCTTGGTTGTGCACAGGGACAGTTTCCCATAGGAAACACCCTTTGCACCGTTCCCACTTCCTTTCCCTGGGTCTGAGACCAGGACAGGGCGAAGCTGGGGATGCTGCATCCAACATCAGGAGGATGTGGAGCTGCTGGAGCGAGGCCACAGAAATGCTCTGAGGGCTGGAGCCCCTCTGCTCTGCAGCCAGGCTGGGAGTGCTGGGGGTGTTAACAGAGGAAAAGGCTCCAGGGAGAGCTCAGAGCCCCTTCCAGGGACTTCCAGGGACAAGGAGCCTGCAATGACAAGACACAGGGAATGGCTTCCCACTGCCAGAGGGCAGGGCTAGATGAGATATTGGTATTAAATTCTTCTCTGTGAGGGTGGTAAGGCCCTGGCACAGGGTGCCCAGAGCAGCTGTGGCTGCCCCATGATCCCTGGCAGTGCCCAAGGCCAGGCTGGATGGGGTTTGGAGCA
This sequence comes from Taeniopygia guttata, assembly GCF_048771995.1. Classification (NCBI taxonomy): domain Eukaryota; kingdom Metazoa; phylum Chordata; class Aves; order Passeriformes; family Estrildidae; genus Taeniopygia; species Taeniopygia guttata. The sequence goes on from NC_133043.1 coordinate 7,292,064, forward strand.
GCCTGGATAGTGGGAGGTGTCCCTGCCCATGGCAGGGGTGGCACTGGGTGGTCTCTAAAGTCCCTTCCTACCCAAACCAGTCTGTGATTCTGCTGAGCTGCAGAGTGACCCTGGCCTTAATACCTGTCAGGTCTCTTCTATGGCTGGCTGGGGTCTGGACCAGGCTGTGCATCCATCCAGGTCATCTCCTCACCTCCTGAGCCTTGCAGGAGGGATGCTGTGGAGAGCCTCCTGTTGCAGCAGAAGGTGGCTGACTGCAGGGTCACCTGGCTGTGGCTCAGGGCTCTGTGCTCCAGCTGTGAGCTCTGAGCACCCTCAGGAACCTCTGACCCCTTCTGTGATCAAACTGGGGCAGCCCCTGGCCAGAGGTGCCTCTGCTGGCTGAGAAAGGGGTGAGTGCTCCTGCCTGCTGTGGGATTTGTGTTCATCCAAGTGGTGCTGAAAGGCACACGGAGACACAGCCCTGGCTGAGGGGGACATGTAGGAACCAGGAGTTTCTCTGTTTATCCTGTGGTATTTGCATGTCTGGAGCCCATGGCAGTGTGCTGGGGAACATGCTCCCCACCCACCAGCTCCTTTGGATCCTCCAGCTTTCTCACATGTAGGTTAATCATCCTACAGGCTGATAAGGCAAATAAAATCCGTTATCTTGACCAAGATAAAACAAAGAGTTTGCTTTGATCTCCTGCAGTAAGGCCTGGCTGCTTGTTTTGTGACTTCTCTGCTGTCTGCTGAGGGAGGGAGGTGATGGCAGTGGTGATGAACCTTCTGTAATTAAGGAATTGTTCTCTTTTAACCTATTTCTAAACTGCTGTCCCTGCCTGAGATGTTTCTGTTGGCCAGTGGTTGCAGGGACACCATAGGCTGGGTGCAGTGCCAGCTCCATAAACTCTGTCAGGGGACTCAATTGAGATTATGGAGAGATAACTTTGTTTTGAGAAGATCAAACGATCTGTTGAGAGCAAAAAAAGATAAGATGACAGCAAACCATTTGTGTTCTTTACACTCCTCCAGCAAACAAACAGACACAGAGACCCTTCTGCATTGTCCAAAATGCCTTGGTGAAGCTGAAGTCAATGTGGCTATAAATGGAAAAAGCAGCTGGTCTTGGATTGCAGCCTGTGCTCAGGCTTCTTTGAGCCCAGTTTTTCTTACATCTGTCAGAGGTTTTACAGAAGGGATGTGTGGAGAGAGCTGCTTTGCTTTGAGTTGCTTAAATTTGGGTCACTCATCTCACTGATCTTCTGAACTGGTCTCTGCACAGAAGTTCCCAGGGTTTTCTGCAGGGTCACATGCATCAGTGCTTCACCCTCTTGAATCATCTTGGTTTATCCAGACGTGCTGGGAGACAAAGCTGGACCCAAGGGTCTGGTCCAAAATAAATATACATAAATAAATAAAAATAAATAAATAAATGTAATAAACCAACAAAATTTTGCAGATGTTTATGCATTTATGAAGAGCAAATAATTTTAACAAACCATCTAAGGTTTGACAGGGTGGGCATTTGGGGTTGCTGGACTTGTACCAGCTGCAGTTTGTTCTGTGTGGAAGCTGCAGGCTGGTTTTTGCATGGCAAAGGCCCTTTGTCCAGCAGGAATGAAGGATGGCTGAAATGAAGTGTTTTTTCAACACCTTCAGGTTCAGAGGCTGATGATGCTCTGGCACATATGAGCATAACCTTGGATTTACGTTTAGCTTGTCAAGCCTTGAGAAGACATCCAGGCTTTGTCTGTGTCAGGTGGTCTTACCAGGAGTTCTCCTGTATTATTCCTAGAGGAATGGAGGCGAAAAAGGGATTTGCAGCAGCACAGAACTGGGTAGGGCAATAATCCCTTGCTCTCATGAGTGCCTGACAGCCCCCCAGCCAGCCTTGGGTCAGGCTGTTCTGTTGCTGTGGATGTTCATTGGCTGAAGTGTGTGTGCCAAGCTTTTCTTTGATGCTTATCTATAATACTTGAACTTTTCATGGTGCCTCTGCCTTCCCCCCTTTCCTCCTCTCCTGCTGCACATGGAGGGGGACAGACATTCCTCCCCTCTTTCAAAGGAAAGCTCAGCTGGTGGAGATCTCAGTAAGAAGATTAGATGGGAATCCGAAAGGATGTGGTACCTAGGAGGGGAGGGCAGTGGGAAAAGGGAAAAGTTTGTGTGGTCTGCCCTTGCCTTTACTGTCCACTCCTTTGTTGTCTTGGAGGAATCCCTCTCCAGCTTCTCCTTTTGTAACAGGGAGCTGGTGAACGTGGCAAGATGCCCAAGGTTCAGTCCTTGCACTGGGTTCTTTCTTCTTCTGATGCCTCGTGAAGGCTGGCCTAGAGCAGAGGCTGGACAGAGTTAAAGAATAAAGCAGGGATTTATTCAAAGGATCTCCTCCATGGATCCACCCTGGGCAGCACCAGAGCCCAGCCAGGGCTGCACCCAAATGAACCAAAATGGTCCCAAAATGCGCAATTGCTCACGAGGTCTCTCACTTTAATCAGTTCTGCTCCATTTGCATATTGGAGTTTTTTGTCCAATTCCAGCTTTAGCCCAGGCAGTCCCATCCTTGTTTTTCTCTCTCCAGCCCACGTTGTTTGTGCTCCTGGGCTGAGATTTGGATCATTTGTCCTTGGTGCCCAGCTGGAGCAGGAATTGTTTTGTCTCCCTGCTCTGTGACGAGAGCTCAGCATCCCCTCATGTGAAGCCCAGACCCACACACTAAAGCAGCACAGAATCTGAAAAATATAAAAGCTAAAATATCACTTCCCGGTTCAGCTGGTGTTTAGGAATTAGCTGGTCCTGCTTCCAGAGGTGCTGTGGGATTGTGCAGGGTGGGAGAAACCACCCAGGTCACTGGAGTGGCCCTACAAAGGAAGGTCCTGAGCTGTCCAGGAGGAAAGGGATGTATCAGGAGTTTTCTGTATCAAAACCTTGCCAGTCTACCTTGCTCGCTCCTAAATTTGAGAAACCCATAGTTTGAAGAGGAAATAAGGATTTGGAAGGCAGCCTTTGGAGTGTGGGGAGCAGATGTGGGATGGATTGTGCCTCCTGGTTGATGAGTGGTGGAGGTTGCTGGCACTGAGGGAGGAGCAGGGGGATTTGGATGCTCCTGCTGGCACTGAGGGAGGAGCAGGGGGATTTGGATGCTCCTGCTGGCACTGAGGGAGGAGCAGGGGGATTTGGATGCTCCTTGCCTCGTGTTCTCTTCCTCTGCTTCCATCTGGTGCAGGCTGAATGGAGAATGGAGAGTACCTTGGAATTGTCCAGATATGTCCTGGGAAAAAGGAGCAGATCTGAGCCCCTTTTCTGATAAAACACAATTGTTTAGACAAACTCTGGCTGAACTTGCTTCCTCCTGCATCCCAGCATGCAGATAAACAGGGTGGAAGTGGGAGGCCAAGTTCACAGGCTGCTGGGGCCCTCCCTGGGGTCACACCGGCCTCAAGACCCCCTGTCCACCCCTTTTGGTGGCCTTGGAGAAGATGAGAGGATGCAGTTGAGTGCTGAGGGTGATGGCCTGGCTTTGGGTAGTTCAATGCTCCGAGATGTGATGGGAACTTTGATAAGGCAGCACATCAGGGTGTGGGTGGTCCTGGGGGCAGCAGGGAATGCATCCTGGTCTGGCTGCAGGGGCTGGAGCTCAGCTGGGTGCTGCTCTGTGGGATGCAGGAGGTGAATTTGCTCCAGCCCTGTTCTCTCCAAGCCTGGCAGTGCTGGGTGTGTGGTGGCTGGGCAGCTCTGTGCCCCTGAGAGATTCCTGTTTGGGCTGGCAGTCAGGATTTGGGTGGGATGTGGCCACTGCAGAGGTGTTGTGGCTCCTGCCGAGGTCTCCAGGAACTGCTTTGTGGAGTCAGATGAAATCTGAGATCCTGCCATAACCCTGATGTTCCTCCCACCATTCCTCAGGGAAACAGTCCTCCTTGCCCTACTTTGTGTAGTAAATAAAAGTATATTTACAGCCCAGGAGTGCACGCCATGAGGTTGGGAGCTCTGGGGTTCCTGCAGGGCCCTGGGGGAGCTCTGGGGTTTCCTTTCTGCTCCGTGGTTTGGGTTCAGGAAAGTCTTGGGAAGGAGCAGCCCTGTGAGAGGGGAGCAGAGCCCTTTGCTGGGCCTTGGGGCATGGTTTTGTTTCCCCATCCCTGTGTCCCTGTGTGCCCCCTGGAGAAGAGCTGAGAGGGGATAAGGAGAGCTCCCAGGTGGGCTGGAGCAGGAGGGGAGCTGCCCCCCATCCGTCCCCATCCCTGGCTGAGGCTGCTGTGGGGCTGAGCTCTGCTCACCTCTGGGCTCTGTGGGGCTGCCAGCTCTGCCCCAGCACTGCCCAAAATTCTTCTGCAGGGTGCCAGGGAATGAACATTTGTCTTCTCCTCCACTTGGAGGAGTGGGAAGGGTCTCTCTGGGGTTATTTCAGTCCATGTGTGGGACAGATTATTTATGGGGCAAGCAAACCAAAGCCATGATTTGGGCTCCACTGAAAGAGCAAAGCTGGGAAAGCTTCAAATCATGGCTGCAGAGACAAGGGGAGACATGGCTGTGGCTTTTTGCTGGGGAGCAGTGTTGTGTCCCTTGGGAGAGGCACAGAGAACATTGTTTGGAGTTTCTGCTTTTCCTTCTCATTTTTCAGACATGCAAGATTAATTGCTCTCTTTTATTGTCCGCAGCAATATTTATTTTGCTGCTCTGCAGCAGCAGGGACTGGATAGGTTTCACAAGCTGAATTTTCCCTGGACAAGCCCCTCCTCTGATTTCACACTCCCAGCTGCCAGGCTTGGTTTTAAAACAGTTTGCACCGAGGCTGAAAATATTTGAAGGGCAGAGCAATGTCTTGCAGGAAATGGCTTAAGCTTCCTGCTCCCAAGATGGTGTGAGTGTTAAAACAGAACTGGAGAAATATTAGACATCCTACATCCGGCCTGGCTGGGGAGGGTGACCCTGGGGTGAAGGGATGGAAAGCCTGGACACCCCCTCCCCCAGTTTCCAGCAGGACGAGGGGCCCCGAGGGTCCCCCTGACCCCCATCTGTTGTAAATGTAGGTGAACTTGGTGGGAAGAAATGATGATGTTTGACTTTAGTTCAGAAGGTTGAATGATTTATTTATTATAACTATGCTGTAATACATTAATATACTATGTAAAGGAAGATACTAAAACTACAAACCTACTTGTTCTAACTACCCTATCTAACTCACTCACACCTCGTGACCCTCTCTGCAGACAGAGGTGGACTGGATTTGCCATCAGGCTCAAACAATCCTCACCAGAATCCAATCAAGCAACCACCCCAGGTAAACAATTTTCTGAACACATTCTACATGGGGAAAACAAAGAATAAAAATAAAAGCTGTTTTCTCTTTTTTTCTTCTATACTCCTCTATAAAAAAATCCTAAGGAAAAAAAAAATTTACCTACCACACTCATCCCCCTGACTTTATGGGAAAAACCAGCAAATTGTTTCCTGCTCCTAGGGGCTTTGCCACGTTTTGTTTTTGTGGGAGATGTGTGGGGCAAAATGTCCTCAGAGTGAGTTTCCAGCAGAGGATGGGAGCTGGGGAAGCAGCGGTTCTGCTGAAATGTTTGCAGCAGTTTATCCACCATCTCCCAGGCTGAAGTGAAAGGTGAAAGTCTGGGAGAGCTGAATCTGAGTTTGTTTGGGGTTGGAGCAGGATATTCCTCAGTGAAAATCCCGCTGAATTCTTGGTTCAGCAGAACCCTTCCAGCAAGGAGGAATGTTCCTGCTTGGTGCTGGCTGAGCACCATCTACCTGGCCAGGCAGGGAATAGCAGCTGCTGCGTGCCCAGGACAGACAGACAGGGCTGGGACAGACGGACAGGGCTGGGACAGAATGGCAGTGTGCAGGAGCCTGGGGAAGGGCAGGCACAGATGGGCTCCTGTGGGCAGGGGGGACCTGGTGGCTGTCACATCTTCAGCCCCCTGTGTGTTGCTGCCCTGGTATGAAAGCTTCTCCAAACCCTGCTTTGCTGGTTGGATCCAGCACCCAGCCTTTGCCTCAAAAGCTGATTTTCCCTGTTGCTCCTTATCTAGAAAATAAGTTTCCACCACAGCCTTTGCTTGAATGGTCCCAAACTCTGGATCTGGGGTCTTAAAGCCCTCAATGCTTTTTTCTTTTTCAGGTTAAAAAATGTCACTGATGGTTGATAGATTCCCAAGTGTTCTCGTGGGGTTGTGAGGGGACCTGGGCCCCCAAGAATAGGCTGAAGTCAGCAGCACTCTCTGCTCTCAGCTTCAGGAGGGTGTCAGACATGAGAGCTGCATCCTGCAGAGCTGAAAACCTCAAACCCCTTTGGGGCCCGTGACCTTTCAGCAGCAGCGAGTGTCACAGGGCTGAGCCTCTGCCTTTATCTCAGCTCACAGCTGGGGAGGAGGCTCTGAGCAGAGCTGGGGAGCAGTGAGGCTGTCCTGGTTCCCCTGGGATGTGTTTGGGAGCAGTGGGGCTGCCCTGGTTCCTCTGGGATGTGTTTGGGAGCAGTGGGGCTGCCCTGGTTCCCCTGGGATGTGTTTGGGAGCAGTGGGGGTGCCCTGGCTCCTCTGGGATGTGTTTGGGAGCAGTGGGGCTGCCCTGGCTCCCCTGGGATGTGTTTGGGAGCAGTGGGGCTGCCCTGGTTCCTCTGGGATGTGTTTGGGAGCAGTGGGGCTGCTCTCAGTTCCTCTGGGATGTGTTTGGGAGCAGTGGGGCTGCCCTGGTTCCTCTGGGATGTGTTTGGGAGCAGTGGGGCTGCCCTGGTTCCTCTGGGATGTGTTTGGGAGCAGTGGGGCTGCTCTCAGTTCCTCTGGGATGTGTTTGGGAGCAGTGGGGCTGTCCTGGCTCCTCTGGGATGTGTTTGGGAGCAGTGGGGCTGCCCTGGCTCCTCTGGGATGTGTTTGGGAGCAGTGGGGCTGCCCTGGTTTCATGGAGTGATGGGGCTCAGCTCGGGGGTCACTGGGCAGGCTGAGATGAAGGTTTGGGGAGCTGCTGGGGAGCACCAGTGGCACCCAGCACCCAGTGGCACCCATTGCTGTGGGGCAGCACGTGCTGTTCCCTCCTGGACTGCTCAGGGGGCCCATGGGATTTGCAGTCTGGAGCATCCCCCTGACACTTTCTCTAGTCCTGGAGGGAATGGAGGCAAGGCTGGGAGGATCCTTGGTGTCCAGAGGAGCTGCCCTGTGTCAGATCTCCAGGAAACATGACCTGCTGTAACCCTGTCAGGTTTGTGGGTGCTGTAAAGGTGGGGATTGGGTGTAACAGAGCCAAACAGGTACAAATGAACCCCAAAACCATGCACCAAGCGTGCATGGCAGCTCTGAAATGTTTATTTCAGTCACACCTGAAGCAAAGCTCTGCTTTCTTAGAGGTGGTTGTCCCAGCAACTCCTGTGATGGTTCGTGATATTCCTTTGAGGTCTGCTGCAGCAGCTTCTAATTCTACATGTTTTCTCATGTAGAATATGTTTAGAAAATTGTTTACTTAGGGTGATTACTTTATTGGATTCTAGTGAGGATTGTTTGAGCCTGATGGCCAATCCAATCTACCTGTGTCTAAACTCTGGAGAGAGGGTCACAAGTTGTGAAGTAGTTAGATACAGTAGTTAGAAAAAGTAGGTATGTAGTTTTAATATCTTCTTTAAATAATATATTAATGTATCATATTCAGCCTTCTAAACTAAAGTCAAACATCATCATTTCTTCCTACCAAGTTCACCTGCATTTACAACATCTATCTATCTATCTATCTATCTATCTATCTATCTATCTATCTATCTATCTATCTATCTATCTATCTATCTATCTATCATTTTCTGCAATCTCTTGAGAAGTATTACAGCCTAATTGCTAATTGCTAGGTGCCTAAATACCTTCCAGGATGTGTGTCTTGGCTCTCCTTGTGCCTCTGAACGCAGCACTGCTGCTGGGAGGGCACCAAGCCCCAAGATGTGCTCAGTCCTGGGGGTTGGGCTGCTGGGAGCAGCTGGGGTGAGGCAGCAAGAGGCAGGATGCCCCTCTTAGACCTCCAGGAAATGCTACCACACCTTCCTTCACGTTGTGGTGGAGCCCATTGCAGGCAGGCAATGTGGTGTGACAGCTCAGCACAGCTGGTTTGCTGGAGATTGAGTAGGATGAGGTGTTCCTCCAAAGAGCAGCTCAGGACATCGCAGCCCCAGGTCTGCCACCCCACCTTCCCTATTGCTCTCTCCAACAATCAGGCAGCTTGAATCCATCCAGCCCCTCATTTAAACTCCCCCTTGAGCTACAGGATGTCCTGTGAGATTTCTGAGTGCTTGAATGAGGGGCTTTCTTAGCTTGGCAGAGGCTGAGCAGACCCCAGAGAGCTCCTGTGCTGGGGGAAGAGGCTGTTGCCAAGTCGTAGGAGGAATTCCCACGTTCCTGTTCCTTCCTGCTGGCTGCCAATGCTTGTCCTGTCCACAAAAGCTGATGGATTTGGTAGGATTTAACCTTTGCTCACAGAAGTGAATAATGGAGATCTTTTACTTTTGGTTTCTGCCTGTAAATTCACAACTCAGTGCTGGTTTTGCATGCACAGCACGGACCCGTGGTGGGAAAAAACGGAGGAGGAGGAACAGAGAGATGCTTCACTTGGTGAAGTCCTCTGCAGCCATAGCTGGGAGCCTGCAGAGAATTGCCCTGATGAACCCCAAACCAGGCTGTAGGTGCCAAGCAGACCTCACCATTTCAACAGAAACACAAAGGCAGCCCTGTGGAAAGCAAAATTTGGGATTTCTCATGCCCAGAGTCGCTGCAGGTCCTGCCTGGACAGACAGACAGGCTCCCACGTTTTCCCTCCTGGCAGCAAGCATGTCCATGGTGTTTCAGGGAGTAGAAATGCTCTGTTTTATAGATTCTTTCCATGCCTACAGCAGAAGTCACAGCTAACATTGTTTTCTCTGCCTGGACCCTCGTTTTGTTCTCAGGTTTGTGTCCTGTGGGACAGCCCTGCTGACACTGGTGCTGTCATGTCATCAGCAGCACCCAGAGGTGCTGAAATGGGGTGTGAACCACAGCTGGGCACCTCTGTGTGGGGCTGACCTGGTCTGGGGGAGGGGAGAACGACCCAAAGCTCAGCCCCCAAATCTGGGCAAAGAAGAAAAGTGAAAACCAGCAGGTCCAGGCACGGCCTGAACTCATTTTTGGAGGACAGCAGCTATGTCCCACAGGTGGGATCAGCAGGAGGCAACTCTGCACAGAGAAGAGAGGTCTCTGAAATACAATGGTGCAGGTTTGGGGCATCACACAGTTCTGACATGCTGAAGGCATTCCAGCAGATCCCCTCCTTACTTGGGCCCCTGTGTTTGCTGCTTGGTGGAGCTCCAGAGGGACTTTGCTGCTCGGTGGTGCCTGGCACAGCCAGGTGCTCCCCATCCTGGAGAAGTGTTGGGTTGTGTCACACTGGACAGGGACAGGCCATGAGGCAAAGCCCCACATCACCCTGCACCCAGCAACGAGCCAGAAGCTGCCCTGGTGGAGGTCAGCTCTCCATCAGGGCAGTGTGTGGCCTCCAAAAAGCTGGAATGAATCTCCAGTGCTGCTCCAGGATTTGGTTCTAATTAAAGGGACACCCATGTAGGTGACCCCAGGGCACTCCTCCCCATAGGGGTGGGGAGAAGCTGCTGATGGATTTGCTTAGGAGTGGGCTTGCAGTGGGACCCTGGGAAGCAGCGTGGAGAGGTCCAACCTCACCAGCACTTGCTGTCCCTGAGCCAGCAATTCCTTCCTGGAGCTAAAGTTCTGTGAGATCAGCAGAAGCAAGGGCAAAACTGAAATGTTTTTTGCTGTGATCGTGTGGAAATCAGAGCCACAGATGGATGGGAATTGGAGTAATTGCCCCCAAAATGACGAGGTGCTGATTATAAGCACAGCCCGTGGCACTGCAGCTGGCCCAGGGGTTATGACCAGTGCCATAACCCCACAGAATTCTCTTTTCTTGCCTATCTGTGTAAATCTCTGCTCTCCCATCAGTGCCTGCCCTCAGCACTCCCTGAAAATTGCCCAAAAATTCCATCTTGGTGCAATTTAGGATACGCTCCAGCCTGCCCCGAGCACATCTGGTATCTGTGTGTTGGGTGATATTAATCACAGCGTGAACACAGCCAAGTGCTAAACAGCAGAGCCCTCCCACCTCCCCCCTGCAAACCAGAGTTTTTTCCATGCTCCAGCAATAAAATGAAGGCAGCATTCCCGGGCAGGCGGTGATCTGGCAGGAACAACTGCTGTGTGGGATGGAGGGATGAGGAACGCTCTGAAACGGGCCAAGAAACCATGTGCTCCTAGGACTTTTTGAAATCCCTGTGGTGTTTGAAGCTATTTTCTAGTCCTCCTCATTTTCTGGATCCGTGGCTGTTCCTGCTGCATCTGCAACTGCTCCCTCTGCCCCGGAATTTTGTTGTTTTGGGTGTAAATGCTGCTCCCTGTTTCCAGGAAGGTAAACACCCCTCCCTCGCCCTGCTTTGCTGTGCAGATACCAAAATGCTTTGACAAGCAGGGGTAGATGTTGTTTTTGTTTTTAGAGTTTTAGAGATGGGGTACAGGAGTTGCAGAGGCTGCTGAGAAACCCATGGGAATCTGCTCACTTGGAGGGTGCTTGTGGTTTTGCTTCAGGACACTTAGTGGTTTCCTTTAATGCTAGGCAATGATCAGGCAGGACTGGCACAAGGGATATTTTTGCTCCCCTTTTCCTGGGCTGACCACACAGCAGACAGTGGGCAAAGCCCCACCAGACCACGCTGGTTGTGTTGTCCCCAAAGGATAGCCTGGCCCAGATTTGCCCCCGAGTTCTCCAGTTTGTGGCTGATTTAAAAAAAAAAAAAAAAAAAAAAAAAAGGACAAAAAGAAAAAAATGCAGGAAAAAAAAAACCCCAAAACTGTGTTTTCAGCACAGTTGGTGCCTCAACCACTGAGGTTGCTGTGCTTTCAAGGGAAAGCACAGCACTGGGGCCTGGGAGGAATGGGGGGGCGAGAACTCTTGTGTGGTGCCTTTGATGTTGGAGGCTTTTACCCGCGTTACCCGGGGAGAAACTCGAGTGCTTTTCATGTCTGGTGGTGAGGGAGGCAGAGAGCCAGGAGGGATCTGCTTTGTGAGACCTTTTGGAAGGGAATTGAGGAAAACTTTTCAGAAGTTGGGGGCAGGCTCTCAGGGGCAGCAGCTGAAATAGGTGCTGAAGCATCCTTGGCTCTCGCCGGGCAGCGTGCACCGTCCTCATCGTCATCCTTGGCTGAGTAAGTCTCTGCTTGAGCTCTGGCCAGCCTCAGGGAGGAAAAACCTGTGGCAAGGGCTGTGCTGGGGTCTCCAGAGCTGTGCCAGTGGGGATCTGTGGGGTGGGGAAGCTGAGCGTGGCTGTGCAATGAGAGCGTGGGGGTTTGAAGGGGGAGGAGGGGACAAACAGAGCAGTGGCTTAGCAGGGGGGAAACACCAGGGCTGTGGTGACAGGGGAATGCCTGGCAGGGCCTGTGCTCAGGGAGGTGGTTCTGCCACTGCTCAGGCTCCCTGTGGGATGGAGCTGAGCCTCTGCACCACCTGAGCAGGCAGAGAGTGGGGCAGGGGAGTCACAGAGGGTGGCATCGTGTCCTGGGGAGGTGACACAGGGTGGCAGGAACCCTGACATGATCCAGGCGGTGGGGGCTCCCTGGGGTGCCAGCTGCCAGCAGAATGGGACCCTGATGCAGACGGGCCATCCTCCCCCAGCTCCTGCAGCCCTGTGTGAGAAGCAGCCCTGGCTGCTGGCAGTGCCAGCAAAGGGGAGGGTGCTGCTCTCGTGGGGTCCCTGCTGAGTTTGGGGGCCCTGCCCCTGCTGGAGGGACCAGGTGTGGTTTGCATCTGTGTAGGTAATAGGAAATAAGTTTCTAGAAAATAAGTTTCCACCACAGCCTTTGCTTGAATGGTCCCAAACTCTGGATGTGGGGTATTTAAGCCCTCAGTGCTTTTTTTTAAGGTTAAAAAATGTCACTGATGGTTGATAGATTCCCAAGTGTTCTCATGGGGTTGTTGGAGGACCTGGGCCCCCAAGAATAGGCTGAAGTCAGCAGCACTCTCTGCTCTCAGCTTCAGGAGGGTGTCAGACATGAGAGCTGCATCCTGCAGAGCTGAAAACCTCAAACCCCTTTGGGGCCCGTGACCTTCCAGCAGCAGCGAGTGTCACAGGGCAGAACCTTCACCTTTAGCAGGTGGGAAGGGGCTGCCACAGCCCCCCAGCCTGGCAGAGGTGTGGCTGTGGGAGCTCTGCAGGCTGCTGGAGCTGCTCTCAGTTCCTGTGCCATCGAGGGGAGCGTGTCTGGTGACTAAGGGAGGTCTGGCAGGACCCCTGTGCACTGTGGGGTTCACTGGCATCACCCAGAGCCCTGGGGACACGCCAGCCCCCACAACAAGGGCAGGGGTGTGGAGATGCCACATGGATGGGGACACCAAAGGGATGCTGACACTCCAAGGATGTGGATGCCATGGGGGTGGGGACAGCACAGGGAAGGGGGATGGCATTGGAATGTTGACACCACAGGGTTGGGGACAGGGGACAGCGGGGTGGCCTGCTGCCTGCCAGGGGAGAGCTCCGGTCCCGCTGCATCCCTGCAGTTCGTTCTGTGCTGTGTCACAGCCCTGGGGCTCTGCAAACCGGCCCAGCTCCGAGCCTCACTTTTTTTCTTCTTTTTTTTTTTTTTTTTTTTTTTTTTTTCTTTTCCTTTTTCTTCTTTTTCTTTGAACGGCCCCTCTGCATCCTTGTCTCGCTGCTCCTGATAGCTGTTTTCCCAGTGGTTGTGACATGGATGTTAAGGTGACGCTCTGGAACCACCTGGACTTGCCAAGCACAGGGGTTCTCCCTCTTGCCTTTGTCTGGCAGAGGTGGGGGCACTGGGCTGTGTCAGTGTGAACCCCCAGGAATTGCTCTTTCCCTCTGTATCCCAGTTTCTCCCCTCTGTATGCCAATGTCTCCCTGTCAAACAGCCCTTGGAAGCAGCCGGGGCTGCAGGAAAGGTTTCACGCCAGAGGATTTCAGGCTAAGCTTTTTATATCCATCCCAGTGTGACCACACTTCATTTAGGGAAGGAGCATCCGGGATGGATCTGGGCTGACGTATTCAGGACTGAGACTGTCTCAGCTCTGCCAGAGCAGATCTGGGCCAGGGGAGCAGCTGGGATCCTGTGGGGCTGGTGCTGCTGCCCTGTGCTGGGACTCCCAGCACACTCCGAGCTGTTTTTATCGGATTTCTCGGCTATTTCATCCGTGTTGTGTCCGCCCTTCTGTAAATAGCAGCTCATTCCATCTCTCCCCTAAACCCTGCTGTGGAACCACGGCTATCCAGCCATCCACGAGCTGAGCAGCCTTGTGCTCTGCACAGCACCCTGGGCTTGCTGCTGCTGCTGCTCCCCGGCTCAGCTACAGGAACACACGGAGCAGAGCAGTGCAGGAACAGCCTCCCGTAGCACCAGGCAAGTTTTGGGTTAAAGTTGCTGAATTTTATTGAATTCCTGCTGCTGTGGATGGTGGGTGCGGCGGAGGGAGCAGACTGGTGGAGCAGCTCTGGGGTGGGAGGGGATTTTGTATTGCTGTTGGATATGTGCTGGCTGAGAGTCCTGGTTTTCCTGGTGCTAATTAATGACTGTTGGTGGACTAAATTCCCCTGGGACATAGGTGAGCCAGGCAATGGGGCATTTGTGTGTGCACGCAACACTGGGCTGAGCTTTGGTTTTGAGACATGGTAAAAATACAAAAAAGCAAGAATTGTGATTATGTGTGAACCCCTAAGCACCGCTGCCTTGTCCAAGTGTTATTCCAGATTGTCGGATACAGCATCCAGGAGGAATACAGCTGTCCAGGGTGTGTGCCCTGCTTAAGGGCATCCTGAGTGCAGATAAGGACATGTCACAACAGACAAAGTAAGTTTGCAGCACACGGAGGACTGCGCTAGCCCTGGGAGCTCTGACCTGTCCCATGCTGTTGTAGTTGCCATCCATGATTTCCCATGTTGAGACCAACATGCCTGTGTGGTTGTGGGGCTCATGGGTAGCTCGGTGGTGGGGTTTGAATGTGTTTGACCCCAGAGCCCCTCAGCACGTACCCTCTCACTGGGATGTGCTGGCCACAGCTCAAGGTATGCACATGTGGCACGGTCTGATGGCTTGGTGGCCAATAACCCGGCAGCAGCGGTTCCTGCACGCCTCTCCATGGGGAATCCAGACTTCCCTTCCCTGAGCAGGGTGGAATTTTTATAGCCTGTGGTTTTAAATGCTGTGATTTCCTCATGCAGCCCTGTCAGAGCCATGCTGGGGCTGGGTGAAACACGGGCTGGAGCTGCTGCTCCTTGGGTAACGTGTCTGAGCTTTGCTCCAGTACAGGGGAAAGGCTGGGCTGGGAAAGGGAAGGCTGGCTCTCCTGGGCTTGAGCCTGCTGTGATCTTATGGCTGAATTCAACTGGACTTTATTTCATTTATCCCCAAAATTTGTCAGGCTTTGTGGAGTAGAGTACAGCGAAGTGACCTCGTTTGTTAAAAAATAATCACCAGGACGGGAGTGAAAGAGTTAATCTCGCAAGTACAGCTCAGTGGCATCCTGGAAGTGACTGTCCAAAAATCAGGAGGGGAGTGGGCATGGCAGGGTAGAGGGGCCAGGCTGGCAAACCCCACTTGCCACAGGGACACAGCTGTGATGACTCGGGCAGGGACGTGGCACAGTGGGATGTGTGCCCGGCTGGCAGCTGAGAGGCTGAGAGGGTTTGTGCACATCTAGAGGGTGTGAGCACTGTCTGCCTCCCAGCTTTGTTCCCTGGGTTCCTGTCCTCATGGGCATGAGGCAGAGTTCTGCCATTAACGCTCTGAAAATCTCTGCTGGCTCATCCTTATCATCCCCAAAATGCCAGGCAGTGCTGAGGTGCTCACAGGTTCCTCACTGTGATCTCTAGCAGCTGGTGAGAAATCAGCAGTGGTGCTTTCTCCAGCCCCTGATAAATCCCCTGAAAACCACTGCTCAGGTCTGGCTGCTCTAGGGATGCTTTGGGGCCATCGGATTTTCCAGGCTGAGACATCCATGTCCCTGTGCTCCTGCTGCAGGGATGCTGCCTGGGTCCAGCTGCCTCCACCCAGCTCTCCCTTCTCACAAACTTGTGGAAAAGTGATTTCCTTTCCTATTTTCTGGCCCCTTCTCAAACTCAGACTGGGTTAACTCTTGCTGTAGATGCAGAACTTGCTGGAGGGCCCTGGTCAGGCGGGGCTGTAAAAGCCACATTTTCTTTGGGAATCGGATTAAGGCCCCTTTTTCTTCCTGCAGTGTGGGTGACATGAAGTCTCTCTTTGTCCTGGATGGTATTTCTGGCCCAGCTGCAGTGGGTTAACCCTTTGTCATCCCACACAGTCCTGGTGATGAATGGCCCTTTGCTGAGCAACAGGGGCCTTTTCCTGGGGTGGAAGCACTGTGGGGGCACTGTGGGCTGTGTCCTCCCCCTGCCCAGCTGGGGCATGAAGGGCAAAGCCTTGGTGCCTGGCTAGGGGATGTGTCTGTGGGACAGGGACCTTCCCTAACGCTGC
Organism: Taeniopygia guttata; assembly: GCF_048771995.1. NCBI lineage: Eukaryota > Metazoa > Chordata > Aves > Passeriformes > Estrildidae > Taeniopygia > Taeniopygia guttata. Next base: position 7,307,555 of record NC_133043.1, read on the forward strand.
TTCCCTCTGCCTTTCTTTGCCATTTTTAGTCTCTCTTTATTCCCCAAGATAAATGGATGGGACTTTGCACCCCAGTCCTGCACTGGCACCAGAGGTGTCTCCATGCTGGGGCAGCCCCAGGCTGCCTGCATGGCACAGAAGGACATGGGTGGGAGAAGGAGGGGGACAAAGTGACAGTGAGAAAAGAGGCCAGGCCAGCAGTAGAGCACAAGAACTGCCTGTGTGCTCCTTGGGGGGTAGTGACCATGTCAGTGGGGCTCCCTGGGCACTGGGCTGGGGCAGGAGCATCGCTTTTCCAGGAGAGCTGGAAGGCTGGATAACCAGCCAGGAGCAGGGTGATGGCAGGCAGAGAGCATCCATAGATATCCCAGGATCCAAGGAGGTGTTTTGGTTTGGTACTGGGTGCTGGGCTCTGTGGCCAAGCAGAAATGAAGGTGATTTCCCGGCCATGTGGTGGCTGTGGGCACCTCACACCCCAGGCTTGGGGCCATTTTACCTTTTTTCCCCCACTGTGCTGCATTGTTGCATCACCTTGGATCCATCCACTGCTGCTGTGAGCCTGGCTTGGCCGGTTTGTTTATGCAAAAGCCAAATGGTAGCAGGAAAAGTCCCTTTCTGGTGGCCTGGAAAAGCTGCCAGGGGCACACAGTGCTGGCTCCCTGCAGCCTGATGCTGTTCTGTTATCAGGGAGCTCCTGATAAGAGCAGAGCAGGGATTTCCCCAGAGGGGGTTCTGGTCTGTATCACAGTGGCATCAGGATCTCCCCAGGCCTTCCAGCAGTGTGGGGGGGAGTGCAGCCCACAGAATTCTCCCTGTGTCCCTCTCTCTGCTGAGTTTTAGGACGTGATCACCCCAAGGCTGATGAAGGGGTGCCACCATCTCCCAGAGCTGACCCAGCAGCAGATGGGCACCGAGCAGGACGGCGTTGGGAACTGCAGGGAAGCAACACATTTCCCTCCCAGCCGTGCTCCTCCTCCCCCCCATCCTCCTGACCTTTTCCCATCAAAACACAAAGCACTATTCTTTGGAGCAAGGCACCTCCATGCGAGGAGACAGCTGGTGCTGCAGCAGCTTGCTGGGGATGGGTTGTTATTAATTAAGCTGCAGGAGACAGCCCGGCAGCTTGAATGGAGTTTTCCTTCTTTTCAGGCTTAGGATGCCCTAAATTGTTTCTTCTTTACCTCCAAACGGGCGTTTATAGGTTTAAAAAGGGGCAGCAGACAAAGGATGGAGAAGGGCCCATTATGTGCAGCTTGCAGGGACGTGTATCCCTGCACGTGGCCTGCAGGGACTGTTAGGGCACCCCAGCAACTTCTTTGCAGCTTGGTTTGTGCCAGGGGGTTGCTGTGACCCCCAGAGATGTCACTGCCTGGGCATCCACCCATCTAGAGAGGAGATGCCACTTTGGGGTGAAATGATTTAAACTACTTGAACAAGTTTGGGGTGACTCAGGCAGTTGAATTTTTCACTCCCTGCTGTTTTCCCTTGCAAAGGTGATTCATTTTCACCAAACTCATCCTCTGCCCCTGCTGCTGGGTCTGCTTTGACCGTGCTGCTGGTGGTGAGAGGAGCAGAGGTGGTGGTGGGGCTCTCTGAGGTGCTCCTTGGTGTGTGAGCTCTGTGTAAGCTCCATCTGCTCCCCTCTCCACAGGGCAGGATGTGGGGCTTTGGTTGAGTGGGGCACAGGGATGCTGGTGGGGGAAGGTGCAGATTATCCCTTTGGGGGATAATTTGTTTTTTGTGATAATTTGTGGGAGTGGCTGGGGGAGCAGACCATGCCCTTGAGGAGGAGGGCTGAGGATTGCTCCTAAGCAGCCAAGTGTGTTTCCTTGGGCATGGCTGGGCTGTGCCATCTGCAGAGCTGGCCCAGGGATTTGAGCAGAAGCGTTTTAGTGCCAAGACAGACCCATCCCTGCTGAGCAAAACCTGTGCTCAGAGCTGAGGCCCTGGCAGTGCCTGAGCGTGCTTTGTGTCCATCTAAACCAGCATGGCAGTGTCCCAACCAGTGCCCCAACCAGTGCCCCCTGTGAAGGAAGAGGAATTTGGGAGGAATGAGGTCCTTTGTTGCTTTTTCCAAGTGTTTGTGACTGCGGAGTGCCTTCCTAGCAAAGCCTTTTCTTCCCTTTTGGAAAACGCTGGATTGCTCAAGCACGGTGAGGAGCCTCCTGCCTCAAGGTTGAAGGCACTGCAGATCCTTTGCAGGAGGGGTGTGCCGGAGGAAGGGTGGCTGCTGCAGGGACACTGCTGGGATGTGACACCAGGAACCCAGGCACGGCCTCCCCAGGGAGAGGGTGACTCAGGCGAGGACACGGTGCCAGCTGCGCGTGATAGCGGGTGACAGCGTGTGAAACAACTCCTTCCTTCCTTCCTGGAGAGTGGGAGCGGCCTGGAGATGTCCAGCTGGAGGAAACTCTGGGTTCTGGTGTGGTGGAAGCTGGGGCACTCCTGGGTGTGGTGTGGGTTCAGCAGAACAGCCACGGTGCAGTGATGCTGGAGGCTCTGGGTGCTGCTCCTGGGCAAGGCACGGAGGGGTGGCTGCTCCCTGTGCTGCCTCAGCATGTCCCTGAGCTCTGGGATGCTCCTGGCAGTGCCTGCATCCCTCCTTACTACTGCTCCACTGCCCTCTCTTTCCAGGGAGATTTAAGCCACCAAAGAGCTGCTTTCATGAAGGAACTGATGGGATACCTGCAGAGGTGTGTCTGACATGGGCTGCTCAGAGGAGCTACCAGGTAGCTTAAAAGAAAAAAAAACTGCATCACCTCTGGACTTGGGAGTTCACTGCAGCCAGAGGGAGGGAGATGTCATTGATCTGTGGGTCTTAGAAGTGATCTGGGAGTTACCCTGCACATGCTGAAGGGACCATGGTGGCTGCCTGCCAGAGCCCTCCCTGGGTGGTAACACTTGCAGATCTGCAGTCAGGCTCTTAGAAAAGCTTTGGGGTTGTTTTTAGCTGTTCCTGGCATTGTGGGATCCTTTCTGTTCCTGCTAGAGGTGATGGTGTCTCTTTCAGTGCTAAAAAGAATTAAATTTTGGTCTTGTTATCTGCAGGGTTGTGTCCTTTTCTCAGTCATGGTACTTTCCATTGAGTTTGCTGGTGCTCTACCAAGGTCTCTGGACGTGCTTTTCATTCTGCTATTGATCTGAGATTATAAATATAGCTGGCAGAATTTCCATCTGTCTGTCAAAGTCACTGGGGACTGGCAGGTAGTCAGCATTGCAGCAATACTGAAAGAATTAAAATTATTTCCTAAGCCCTAACGTAGCACTTTTAACTGGGGCATGCTGAGGTACAGTAAAATTGGAAAAAAAAAATTGTCCCTTCAGCATTCCTGTGAGAGAACATGTCCTGCTCGTGCTGCCTGTGCCCAAGGGATTTGATGTTTTCTTAAGAGCTGGGCAGCTTGGGATGAAGTGAGTTTGTTGGCAGGTCTGCCCACAGGCTGGGTAGTGCTGGTGAAACTGCCTTCATTTGCAGATCTTGGATATTCCTTAAAGCTGGGGATTTGTGGTTGAAGCTGGCTGAGGGCAGAGAATTGCTTGGCACGGGGGAGTGCTGCTGGGGGACAGCCCCACTGCTGGGGGACAGCCCCACTGCTGGGGGACAGCCCCACTGCTGGGGGACAGCCCCACTGCTGGGCAGCTTTCTGCTGCAAGGGACAGTGGTTGGGATTGTCCCCAAAACTCAGGGACTGTTGAAACCCTTGTTGGTGTACCCCTGAGCATCACGTTCTCCAGTGAGCCCTACCAGCCCTCCACGGTGTGGCTGTGACATGGGGACCTGCTGTCACATCAGGGATGTCCCATAAAGCAGGACAGATTTGTGTAAGCCAGGCAGGAATCTTCCTCAACATTTCAGATAAGTTGCAAGACTAAAAGCTGGATCTGTAGTTAGTTCTAATCCCTTGATACAACTTAAAACAGCAATAGGCCTTGTTAGAATTGCTCCTAACTCTGATTATGAGGTTTTTCTAAGAGAAGAACAATGAGTTTGTGATTTTAAAACCCTTAATTAGGGGATTTGGATCCAATTCTTGGCTCTGCTGTAAGATTTCTGTGTGACCCTGGGCGAGTCACTTAATCCCTCTCCAGTTCATCAGCACTGGGAGCTGCTTCCTTCCTCTGCCTCTCGGTCCTGCCTGTGCTCAGAGCCAGAAATGAGCAGTGGGAGAGGCTCAGGCAGGAGCATGTTACAGGAGCATCTCCTGTTCTCCTCACAGGAATGGAGATGCTCCTGTAAGAACAAATCCCAGAGTTTGGGAATTGTTCTTACAGGAGTTTGTCTGTCACTCTGTGGGTGCCTCCTGTGTGCAAACACCCCAAAGTCCCCAAGAGCCATCCTGGGGACCAGCAGTGCCCCCAAAGCTCTGCTGCACTTGCTGTGAGGCCAAGGATGACATTTTGTTGTCCTTCTGAGCTGCTCACTCACCATGTTGCTCCTGGGGAGGAGGAGATAGGAGCTGAAACAAAATATTTTCTATTAATTAATCTGGGAAACAACTTATACACAGTGTTGAGCTCCCAGTGCCCTAATTTTTAGCCTGAGGGTGGTGAGGTCCTGGCAGAGAAGCTGTGGCTGCCACATCCCTGGAAGTGTCCAAGGCCAGGTTGGATCTGGTCTAGGGGAAGGTGTCCCAGCCCATGCTGGTTATTAGATGGTTTTTAAGGTCTCTTTCAACCAAGCCAGTCTGTGTTTCTGTGAAATGTCTTTGCAAAGCTTCAGTGACCATGGGGAGAACTTTTCTATGGTTATTTTTATTCCCTCACATGCAAGACTAAAGTATGGTCATGATTTCAATCTCAAAAAAATTAACTCAGAGGAGCGAGGAGTTGGTTCACGTGGCTGAGCACGGTGTGTTCACCCCTTTGTTGGTCTCAGTTTGGGCACATGAACCCTGTGCTGGTGCTCAACTCCTGCACAGCCACAGATGTGATCAACTTAATGGCAGGGACAGGAAGCCATCACACCTGAGATCCTCCTTTTACTCTTTGTGCCAGCACAGCACCGAAGTGAGCCCAGCACACCCTTTTCCTGCCTTTCTCCAGCTAAAGAAGGCTGGAGTGACTTGCAAACAGACCCAGCTGCTACTGGGGCAAGCCTGGTTTGGCATCTAGCATTGGATTTTCCTGGAGATTAGAGAGATTAAAACACTAATGCCCATTGATAGGGGTTAGAGCTTTAATAAGTCATAAAAAGTGGTGTAATCTGGCAGAAATCGGCACGCAGCTGCAGCATAAGCAGATTAAGGCTGGGTTTCCTGCCTGGGTGCTGGGTGGAGGTTTCTCAGAAACTGGGATTTGTGGTACTTGCTGAAGTGGGGGGATGTGGGTCTTACCCCCCTCAGCACCCCTCGTTTGCAGAGCAGCCTGTGCCAGCCTTGCTGGGCAGCACAGGAGGGCTGCTGCCAGCCTGGTGTGGGGTGGCTGTGCTGGGTGGAGGAAGATCTGCCGCTGCTGGTGGTCCGGAAGCAGAGAGGGAAGGTGACAGCCAGGCTAGAGCCACAGGCAGGACACGGAGCAGGGTGGCTGTGGTGCCACTGGCACAGGTGGCAGGGCTTGCATCAATGCAGGAGTGTGGCAGAGGCTGGTGAGGCTGGTGACAGGTCCAAAAGGGAGTGCAAGTACTAGCCCTGGGCTTGCAGGCTGTGCAGGGGCTGTTCCTGGGAAAGGGACTCCTCTGGGTGTTGACAATTGCAGATGTGCACATCTGTCTTAATCCTTTCATCACCTGCAGGTCTTCCTCTGGGAATGCAAGTCTGGGAACCCAAGGGAGAAAGCCATGAGGTCATAGGGTAGGTCAAAGTAAGGTGTCAGACCCAGGAGCCCAAAAGAGGGAGGTTGTGACAGTAGAGTCCCAAGAGCTCTGCTGGACATCACAGAGGGGACATCACCCCACACCAGGGTGTGCGTTGGAGGGAGCAGGGCCAGGTGGTGCAGCCCAGCTTCTCTCTGCTGCTGAGAGAGTGCTGGGACATTCTGGGATCAAGGTATAAGGCAGGAAGGAGTTGTGGAGGCAGCTAATTTCTCCATTCAGCCTCACTGACATCATTTTTAGAGTGCAGCCATGCCCGTGGGGGTGGGTTGACATCTTGTCCTGGCAGATGTGAAACGCAGCCCAGACATCTTCAAGCAGCTGCAGAGCAAAGTGAACCCACGCTCCCAGCACTCACACCCACCCGCGACTGCCCTGGGGGCTCTCTGCTGGAGAATTTCGGGATGTGGGAAGCAAAAGGCTTCCCTGCGCTCAGGATGGGGGTGTGGATGAGACCCTGGAGCAGTGGGTGAACTGGGCTCCTCCTGGGACGGCTCTGCCCGCTTGTCCCAGCCTCTCTTTTGCGATGGAAGTTTCCCCGTGGAGCCGGGGTGGGACGTGCCCCCAAACTCTTCTCGCTCCTCACCCTTTGCGGGCCCCCATGGGAGCCCGGAGCAGCGGGGGGATGGAAACCGCCCGGGGGCGAAGCAACTTCCCGGGAAGAGGCTCCATCCCCCCGGGCCGGGCTGGAGGGGGAGGAGGCAGGGTGATGGGGGAGGAGGAGGAGGAGGAGGAAGGGCGATGGGGGAGGAGGCGGAGGACAGCGCGGGAGGAAGCGGGAGCCGCCGGCTGCCGGAGCCGCCGCCGCGGGTGAGTCCGCGCTGCCCGCGGCCGGGGGCTCGGTGGGGCAGCTCAGGGGGGATCATGGTGGTGGGGAAACGCTTTTATTTTATTTTTGTGAGGTGAATTATCCTGGGGAAAGGCTTGAGAGAGCGAGGGGTGGGTGCAGTTCCCATGGAGGGCTCCCGGCTGGGGCAGGGCATGCCCCGGGTGCTGAGGGGAGATCGGGTCTCGGCTCCCTCCGTGCCCCTCAGCGGAGCCCGCGCTCGGCACCGCCGGGCCGCGCTGCCGGCATTGTCCGGATGCCTGCAGATCAATAGATCCAACCCTGCCCTGCCTGAGGGGCACCCCTGGTTCCCTGCCCTGCACCCCTGGTTCCCTGCCCTGCACCCCTCGTTCCCTGCCCTGCCCCCGTGGGGACCCTCTTGTCCCCTGTCCCTTCTCCGCCTGCTGCCCCCGCTGAAGGGCTCGGGGGGCGGCTGGGGCGCAGCTGCCTTTGGTAAGGAGAGAAAACAACAGAAACAAACAAAGAAATTAAATAAAAATCCCTGCCACCCTGCCCGTCAAAGAACAAAACCAAGCGGGGAAAAAAAATAAAAAGGGAAGAAAAAATAAGGGGAAAAAAAAAAAAAAAAAGCTGAACTGCCAGCCCGAGGATGTGAATCGCTCTGGCTCGCTCCTCTTTTTGCCCCGGCTGCGGTCGGTGCCTCGTGGGACGGGGGCATCAGCCCCGGAGTGCAGCTCTGGGCACACTCAGCCGTGCCCGGTGCCATTCCTGGGGCTTGGCCCGACTCATTCCTTCTGCAGTGTTGTCTGGACAAGCTGAGTTTGGGGATCGCTGCCTGGCTCTTTGTTTACACAGCACAGAGCTCCGCAGAGCGCTGGTGATAGGAGTGAAGGGTGCTGTCCCTTGCCTGGGGGCTGGGGAGGGTCCCCATGTCCCTCCTGGGCTGAGTGCCATTGTCCAGGCTGGGTGGGCAGGGGTGGGAGTGGATCCCATCCTCAGAGCCCCCATAGGATCAGTTTTGTGGGTGTCTTTGGATCCTTCTGGGCACAGGCACCCTGAGCCTGTCTGCGAGGAGTAAGGGCTGTGCTGGCCGCTGGCATGGGCTACATGGGGCCTGTTGATGGAGCAGCTTCTGCTGAGATCTGTGTGCAGGAAGGTTCCTCTCAGTGGGGTGTTCCCAGTGAGTTCTGAACCCCGGAGTGTTCTCTGGGGCCAGCCTTGCTCCAGCTCCACGGGAAGAAGCTCCTTACAGAAGATGATCAGTGGGGCCGCATGGCCAGAGATCTCTGCATGTCCAAGCTGAGACGTGGGTTTGTTCATGATAATCTCCTTTTTAAACATGGAGGAAATGAGCCTAACAACTCTTTGCAGGTTTTTGTAAGCGGTTTAGAGCTGCTGTCTCACGTGGTTGGAGGACTGAGAATGTGGCACTGTTGATTGTGCTGCCAGGGCAGGGTTGTGGTCAGCCTGGTGGCCAGCCTGACACCACATCTGGGAGCCACGGGCAGCAGTTTGAGGCTGTGGAGCTGGCACCATGGTTTGATGGAGCTGGCTCCTCCATCCCAGCCCAGAAACGCTGATGAGCAGAGCCTGCAGCAGCTGGAGGGTTGGAGATGGGAAGGGAAGCAGTGATGGGGAGCCCTGAAGCATCCATCTCTTGTAAATAAAGGAGCCAGGAGGGCTGAGCTGCAGAGGGCAGGGGACTGCTGGGCTTCCGGAGCAGGAGGGGAAGCACACAGTGAGTGAGGACGGAAGCGCACAGCTCTATCTGCATGTGATGTGTGCCCGATCTGCATGTGATGTGTGCCCGTGGCTTGTGCCTCAGGGCTGTGGCTCAACTGGTTGCCTGTGGAAGCACTCACACCACAGCAGGAATCATTGCCTCCTTTTTTAAATTCTGAAAACGGGTTTATTCCTCACTTGAGTAAAATGCTTCAAGCCTGGAGCATCCTGCGTGCTCAGAAGGCACCTGGTCACTTTTCTGACAGCTTTTGGATGGGTTTGGTTTAATGAAGCAGAGTTCAGCACACTCTGCTGTTTCTGTGTTGTGCTGTTGGCACCCAGGTGGGAATACAAGCTGAGAAGGAAACATAACTGGTTGGTAGGTGGGCCTGGGCTGGTGGCCAGCCTGAAACTGTAACCTAGGGATGCAAGGGACAGACTCGGCTTGTGTCTGGAAATGCCAGCCAGGTGCTGGTGATTGCAGCTGAATAATGGGAATGTCCCTTAGGTACAGTTTGGTGCTGCAGGGTCTGTGGCACTGGCTCTTTGTGCCAGGTTGAGCCACCTCAGCTTTGGAGTGAGCTGTGCCTCACATTCCCTGGCACCCACACATCCAGCAGGGACCTGCCGCCTTCAGCACCAGGGGGTCCCGTGGCAGCTGAAAAAACCAGCAGTGCCTGGGCCATGCTGGGATTATATCCAGTCCTGGCTTTGCTGAGATTTGTCCCATCCCCTTGGAGGGGAGAGCTGTGCCCCTGTCACCTCCTCTGCAGGTTGGATCCATTTCCACAGCCTGTGGTCACTGCTCAGCGTGCCAAGGGGAGAGGCCCTGGAGGCCATGCGTGCCACAGTCCCCACAGCCAGCTGTCCTTATCCAGGAGCTGTAGGTTCTCTCTTTCCAGCTACAAATGTCTCTGTGACACCCTACTGGCACGATTCTCCAAGAGAGCTGCTCCCAAAACTTGAAAGGTGAAGGTGGTTCACACTTCTCCTGTGAAAACATCTGTGAATACTCAGCTTGGCTGGCTGTGATTTCACACCCTGATACACCACTGTTCACTGCTGTGAACCTGCTCTCTGTGTTTGCACGAACCCATCCCACAAATCTGGAAGCCCATGGTATTTCCATCCTCTGTTGTGTGGAGGGAAGGGAAGTTATCCACAGTGTCCTGCTCTTCTGGGTGCTTGTAGCTCTGCAGAACTGGTTGCAGCATCATTGAAAGGTGGCCAGTGCTTGGTGTTTCCTGGATTTACTCCCCAAACATTGCCATTTTGGCTCTGTGTGTGCACCCCTAGAGTGTGAGGTGGTTTGGATCTGTTGATGGGTGGCCGTGGCAGAGGTGCAGCCTCCTGGCCTCTCTCTGGCTCCTCTGTGCAGCCACTGAGCACCAGGTCTGCGACCAGCCCCACTCCAGATCACCAGCAGAGCATGGAGCTGCTGAGTTTAGCCAGGCCTGGGGTGAGTGAGACATTCCCAGCTCAGCCTCTGCGAGGGTGCTTTAACCCTTGTGTGTCTGCAGTCCTGCAGATCCCTCTCCCAGACCCTCAGGGAGGATTACCAACCCCTGGCTTCGGGGTTTTGGGGAGCCCATGGCTGTCCTCACATGCCCTCCCTGCAGTGTCCCAGGCTGTGGCAGTCTTGTGGCACCAGCACAGCAGCTCCAGCAGCCCCTGGCCAAGCCCATCCCAAAGCACACGGCATCCAGCTGGCTGAAGGAGCAGGAGGGTCCCTGGGGGGCTCCCAGGGGCTTCCCTCCCTGCGGGGTGGCTTTCATCTGCTGCTTCACAGATGTTGGCTTTGGCTCGTGTCTGATATGCATCAATTACAGAGCAACAGCCCTGAGCCTTTGGCAAGATCAACTTTGGAGCAGCTGTCCTGAGTCAGCCGTGCCCGAGCCGGAGCTCTGGCTCTGTCCCTGCTTGGTGCAGTGCTGCCCTGGTCATCTCCACATCTCCTGTGCCCACGTGGACAGGGTTTTCTTGGCAGGGGAGGTCTAAATATGGCACAAGCACTTGTTCCCATGTGCTTGATGTTTATCCAGGAACACTTTAGTGTGAGAGAGCTGCAGGCTCTGAGCTCTCTGCCCTGTCAGTGAAGTGATGGCCCCTTGTGTGAGGGACAACAGTTGGGTTAAGGTGACCATGGTGAATCATGTGAGGTCTGGTCCTGCTCTTGCCAAGGACTCGGTGGCACTCAGGGATTTCAGACAGTAATGGTGTGTTTGTTAACCCATCCCTTCTTACAGTGCTCCAGAAGGGTCAGCTTGGTGACACTGGCTCTGACAGCACCACAGAACAGCAGGTCACACAAATCCAGGATGTGCCCATGATGCATCCCAAGAATCCTCTGCTCTGCTGCAATTGATTTCTAAGATCTTTATTTTTTAGACAAGTGACTCCTGGGAGTGCTCCCTGCCACCTGGCCCAGCATCCCTGTGTGCCACTGAGTGGTCCTGTGCTTGGCTGCACTCTCCTTCTGCTGTCACAAAGCCCTTGGAGCCCAGTGTGACGTTGGAGTTTTGCTAAGAAAAGGCAATCTCAGGGCTGGGAAGCTGGAAAAAAACCCCAAAAAACTGCACATTTGAGCTGTGGCATTTCCCTTGGGAGTTTGCTGGTGCATCAATGGCTTTGCATCCCTGCTGTCCTGCAGACACTCCTAGCTGGAATATACTGATTTTATTGTATTTTATCCCAGTCAGGACTAGGTGCTTTAAATCACAAGCTCCCCACAGACCAGCTGGAGCACATGGGCTGCCCTGACAGGGGTGCTGCTCTTCTGTGGCTTTGGTCTGGCTGGAGCCTGGTGACCCCTGAGCCCTTCTCCTCCACCTGAGGGCAGTTTGGTGAGGAGTGTCTGCTCCCTGTGCTGGGGACAGTATTCCTGCACATCCCCCTGCCCAGGGACAGGTCAGCCCCTCTGCACGCTGCCAAGTTCTCCTTGAGGTGCTGGAGATACTCTTGGTTTTATTAAGTGGAGGGTGGCTTTCTGCTCTATTTAATTTCTTAATTTCTCTGCACCTTAGCTGCCCAGTGTCCCAGTTTGCTGTCCCATCCTTGGGGCTGTCCCATGCACACAAGTGGTGCCTGGAGGAGTTAAACCCATTGCATAACCCAGTGTTAATGCTGGTGGCAGCATATTTTCCACATGATTTAGTTGTCGTTTTGTTGGGGTTATTTTTAATGTTATGAAGGGATTTTTTTTTTTTTTTTGCTACTTTTGGCCTTGCCATTTTGGAACGGGGCTAATTTGGGATTTGTGGTGAGGCCTCAGGCACGCTGGGCTGGTTGGTTTTGTGAAGGGCAGCGTGGCAGTGCAGTTCCAGCTGTGCAGGGCTCCTGCTCCCATGGCAGTGCAATTCCAGCTGTGCAGGGTTCCTGGGAGGAGTGGGATGGTCCCATGGCAGTGCAATTCCAGCTGTGCAGGGTTCCCTGGAGGAGTGGGATGCTCCCATGTCTTTCAGGGACGGCATGTTTGCTCTCCAGAAGCTCTGTGAGTAATGCTCAGCTGCACAGCTGGGGCTGAGGGTTGGAAAAAAAGTCTTCAAGGTGACCCAACAGTCTTTGGGATTAGTTCTAGGCTTGTTTTTTTTATTTTTTTCCTTTTTTTTTTTCTGCTTTGCCTATATTAAGCATGTGGAAGTGTGCTGTGCTTGCAGGAAGAATGTGGTTCCACCTCACAGACCCCAGCAGGGTCCAGTCTGAGACAGCCAGAGGAAAAGGGATGATGGGTTTGTGTTTGGAGGAGCCCCTTTGGCCCAGCCACACTCCTACAGAGAGAGGGAGGGAGAGAAAAGCAGCCAGGAATAAGTAGGGTGAGATGAACTGACAGCTGTGTTACTGTCTGGAGGGGTGAGGACTTTGCAAATAATAATGTTTTTATTCATAATAATAAATTATTAAAGAATAATAAATAATCATTGCAAAACACTGAGCAACAACAAAATGCTCACTTAGGCTGGTGGTGCAGGGACCCAGGCACTGAGCAGCAGCAGCCTGGGGTGGGGAGGGCTCTTAGAAGTGTGTTTTCCTAAAACCTCCCTCTCTGTGCCTGTGCCAGAGGAACGAGCTGCATGTGGCTGATGCCCCCAGGAGCTTGCAGGGGACTGGGCTGATCTTGTGCTCACTCTGCCTTTGGGATATTTGCTGTATCTGCTGTGGGTGATGCAGAGCAGCTGAGGCTGGCAGGGGACAAGGCCACATCACCAAAGTACACTTGGGGCACTTTGTCCTTGCTGGCAGCTCCTGCCTGGTGTCTAGGGGAGTAGATAATTCCCTGTTTTTTCTTAAAGAGCTGTTGGCTGAGGCAATAGTTTTAAATTTGCTTCTCTTGAAGAAGTTTGTTAGGCTGGAGCATCTTGCAGGAGAGACAGGCAGTCTGTCTCAGAGGGAAGCTGAAGGGTTTGGGTTTCTGAGCAGATATGGACAGAACGAGAGCGAGACCACAGGAGCTCCGTGGCTGCGTGGGTGTTGTCTGGCACAACGTCTTGATGCAAATGTGTTGGGTTTTCCACAAGCCAGGGCCGGCAGCCTCTGATCTGCGTCAGCTGGAGCTCGAGGAGGGCACGTGGCAGTGGATGCCAAGGACTCCCTGTGTCTGCAGAGCCAGCCAGCTCCCCAGAACGTGGCTGAGCTGCTCACACCAGCAGTGTGCACCGTGCTGTGATTCCAGCGGTCTGCAGGAGTGGGATGTGTAGCTCTGCCAGCCTTTAACAGCTGTGCCTGGGCACGGGGCTGTGGGGTAAAAGCCTTTGTCACTCCCAGAAGTGGGCTGAGGATTTTCTGGGTGCTGGGTCCTGCTCTGTGGCAGCAGATCAGCTGCTGGGGGATCTGGTGTGCTCACACCCCCACAGCAGCATCCCTTTGCCGTGGCAGGTTTGGTGGAGTGGGCAGGGATGGAGTAAAAACAGTAAACAGAGAAAGAAAATCCCAAATTTAATGTAATTATTGTGGAGGAAGATCCCACACTCCTCCTCTCTCCCAGCCTGCTGGTACCGTGAGTCTCTGCACGTGCTTTGCTCCTGCTCTGGTTGCAGCAGGCAGCTCCTGTGATTCCTTGCCAGGAGTGATGCCTTGTGAAGGCTGACCTAGAACAGAGGCTAGATGGAGTTAAAGAATAAAGCAGGGATTCATTACAAGGTTTTAATGAGTACACCTTGGGCAGCACAAGAGCCCAGCCAGGGCTACACCCAAGATGGACCCAAAATGGTCACAGAATGGACGACTGGTCATGGGGTCTCTCACTTTTATAAGTTCTGCTCCATTTGCATATTGGAGTTCATTGTCCAATTCCAGCTTTAGCCCATGAATTCCCATCCTTCTTGTTTTTCTCTCTTCAGCCAATGTTGTTTGTGCTCTTGGGCCTGAGATTTGGATGATTTGTCCTTGGTGCACAGCTGGAGCAGGAATTGTTTTGTCTCCCTACTCTGTGCAGAGAGCTCACCATCCCCTATTACAAAGCCCAGACCCACAAGCTAAAGCAGAAAAAAAAATGCTAAAACAGAATCTGAAGAACATAAAAGCCAAAAGCTGAGGCACCAGGAGCAGCCCCTCTGAGCAGTGTTTTGTGTTCCCCCAGGTGCAGAGGCCGTTCCCAGCCACGCTCCCGCCATGACGGACGCTCCGCGGGATGCCGGCCCCAAGCAGGCGGCGCCGGCGCGGCCGGACAAGCCGGCTGCGGATTTCGGCTACGTGGGCATCGACGCCATCCTGGAGCAGCTGAGGAGGAAAGCCATGAAACAGGGCTTCGAGTTCAACATCATGGTTGTGGGTGAGTTGTGCCTGCTGCGTGCAGTGTGCTCGGCTGGGTGTTGTCATTGTGCCACCACAATGTTTGTCCCCTTTGGAGCCGCCTCGGGAGCAGCGCTGAGAGCTCTGCCTTGGCACTCAGCAATCCCTGCTCCTGAGGAGCTGACCTGGGCTCAGCTGGAGTTAAAGCTGTCTGTGTGATGTGGTCCTCATCCTCCTGCATCTTGGGGTGCATTATCCATCGGTACATCCCAGAGGAAAGCACCTTGAGGGACGTCAGGGCTCACAAGAGCTCCCTTGACAGCTCTCCTGGGAGTCCTGCCCTGGTTTGAGCAGTCAGAAGGCACATTTAAGGGCTCAAGGGGCTGCTGCACTGCTGCTGGTATTCCAGAACCCTCATCCCTGCAGGTACCTCCAACAATTGGGATAAAATTCCTGTTTGTGATTTTTTTTTTTTTTTGTTTTGTGTTCAGGCAGCCCTGCTACAAGTTCCAGGGAAAAAATGCCAAAAGCAGTGATTTACTGATGGAAATAAAGAGCAGCAGGAGGGGTTTGCATAGCTCTGTCATTTGCCTCGTTTGGGTACTGCAGGGTGGCACAGCAGAGATGAGAGTGTCCCAGGGGGTGTTCACATGCAAGGAGGGAGGGCTGGAGGGTTGTGTGCCCAAATCCTGTTGTCCACAAGTCCTTGCTCGTTAGCATTCCTGGGCTAATGGCCACTGGCTGCATCACTGCTGCTCTGGATGCAGCTTCAGCTGTGGGGATCTGTGCTCCTGCAGCCCCCAGGCCCCCAAAGCCAGAGATGGCACAGCCACTGACCTCCAAAATGCTGGAGAGCTGGTCAGACACTGTGGGACACCAGCCAAGGGGAAAAAGGGGAAAGAAATGGGGCTTTTCTGCTCTTTTCCAGCTATTAATGTCTGACCTGGTGCTGTGGAGCCCCTTGTGGGAGCTGGGCTGTGCTCCTTGGGGCTGGGCTGGTTGGGAGCAGCTCTCCCTGCCTGTGTCTGCCAGGGTGATGAGGGGAGTAAATCCAGGCAGTGACCAGTGGTGTGGTGATGGGGCCTCCCCGTCCCTTATCCTCCTGGGAGGAGCTGTGTAAGGCTGCAGGCGTGGTGCCTGTGGGATGTCCCACAGGGCACCCTGGAGGTCTGCCTGGGGTTGTGGAAGAGTCTGATCCAGACCTTTTGCTAATTCTGTTAAAGATTTCAGTGTGCTGGAGCTTCCAGCAAGCTCTGTGGATGCTCAGCCTTTCCCACTCTGATACTTCCATTCCCTCTATGGGGAAGGTCCCAATGCTCTGATAGTTGTCTGTAATGTGTCTTGGCAGAACGGGGCCATTGGGTCCCCATGGTGTGTGCAGGATCTCTGCAGTGTTTGCAGGGGGCTCTGGGCTTTCAGGAGTTAATATTTTTCAGCTCCCTGGGTTTTGAGGAGTTAATTCTGTTTTCTGTACTCTGGAAAAATTGTTCTCCAAGCTCATGGGACAGCTGTTCCTGGAGAGTCAGGAGCTGCTGGTGTCCTTTCCACATAGATCAGCATCAGCTCAGGGATATGAAGCATGAAAATGCTTTTCTAAAAGCTGTTTTTCTAAAGTTGTGGAATCTCATGTGCTTCTTGGGCTGTTGTTTGTGGGATTCAGAGAAGCTCCTGGCATGGACCTGTGTCTGTGCAGCCAGCTGGGCTGATTGCAGCAGCAAGTTTGTCAAGGAAGCAGCAGCAGATGCAGCAGGCCTGAGGTTTGGAAGATTGTTGCTGCTGTTAGTCCTGTCCAGATAAAGGCTTGCCAAGCTGCTCCAAAGCCTTTCCTGTGGAACTGGACAGAGCAGACTGCAGGAGAGTGAAGGCACACTTGGGATGCTTTTTCCTGGGGTTCCCTGATCCCATTGCCCTGCTGAGCATCACCACAGCCCTTCAAACATCCCCAGTACTGTCTGCTAGTCCTTGGGGTTGCTGGGGTTTTGCCTGGATGCAGGGAACCAGCTCTTAATTTGCTGGTTTGGAGCCAGGGAGGGGCTTTGCTACCTGCAGCATCCTCCTGGCTGGGCTGGACTGGAGCTCCTTGGCTTGGGGGGAGTGCAGGGGGGCAGCTGCTCCTCATCCCTCCCTCCATCCCTCTGGCAGATCCGGTGCAGGCTGAGTCTGTCAGCAGCCCCATCCCCTGGCCCCTGACAGAGCAGGGAGTGCTGACTCTGGGTTATCCTGCTCTCTTCCAGGTCAGAGTGGCTTGGGGAAATCCACGTTAATCAACACCCTCTTCAAATCCAAGATCAGCCGGAAATCTGTACAGCCAGCTGCTGAGGAGAGGATCCCCAAGACCATTGAAATCAAATCCATCACTCACGGTGAGGCTCTGCAGGTCCCACCTGCTGCTTTGGCTTTAGGTCCTGCTCTGCCTTGTGTCTCTGGGGACTCACAGAGTTTTGGACCTCCATAAACCTCCACTCTTATCTCTCTGAATGGGCTTTTACCATCCAGAGATGCTTGCAGGGCTGAGAAAACATCTGGTTTTTATTTATTCATCAGCATTGAGTAATTGTGTTGGAAGGGACCAATGAGGTGGCTGTGGGGGTGGCATTTCAGGGTGGATAAGGGCTGGATCCCTTTGGAGAGCTGATTTTTGCCTCTGAGGAGCTGTGAAGGTGCATTTCTCCCCTGGGAGCAAGCTCCAGCCCTGCAGCTGATTTTGGGATGGTGGGCTTGGCCAGAGCACCCATCACACAGCAGCTTTCCTCTCTTCCAGAGATTGAGGAGAAGGGGGTTCGCATGAAGCTGACAGTCATCGACACGCCGGGCTTTGGGGACCACATCAACAACGAGAACTGGTGAGCTGCCCCTCTGCCCTGGCTGCAGGGGGAGGGCAGGAGAGCCCCAGCACACCCTGACCCTGTGCCCAGGGCTGGAGCCTGGCACTGCTCCGTGGGCAGCAGGAAGGAGTTTGTTGTGGTGGCAGAGCAGTGCCATGCTCCCCGTGAGAGCCACAAACATCCTGCTGTTCCAGCCATGAGACAACCTTTGTTTGTGGCTGGGAGCAGCTGTGTGCCAGCAGGGCCAGTCCCCAGACCCTGCTCATGTGGCTCTGGAGGCTGAACTCTTGCCCAGGATCCCTGGCACAGTGTCTGCCTCTGCAGGATGGCCCCCAGGCTGGGCAGGGCTGGCCCATGGCAAGGACCTTGTCCCCACCACCAGCTGGCCTGGGCTTGTGGGCTTTGATTTGCTCATGCTCCTGTGCTGTGGCATCCTGCAAGGAGCCAGGGCATGGTCCCAGCACTGCTGCTCCACAGCTGGGTCCACAAGAAGAGAAGGGAGCACTTTTTAGGCACTTGCTTGTCTAAAGCAGCCAGTAAATCCCCTCCTGCAGCAGCGCATGGAGCTGCTAAGCAGTGAACACCTGGGGTTTGTGATTTAGGAGATGCTGAGCACCCCGGGCTCTGCAGTTCTGCTTCTTGCAGAAGGTCAGGGTGGTCCAGGTCCCTCACACCATCCTGTGTTGCCCTCTCTCTGCAGCTGGCAGCCCATCATGAAGTTCATCAACGACCAGTACGAGAAGTACCTGCAGGAGGAGATCAACATCAACAGGAAGAAGCAGATCCCCGACACGAGGGTGCACTGCTGTATTTATTTCATCCCAGCCACGGGCCACTCGTACGTACCCCGCTGTCCCTGCTCCCCTCAGCCTTCCCTCTGCACAGCCCAGCAGCTCAGCCCTCAGGGCACTTATGCCCAGGATCCTCCCCTGGTTTTTGGGGCTTGAGGAGCTCCAGGACAGCTTGAAGCCATCCTCAGGGCTGTATCATCTGGAGTCTTTGCAGTAACACAGCAGAGCTGCTGTACCCCAGAGAAATGTGGTGTTTTCTCTTCTGAAGGGCCATGAAATCCTCTCTGAGCTCCTGGGAGCTGCTGCATTTGGTGTGGTCACCTGGCTTGCTCGACCAAGAATGGACACAGGTCTCAAATTGGATGGAGAGGTTACTTTTGCAAGCAGAACATTAATATTTTTTTTTTCTTTGTCCCTGACATTGTAAGGGGAGAAGCCAGTTTTCCTTGTGCTTCCAAGGCAGCAAGCATCCTCACCCTGTAAGGGTATTTTGTAGGTTGTTTGACTAGTCTGCAAGTGGGATGCTGTTTATTCAGCCCAGAGTTCTCCTGGCTCTGGCACTTTTCAAGTGACAACATCAAAAGGCCCAGATCTCACTCTATATTTTTTTCCTTTTCTGTTTTTTTTTTTTTTCCCTCCTAGGCGCACAGCCCACCCTGAAAATCTGGGGCACTTAAAATGTCTTGAAAAATGTGACTTAAAGTATCACAACAGAAAATGAGACCTAAGTTTCCTTTTGATTTGTGTCAATTCCTTCCACTTCTGGCTCTGTCTGCATTGGGGATGTTTTTGGGTCTGTTTTCAAAAGTAAACTTAAGCCTCCAGCACTGTATTAATGTCAGCCTTTTCCACTTCCCCATGTGGAGATTTATTCCAATAGAAAAGACTTTGTTTTGCTTCTGTCAGTGGGTAGACCAAAAATGCATCCTTCACTGGAATAAAATGACTGCATGGGCCAGTAATGCCCCTCTTGTGTAACTGATCGGGAGCAGAGGGGCTGATGAAACATTTATGGTTGAACACAATAAAACAGAGAAGGTTTCAAAGGGAAATGACATTTTTAGGCCAGTCTAACATGTTGCTCCCACTAATCTCAGCCCAGATCTGCAGCCCCTGCCTCGGCAGGTCTGACTTGCAGCTTTAGCTGTGCTCCATCTTTTCCTCAGCCCTGTGGCTGTTTAACTCTTGCAGAACCCATCAGATGCTCGGAGGGCTGGGCGTGCTGGGTGCCTGGCAGAGCAGGAGGGGATGTGGAGCCCTGTTCCGTGTCCCCCGGCGGAGCCTCTCCAGCCGCGCTCTGGTTTCCCTCACCCGCCGGCCAACAGCAATTGTGTGGATTTTCAGCTGCCTTTTTTCCTTCTCTCCAGTGAACATGTGTTTCCAATATCCGAGCGAGCCCGGCAGTTGGGGGCTGTTGTTGCTGAGCCCTGTGCTGATCCTCTTTCCCTGCAGGCTGAGAGCCTGGCTGGGGCTGTCCCCCCTGTCACCGGCTCACCCATCCCCTCCTGCCACCTGAGGGGCAAACCCCACTGGGAGGGGGAGGTTGACGGGAATTCTGCTTCTCTGAGAGCTCAAGCAGGCTTTGGAGTTCCTTTCTGCCCTCTTGTGAAGTCCAAATGATGTTTTTTATCCCAGCAAAGGGTGACGTGGGCAGCTCTCCTGCAGGAGCTGCTGTGACAGTGCTCTAGCAGAGGATGCTGTGGGGGAGCCTTGTCCTGGGGTTGTCACACACACCTGGGTGCAGGTTTGTGCCCTGGTCGAGGCAGCAGGGTATGAGAAGGGCATTGAGGTCCTTGCTGTGGTGCCTCTGTGTTCTCCAGGGGTGACTGGGAGGATGGCAGTGGCTGGTAGAGCTGTAGGGACCTGCACTGGGCACGTTGTCACCCTGCTCCAGAGAAGCCCAGCATGCCCCTATGGCACCATCCACTCACCATCCCGAGTGCTTGGTGCTGCCCTCCTGGGATGTGCCTGCACGGGGTGTTTGTGTTGCCTGGGGAGATGCTGCTGATGTGGATGGGCATGGCACAGGGCTCCCTGTAAGTGCTGCAGGCCGCTGGGTTAAGCCTGCAGTGAGAGCTTGCTTTTTCCTAGATAAAAAGGAGCGAGGGATAAAAAACAGCAAAGTTGGGGCAGAGATCTGGAGGCCAGAGTGTAGGATTGCTTGGCTCAGTTTCAGTCTGGCCCTCCCATCCAGGCAGCTCCAGGGTTAATCAGCAGAGAAGTTTCTGCTGCATGAGGGAGTTCACACACAGCCTGTAACACTCCCGTGTAACCGTGCCTGTGAAGGCTGAGGATGGTGCTGGCAGGGGCTTCCAGCTGCAGCTGCACAGGCTGGGCTCTGCCACCCAATAAATATCCCTGCTCTGACCCCTGCAGAGCTCTGTTCAGCTCAGGAATGGCTCTGGAACTCTCCCTGGCCTCATCAGCACCTCTCCTGCCTCTGCCTGGGCTGCTGGCTCAGGAACTGCCACCTACTCTTCTTTGCCCTCTGGCTGCCCCTCTCAGGTGCCCAGCAGCTCCCTGGAGCAGGTGATGGGGCTGGGCAGCAGTTGGGTCCTCACTGGTGTTTGCTTAACACACAGCTCAGATTCCTGCTGGTAGTTTGGTCTGGGGCACAACCAAAAGGAAATAACTTCACAGCTCACTGTGGATTTTCATTCCTGTAACAGCATTTCAGGGGAAGCAGCAGGAATGAGCCTGTGCTTAGATCCTGTGTGTGCACAGTGGCAGAAATAATGTGTGTCCTGTGTGGTGCCCAGCCCTGGCAAGGTGTGCCCAGCTGCACAGCCGCCCCCAAGGCCACAGCAGGAGGGGATGAGGGAACAACCAGCACCGCCTGGAGTGGTTTGAGCCCATGCTGCACCTCCTGCTCCAGTCCATCCACTCCCCTTTGAGCTCCTCCACCCCTCCCAGCAGAGCCCAATACATTTATATTATAAGTTCATAATATCAGGGACCATTTGGAGAAGGGGAGGAAGATAGATTAGTTATTTTCTTGAGTCTTCCTTTCTCTTCTGTGATGTGCTTGGAGCAAATAGCACTTGTCACCACCTTAATCCATGGTGTCTTCACATGAATGTGATGTGTAGCTACAGGCAGGCATTGTTCTTAGTGAAAAGGTTCATTTCCTTTTACATAATTAAGGTTTTGGGGGAGCTACCTACCTAGCAGGAGTTGATAGAATATCTAGAAACTTGCAGAAAACCCTAGAAACATACAGTTTGCTCTGCTGGGGAGTCTCAGGGTGGTGCAGGGCGGTGACCTCCGTGGATGAGGCACTTGCAGGAGCCCATGGGAGCAGAAAGTTGTGTCAGAGGTGCCTGGGGGTAGATGGGACACGGTCACTGTGCCTGGGGGATGCTGCTGGACACAGCAGGGGTGTGGGCAGGCCCTGGCTCTGCCTCCTCTCCTGGCTCACTGTGGCATCCTTGGGATGAGTGAGGGATCTGAGGGATGGAACCGAGCTTTTAACATGTAGATTGAGCTGAAATTCTAATGTCTGCTTGATTGTGGATTCATCTGCATTGGCTCCCTATGCATCCTGGTCTTTAAAGGAAAAGCTGATGAAAGAGGCAGGAACACAGGCTCAGTGGGGAAGAAGCTTTTAGAGGAGAAAAATTGTTTGGAAAATAGCAAAGAGAGAGGAGGGGAAAGAATTCTGCTGGGAAAGGAGCATTACTGCATTACTTCCTTGGAGGTCTGGGAAATACATTATGCAGAGCTCCAAACAATGTTTGCCAGCAGCAAGTCAGCTTAGATGTGTCCATGGGGGGTTCCTTGTGGTTTTTTCTATTCTTTTTTCCCTTTAATAGCCAAAATCTCTCTTTCCTGGGGCCCAGGGTGATCTGTGACCCTGTGTTTGTGTTAGGACCTCATTTGTCCCTGTGCTAATGATGTGCTCGGGGCTGTGTGTGTTGTTGGTGTGTG
The DNA here is from genome assembly GCF_048771995.1 of Taeniopygia guttata. NCBI lineage: Eukaryota > Metazoa > Chordata > Aves > Passeriformes > Estrildidae > Taeniopygia > Taeniopygia guttata. The sequence continues at coordinate 7,329,143 of NC_133043.1, forward strand.
GGGACAGGATCCACCTGGCACAGTCCAGCTCCATCCCTGGGAGAGGGGATGACCAGGGGAGGGTTCAGCTGGGTCACCAGTGCTGGCTGCTCTGGGGCAGCCTTGAGCTGCTGTTTTTCAGGTCAGCTGGAGCTGAGTGGGTCTTTCTGGGGCTGAATGTCCCTCCCTCAGCACTGGAGCCAGGCAGAAATGTCCCCGTGGGATGGGGACACTGCCTGGTGGCTGCTGAGGGGCAAGGATCAGTCCCTTCCCCTCTGCTCTCCTGTGCCTGAGTCTGCAGGGGTCTCTGAGCCCTTTGTAGGGGCCGAGGAGACCATGGTGGGGTTTGGCTTGAGTGTGCTGGCAGTGGGTGCTCTCCTGGCCCTTCAGTGAGGGCTCATTTCAATCACCTCCTGCCCAAAGGTGACCTGGGACCCTGGGGCCTCCAGGTTTCCTTTTCAAGGCAACACCTACTCAGCTGTGCTGCATGTCCCCCTCACCTTCAGAGCACCTAGAGGTGTCCCAAGGAGGGTTTTCTCCTGGTTTGGGACCCCCAGCAGTTAAAACATCTTCAGGGAGGACTGAGGAGCAGGGAGGGGGATGATGGCCAGGCGCCTTCATCGCTGTGTGCAGGCTTTGGACGTGGAGCAGTGTGGAAGTGGAGCTGTGTCAGTGCTGTCAGCAGGGAGGGGTTTCCCGAGGTGCTGATCACTGGGGTTATGCAATCCCTGCAGCTTTCCTCTGCTGAGACTTTTGTTGTAGAGATTTTCTGACATTCTCGCCCTCTGGAACAAGCAGCATCTCTTCTGTGCTCTGTGAGCCCCTGGAGAATGTCCAGAGCTTTTTTTAATCCCAGCTGATGAATGTGAGAGGCACTCCCAGCTTGTGCACAACCACAGACTTTAGGGTTTACTTAAAGTAAAGCCTTCCTTACAACCTTTTTGTATGACACTTTGAAAGAAATCTAGAGACCAATATGAGTCACAGATTGTTGTGTGACATTGATGGAGAACTTAAAGGCTCCCTAAATCAAAATCCTGTGCAGGTATATGATAAACCTTCAGCATGAAGTTTTCTGGATAAAGCATCTATATCACTTTGAACAACATAAATATTAATTTACATTTTATTGCTTTTGTGCCACCAGTGTAACAGTTGCTTCCAAATACTCTGGGAGCAAATGATGAAGGAGATATTAAATGGGGTATGCAGAAATACTCTCAGTAAGCTGTCCCAAGCAACTACTGCTCAACACAGGGGGGAGTGTGAGCAGGGACAGTCAGCTGTGGCCATTTCCAGGTTGTGCTGTCCCTGGATGGCTGGTGACAGCTTGGCTAGAGCTGGAGCAGGTTTTGATTTGTACACGGCAGCAGGCTGGCCCTGCAGCCAGAATCCCTCTGCTCTCACCCCAGCTCCACCAAGGACACCAGTAGCTCTGGGCAAGTTCCTGCAGTCCCCGGTGGCCCAGCAGAGATAAAAGCCCTCTGCCACTTCACAGGGCTTTGGGAGGGTTCACAGGCGATAGCGGCAGCTTTGAAAGGGAAATGTTTAAAGTGTTGTCAAACCCTCTCTTTGCTGTTGTGCTTTTAAGAAAATGTCTTTACTTGTCCTATCTGAAAGGAAGAGATTCCCTCTCTGTCTGCTCTTCCAATGTCCCTCCCTGCCAGGGGATTGCAGCAGCCTGGGAGTGCAAATCCCCTTTTTCCTGCTGTTTTCAAATCCCCTTTTTCTTGCTGTTTTCCAGGAATGCAAATCTCTGTTTCCCTGCTGTTTTCAAATCCCCTTTTTCCTGCTGTTTTCAAATCTCCTTTTTCCTGCTGTTTTCCAGGCTCAGGCCGTTGGACATCGAGTTCATGAAGCGCCTGAGCAAAGTGGTCAACATCGTCCCGGTGATCGCCAAAGCCGACACGCTAACGCTGGAGGAGAGGGACTACTTCAAACAACGGGTAAGGGGCTGCTGCCCCTTCCCCGGGCTCCCATCTGTGCTAGCCCACCCCCTGCTGCCCCTGCCCCCCTCGTGGCTCTCCTGGCAGGGCTGTGCAGGCAGGGCCTGGCCGGGAGCCCAGCGCATTCCTCCGGCTGCAGCTCGGAGCGATCCCGCGTGGCCGCAGGGTAGCCCTGCTCTCCAGGCACTTCTTGTGTTTCTCTTGGATCTTTGTCAGTGCAGGATAAGTTGGGAGCTCCAGGCCTGCTTCTCCTGCCTCCTTTGTTGTTGTTGTTGTTGTTATTTTCAGGCTGGTTTCTGTTATTTTGGGAGGTTGATGCATGTAGGGGCTAGAGAAGCCTCTCTCTGCAGCATCGTGCACTGATACAGGAACCAGTCAAAAACTTGTGGGTTTGCTGAGCTCTGCTGGGTGAGGTTTAAGAGGGAAGCAAGGTATGAAATTCCCGTGGTTGGGAGCTGAGGAGGGTCTGTCTGAATGCACAGCAAGGCATGGGCTGTGCTCTGAGAGGTGGAGGTGGCCGTTTTGGGGTTTGGTAAGGGACTGTAAATCCGTTTGTGTGGGTGGTGGATGTGGCTGCAGGCGTGATGGCCTCAGCATTCCCTGCAGAAGTAAAAACCACCAAGCTCCTTGATCCATGAGTCTGACCTGGGAGAAGTAAAGGGAAAGAGAATCTTGCCAAAAGGGTAGTTTTAGGGGCACTTCTTTGGTTATAGATACCTTAGCCAGGGGTAGTTCCATGCCCTGAAATACCCAGCCTGGTTTTGGGGGCTGATCCAAACTCTCCAAGCAATTTCCTTGGCTGGAGGCTGGCTGGGAATGGAGCTGAGGGGTGATCCAGGCTGGGCTCCCTTGGCTTGTCAGGCTGTTTGCACAGAGCTCTGCAAGGAGTGGTGAGGGGGCACGGAGGGGTGAGCCCTTGGTGCCACATCTGCTCTCTGTGGTGGCTTCTGCAGGCTGCTGGCTCCACTCAGAGGTTACCAGTGCTCCCATCCCTGTGTCTGTAGGTGAGTGGCTGGCTCTGGTGCTACCGAGTCAGTCTGGGACCTCAGATGTCACCTGGGCACCCTTGGCTGCTGATACCATGGAAGACCATGGGGACAGTGCCTGGCTCTGCTGCTCTGCACTGCCTCAGCACAGGACGAGCTCATCCTATCTCTGATTGCTTCCTGATTATAACCAGACCTCCCAAATCCTTTCAGATGGAGGGAGAACACGTAGCCACATGGTGTGTTTGCTCCCAGGAGATGAGAGGGCAGGAAATCAGGCCAGCTGGGCACAGGCTGGGATCTTTTCCACTCATTCATTCCAGTGTGCCTGCATGTGTGCTTCCAAAAGCAGAGTCCTGTCTGCATCTGGGGTTCAGAAAGATGACAGGTTTCAGGTTTGGATGGGGCGGGCAGGGGATGTGAAGCACCAGCCTGGCTGCAGGTTGGTGCCAGTGCTGTGCTGAGGGAGTGGAATGTGCTCCCTGGAGTTGGCTTTGTTGGGTTGTTCCCCTAAACCCAGTGTGGGGTTTGGTGGGGGGTGGGAGGCCCAGCTGGGGGCACCCCCTGGGCTGGATCCACTGCTTTGCCAGCCTGCACTGGAGGACTGGTGTGGAGTTGTTGCCACAGGAATTGGTGGGAGCTGCTGCCAGCCTGGGTTTGGGTTTGCAGCATTGTAGGAGAAGGTTGATCCTTCAAAACTCTCTGTGAGCTGAGTCTCCACGCAGGAATCAGATTTCAGTATCTCTTGGCCTTGCACAGAGGCAAAGTCCTTAGAGTCTGCCCTTCCAAGCTGTGTCCTTGTCCCCCCAGATCACACTCCTTATCCAAGGAGTGTAAACAAACCCCAGAGAGCAGCTTTTCACCTTTGTTACAAAGCCTTTTCACCTTTGTCACAAAGCCTTTTCACCTTTGTCACAAAGCCTTTTCACTTTTGTGTTACAAGCCTGGCAGCTGTGTTCCCCTTCGCTTGGGCAGCTTGGATTGTCTTGTTTGTCTTTTCCAATCCCCAAACAACATCCAGCTCGTGTAACTTCATCTCACTCTCTGCTTGAGCTGTGCCTCGGCACCAGGACCTTGCAGAGGTTCCAGGGCAAGTTCTTGGTGGGTGTGTGGCACAGGTCTCTGTCCCCCAGGTGGGCCGGATTTAGGATGGAGGGGGAGGATGCTGCTGCTGTGAGTGGTGGGCATCACTCAGAGACCCTCTGGCAGCAGCAGCCGTGGTGGGAGTGCATCTCCTGTGCCTGCCTGTCCTTCACCTGTCCCTGTGCTCTTCCCTCCTAGATAATGGCTGATCTCCTGGCCAACGGGATCGACGTGTACCCCCAGAAGGAGTTTGATGAGGACTCTGAAGATCGGTTGGTGAACGAGAAATTCCGGGTCAGTGCAGGGGCTGTGGCTGGGCAGACCCTGCAGCTCTGGGGGTGGGCATGTCCTGGGGGTTCCCTTCCAAAAGGCCTCTGTTTTCTTCCCAAAGCTGCTGTCCCTGTCCACGGGGTTTGCCCAGCAGCAGGGATCCTGCCAGAGCTCAGGGCAGGGGTGGAAAGAGGGTGAGAAAGGCTCCTGGAAAAGCCTTTCCATACTCTTTTCCCATCTCCACCCTGCCAGGTGCCCTCAGCAGAGGGTCCATGGCCTCTTCCCCTGCCCCAGGCTCAGGAAACAGAGGTGCCTGCCCATCCCTGGCTAGGGCAGCAGCCTTCCCAGCACTGGGATGGAATTTCACCTGTAGGCTGCCTTCCATGCTGCAAGAATTGGCCAGCAATTTTTTGGCACAGTACAGTGGATTGGACAAATTTGAGGAAGAAAAGCATCTTTTAGGGACTCTGATGTTCAAAGACACTAACTTGGATCAGGAAATGAGTTGTCCACAGGTTGCCAGATGCTGGGGGAAATTCCCAGGGAAATTTTGGGATCCCTTTGCTCCAGCTGTACCTGCTGCCTGCCAATGAGGGACTGGACTAGGCTGGGTTTGGGCTGGTTTTAGGCTGGGCACATGTGCAGGAGGGGCTGGTACCCAGTCCTGGGCTGCCTGTGGGCCCTGGCAGGCAGCACTGCTCAGGAACATCAGGGGCAAACCAGCTCATCCCATGAAACCCCTCTGGAAGCAGGAGGATGTCAGACTTTGGTCACTGGTTTGGTTTCCTGACCAGTTCTCAGAAGAAATCACGGCCTTGTTTTTCCCTTTCCACAGGAAATGATCCCATTTGCAGTGGTGGGCAGTGACCAGGAGTACCAGGTGAATGGAAGAAGAATCCTTGGGAGGAAGACCAAGTGGGGCACCATTGAAGGTACCTCATCCTTGCCTCCCCTCCTGAGCCCACCTCCCTGCCCTGGCAGAAGGCAATAAAGTCCAAAACCAGCAGTAGAAGTTGAGCTGGATGTGGTTCTTCTCTGCCCCTCCAAAAAAAGATAATTTTCCTGATGTTTGAAGGCAGGAAACACCTTGGCCAATGCTCCTGTGCTGGGTTCCTGGGCCTTTGTTTGTCTTGGGGGGCTGCTGAGTACTGGAGGGGACATTTCTGGGGGTCTCCTGGCCTGGCTTGTTCTTCTTGCACATTTAATTGTCTGATGGCAGGATTTGAGGGCACACCAGTGACATCCCCACATCTCAATCCCCTGTTGGAACCTTCCCCTGGGATCTGTACCCCCAACATGCCTTTGGTTGGTGGCTGTGTGGGATCTCTTCCCTCTTCCATTTCCCAGCGGCATCTCCCTTTTTTCTCCATTTTACAATCATGGTTTAAAGGCTAGATGAAAGCTCCTGGCTCCAGCACATCTACACATTTCCCTGTTGATGTTTCTGGCAGCCAGCTGGCTCATCTCCAGTGCCACCCCTCTCATCTTCCTCCCCTTCACTTCACAGGTTCCTCTCGTTTAGAGTCTTTTTAATAGGAATCCTGTGTTGAGGGATGGTTTAACAAAGCTGCCAGGAAAATCAGTGTATTTTGGAGCTCTGCTGCCCTCTCGTGCTGTGTCCCTGAACAGTCTGAGTTCAGTGGGATTCATTAAACCCTCACTTTCTACTTGTGAAGGCATCTGCCTTCAGCACAGGGAGACCCCCAGGACACAGCCATGGCCACAGGCAGCCTTTGCACAGCAGTGTTTGTGTTTTGCCACTCCTGCATGATGTTTAGTGGAAGAACTCAATGATCTTAGAGGTCTTCTCCAACAAAAAATATTATACTATTCTATGTACAGAATTGTTTAGGTAAAAAAAAAAATTAAAGAGGAGTTCTTCCTCTAAATTGAGTAAAATTAGGGGTAAAATAGCAGCTGTCAGACTGACTGTGGTGGAGCAGCACCCCTTGATTTTTCCCTATTGCTCCTTCTGGCAGCAGAGGCCTTTGCCAGCAGGAGTTCATGTCCTTGCACAGCCCTGGCAGCCCTCAGCACGTGCCTGGGATACTGCAGGATGCTCGTGGCTGAGCTACAGATGAAACTTCAGTGGAGACACGCCTGGTGCTCCCTGCACGCTCACCACAGCCCTTCCCCTGTCTTGTTTGGGGTTCTGGGGGTTGTGCTGGGGTGCTGCTGGGAGCTCCCTCCTTGGTGGGACACTGGGAAGGGGCTGTGGGTGCTCAGTCTGCCCTCAGCAGGACTGAGCTGGGGCAGGGACCTGGTGCCAGCTTTGCAGCAGCAAAGAGGACTCCTGAGTCCTGCCCTTGTACCCTGAGCCCATCTGAGCCCCCCACAGGCTGGGGAAGCCCCCAGGTGCTGCTTGGCTATGGGGGCTCACTGATGGCTTTCTGTCTCTCTTGCCAGTGGAGAACACAACACACTGTGAGTTCGCCTACCTGCGGGACCTCCTCATCAGGTCAGTGCCCTGTCCCCAGAGCCTTTGGTCACCAGCTGGCATCCAGGGAAAGGGGACAGCCCAGCACAGCTGGAAGGAGCTGCTGCTTTGCTCTGCTGCTCCATCCCTGCCTTCCCTCCTGGCCTGCTGCCACTCTGCAGCCCCTCTGCAAGGGGTGGCCCCACTCCCTGGGGACTGAGTTCAGGGGGGAGAGGAGCAGTGGAGGGGTCAGGACACACTCCAGGACTGCTGGCAGTGTGGCTCCAGCTCGTCTGCAAGCAGCTTTTGGTCTTAGTGCTCCCTCACCAGTGCCAGATCTCACCCCCAGTTCAAAGACATCGCCCTTCACTGGGGTTTTGTTGTGGGGTCTGGGTGATGGCCTTCTTGAAACGAGTGTCCCTGCTCTGGGGCAGAGGGAGGCTGAGCCCCCTGGGCTTGTTAGAGGGGAGGCATGGGGTTCTCCTCAATCTGGCTGCAAAGTAAACTGTGGACACGGCAGAGTTGTGTGGGGCTACAAAACCTCACCCCAGGACTAGCGGGGTCAGGATCTCCCTGGGTGGGTGTTCTGCAGCCACAGGTCCTGTGTGCCCAGGCACAAGTGAAGGCTTCAGCTCCTGCTGCCCAATAGTGCTGCCATCATTGCCTTAACTTCCCTCCTGTGCCCCACAGGCCCCATGAACCAGCAAGGCAGGAGGGGACATGGGGACTGGGCGGTGTTTGGGGTGACGAGGGCTGGGGCGCAGAGGCTGGGCTGGTGTGATCGCTCCATCTCCCTTCCCCGCAGGACACACATGCAGAACATCAAGGATATTACCAGCAACATCCACTTTGAAGCCTACAGGGTGAAGAGGCTGAACGAGGGCCAGAGCTCTCTGTCCAATGGCGTGGCTGACAGGGAGCTGGTGGCCAACGAAATGTAACCGTCCCTCGCCGCAGCCAGGACCTCGCTCGCTCACGCTCGCTCTTTCTCCCCTCTTCCCCCTTTATTTTTATATAAATCCTCTGCCACTGTCCCTCTTGCCCTGCTCCCTGACCCCCTGCCATGTAAACTGACCAAATAACCCGACGTGCAGCGGGGCGGCCGCTCTGCCCCCGCCGTGTTCCGTGAGTTTTGTGCTCAGCCCCCGGAGCGGCGCCCCTGGCCCGGGGACCGTCCCCGTGGAGGTCGGGCTCTGGCTTGGCCCCAGCTGTGGCCGCCCAGCCGAGCCCAGGGGAGCAGATCTGTGGGGCCAGCAGGGTTGGGGTGCCCTGGGAGTCCTTACAGCCCCTCCATGCAGAGGCTCCTCTCCGTCCATTGAAGGCGAGGGCTCCTCCAGGTGAATGCAGCCCTTGGAAGCAAGGTACGGTGGGATGAAGAGAGCAGCCAGTGCCATCCTTGTGTCCTGCTGCCCCTCCGAGCCCTCTGCAGCCCTCTGGGACCCTCCAGCCCCCAACCCAGCCCCTGTACCCTGTCTACATGCAATAAACTGGGAGTGTTTAGTGCCCTGCCCCGGCCAGGCAGAGCGACCTGCTTTGGGAGAAGTGCCTTTTCAGACTGAGACCTTGCAATAGTGTGGGAGAGGGGAGGGAGGGTCTGCCTTGCCTGTCTTTGCAGCCTGCAGAAGGCTGTGAGCCTCCACAGAGACTCTCCTTCCCTCTCCCTTGTGCCAGAGCCGTGGCTGATGTCCTGGGAACACTTGTGTATTTATTTGTCACTTAGCTGGGTGTGTCACTCAGTTGTCCTCTGAAGGCTCTGAGTGTGTTTGTCCTGAGGGGGCTGAGCGTGGAACTTTGTCTCTGCAAAGCAGTGGTGGGAGGCAGAGGGTTGTCCTGTCTGACCCTTGTGATTCTTGGGCTTTTCCCCACGACAGAGGAAGCTCTTGGGTATCTGTAAATTCCTTTTCATTTCCTGGGTCCCCCTGTGTGTCCAGGGAAGATGCTCCTGTTTTGCTGGTCCTTGTGCAGGGGGTCTGTGCATGTGCTGACTGACCCCTGTAGCTGTGGGGTGGGGGCTGGGGGGTGTTTGTGGGTGCTGCTCCCCCTGCTCTGCCCCCAGAGCCTTCTCTTTCTGCGTGTCTCCAGTAAACCAGACCCTGCAAGCATTAGGTAGCACTGTGACACAGGAGCAGGGGGTCCTGGAGCAAAGCTCTGCAGTCCTGCCCCTCTCCCCAGCTCCCTTTGCCTTTCTGGTGTCTCTCAGTCCTCTCCAAGGGAAAAAGACTTCTGCAAATCACCCATTTTTGGGGGCACACACCGAAGTGGCAGCGTGTCCCATCCTCTAGCACTGGAAGGCACCTGCAGAGCCCACAGGGGACAGAGCCTGGCTCAGCACAGGTGACCAGGAGGAGGGAGGAGGTTCTCTCCCCTTGCTGGGGATGTCCAGGTTTTCTGGGGCTCCCCACACGTCCCCCCCAGCAGCCAAAGGGGTGTGGGCAGGGGGTGCATTGTGAGAATCCCTTCTCCACTCATATCCCCCCTCCACAACAGCCCCACAGAGCTGTTGGGGAACAGCAGCTCTCTACTTGCTGACTTGCTATATTTTAGCAAAAGCAACAGCGAAAAATGTATTAACTGAAAAAAAAAAATATATATTTCAAGTGTTAAAAAAAAGACTGAAAGGGGAGAAAAACCTCTTGTGTGAGGCACTTCTGCAAATGCCATCTTAAACTTTTTTTTTCCTCTAGTTGGTATCTCAAGCTGGGCCAAGCAAGACACGCCGCTTTCTCCTTTGTAACCTGACTTTTTTTTTTTTTTTTTGAAGGAAAAAAAAAAAAGAAAATAAAACAATAAAAAAACCCTTCATCCAGATCTATTAAAATGGCCTTTTGGGGGTTATAAGCATTATGAAAATTTAGTCCATTTTTGTATAAATAATAGTGTTTAATATGTATTTCCCAAAATAAATGTTTCGAATGCAAATAGAAGGAGGCTTGTTTGGAAGTGTCTGTTCCCAGCCTTGGTGGAATTGTTGCTGCATGGACCTTGTAGGGCTGGGTGTGATGGGAGAGTCCAGCCCCAGAACTGCCCTGTTTGGGGTGAAAGACAATTCCTGACCCCACCTTGGATACCTGCCCCAGGTACTCTCCAAACTGCTGGAGCTGATTCTGCTGAGCACCTTTGGGCTGGAGCCAGCCCGATCCTGAGGGAGGCAGGTGGATCCTGTCCCTCTGCTGCCATGGTGGAGCTGTTCCCAGTCTGCTTCCTGCTGCTTTTCTGGAGAAGTGGGCTGCCCCTAGTTCCAGGGCAGGCAGCAGCTTGTGTTTCACAGCAATGTGCCTTTGGCTGCACAGGCAGATGGTCTTTTAAACCCTTCAAGGCTGCAGGGTTGGCCTTGGAAGTCATCTTCCCTTGGAAGATTGGCTGTCCTAAAACCATGTTTTTCCCTGGTCACAGATCTGACACTGTCCCCTCTGGTTTAATCTCTGTCTCACGTGTTTATTGTATTTTTCCCCCTGAGAAGTTGAACTCAGAAGCCACCTGGAGCTCTAAGTGACCCTGCTTAAGCTGGGGCTGCAGTAAGTGACTTCCAGAGGTCCTTTCCAGCCCCAGCCCCTCTGGGATTGTGTGGCTGTGGGACTGGATGAAAACAAACCCATCAGGGCAGCACTCAGCTCGGGTTCCTGTGGGGCTGTAAAGCACAGAACAGGTTTGTGTGCATTTTAACTCTGCTTTTCTGCTGGTTTTGGTGCAGTGAATTGTCTCATCTCAGTGAGGGGTGCAGTGATGGGCCCCCCTTTGCCCCAGGGCCAAACCCTATCAATTTTCTGAGCTGCACAGCAGCTCTGTGCTTGCCCTACCCCAAATCCCCCTCACCCCCAGAGCTCACAAAGGATTCCAGGGTGAGAAGCAGCAAAGTCAAGCTGTTCTCACTGCTGCAACCAGAGCAAGACCCAGAACAAAAGCTCCTGGGGAGGGAGCAGGGAAAATCAACGTGAGCCATGGGCCTTGCTCCTGGAGGAGCCTACAGCAGTTTTTCCCTGTGTTGTGGTTTTCTTGTGCTGGGATTTGGGGTTTTTTTTTGCAGTTTTCCTCCTTGTTGGTGTCTGAACATGTGAGGGAGATGGGACAGAGGATGCTCTGGGGCTCTCCAGGCAGCTGCTGGAATCTGAGTGTGTCCGTGGAGGGATGGGGGACAGAGGGTGCTGTCCTGGTGACACGCTGAGAAAGGGTTTGTGGATGGAGAGAGGGGAAAACAGGCAAAATTCTCCAGCTCAGCAGCGAGGGCAGAGGAGGAGCTCAAGGGGTCGGAGGTGCCTTCATGGGAATGGTGCAGGGAATGGCTTCCAGATGTTGGGAAGCTCCAAAGAGGTGGGGATGGTGAAGGGAGAGCGACAACACCAGATGCTCTGATGGAACAGAGGCTTGTGTGGTGCTGTGGGAAAAATCCCAGCTAGGGGAAGGGCTGGCCATTGCAAAATTCCCCAGAGTGTCCCAGGAGTGACCTGGCAGGGGCTGGATGGGGAGGGTTTGGGCAGAGGAGGAGGGGGCAGGCAAGGAGCTGCTCCCCCTGCCCACACCCCCCAAGGGAAATGTGCCTCAGGATGCCTTGGCTGGCAGAAAGGACCTTGCACTAATGGCTCATTGAGTGGCCTCACTTAAACAAATGAGGGAAATGAAGATGAGTGAGAGTTTAATTACCGGGCTGAGCAGCTTTCCACAGCAAGGATGTGCCCTCCTTGCCTTGCCTGGCTCTGGGAGGGAGAGGGGTCCCCTCAGCACAGCCGGGCTCTGGGGGTGCCTGGCAGCCTGGAGGGGGGTGGCTGCCGGGCCAGGGAGGGCTGGAGATGGGTCAGGTTCCAAAGAGCATCTCCATCCGAAGAGGAGGACTATAAATAATAAGAATAAAAGGGAGTATAAATAATTAAAGCAGCTCATAGCGAGCAGTTCCCGAAACGTCTGCCTGATTTAAAAACTAATTACTTGGAGGGTAATCACCACCAGAAGTGCACATATTTACCCACAATGCTGCTCTTCCCTCCTTTTCCTTTCGCTCCCTTCTCCTGATTGCTTTCCCAGGCACCGGCACAGACTTATCACTCACCCACAGTGCACAATAAACGGGTTTGTACTCGTCCATCTCCCTGATTAACACCAGCGCTGGAGACCTGCTCAGGGAGGAATAAATCCTCTCTGGGTAGGTGCCGGAGCTCACCCTGGGTCAGGGGTGGCTCCATGTGGTGGAAAAGTCTCTCCTCCAGCCCGTGCTGCCAAAGAAAGGCTCAGCAGTCTCTGTTGTTTGGTCTCAAGGCAGTTTATTGCAAGTTATCTAAAAGATTTTCTCCTTGAGCTGCTGTGGTTTGCTCACAGCTCAGGCAGAGGCACACACACACCCTGACATCCTCTCTGACTCCCGACTGCTTCTTCTCTCCCCACCATGGGCTGTGCTGTCTTTTATATGGTACATTACGTGTTACATGGGTACAGTTTTTCCCCAATGCCTATTACCTATATTAAATGGTGCTTTTCTATCTTTTATATGGTACATTACGTGTTACATGGGTACAGTTTTTCCCCAATGCCCATTACCTATATTAAATGGTGCTTTTCTACTCTAAACCAATCTGTGAGTGCCAACATCACCCAGAACATGGAGGTGAGGAAGAAGAAAGAGGGAGGACAGGACAGGCCCAAATCCCTCCATCTTAAACCTCTGACCCCCATGTACAAAACCAAAACCCCCCTGTACAGCACTCAAAAATTCTTCCCTCTACTTTGTGACTACTTCTACTCTAATATCTAAATTTTGTGACTTCTTGTTCTTCCTGCAAGGTTGGTAAATCATTCCATGGCTCAAACCCAAAATCCCAGCTGTTTCCAGCTGCCTGCCAGGGTCTCAAATGCTTCTGACCCGGGCCCAGAACATCCAAAAATGTCTGAGGGACATTTTGAGTTCTGACAGGTAGGAGGCCAGGTGCTGGCAGGAGGGGAAGCTGTGTGGGGCCTGCAGAGCCCAGAGGAGCTCTTGGGTGAAGCTGTGCTGCCCAAAGCCAGGGCAGCAGCGAGCACCAGGAGCCCCAGGGGGATGTGGCATCACCTGCTCAGGGTGAGCTGCTGCCCAGGGGCTTTGCTGGGCCATCACTTACACACTGGGGTGTGCATCAAACCCTGAATTCCCCATGTGGGAGCTCTCCTCTGGGAAACATCTCCCTGTGCTGGGCTGCAGCAGGCGCAGGCAGAGCTGCAGAGCTCAAGCTTTAATTGCAGGGAAGCTGCTGCACTGCAGCTGAAAGCTTGGGGGGGTTTCATCATCTTCACTGTGGCTCCAGCAGAAAGGAGGATTTGTCCCTCCACCTCCAGCTCCTCACTCACACAAGGTGCTGGTCCCAACCCTCCTGTTCCTTCTCACAAACCCTTTTCTTCCATGCCCACAGCAGGCTCAGGTTTGTAATTCTCTCACGCAGTTTAGTTTGTATTTATTTGCCTGAGCTTCTCTCTGGACCTTCACAAATGAATAAATAATTCTCACCATCAGCCTGATTTAGGAGCAGCATTGCACAGCACTGCTTCATTTAGGAAAACAGAATAATTTACTCCTAACTTATGGGATTCAGGAGACTTCCACTCACAGCCCATGATATTTTCTCATTAACATTACCCAGCTAAGCTAAAAACTGCAATTTCATAAGTCATACTTCCTTCAAAAGCACATTACCAGCTTCCCAGGGACTCCAAAAGTTTACTGAACCTTAAAGACATACCTCATAGTATGCAGAAATGTGCCAAAGTCCTCCTTCTTATTACTACTGAAACCATCTTTCCTGCAAGTTTCCCTGCCCCGAACTCTCCCATCAGGAGGATGTTTAAGTGAGTGATGCTGGGCAAAAGGATGGCACTGAGTTACTCTTCAACAAGAAGATAAAATGAAAACACTTAACTGGGAAACAAAATAAAAGTCCTTTATCCTCTGCTCTAGGGCATATCTGTAAATGACATAAGCCAAAATATTCCCTTTTTTGTGGTTTTTTTTTTTTTAGTGCTGGGGGTTGCCCACACTGAAAATGTGGGGTGGAGGACTGGGATACAGGGGGATGGATGATTCTGTGAGAGCTCCTTGTCACAAAGGACCAGCAGGACTGAGCAGGTCGTTTTGGTTTGTTTTTTGTGGGTTTTTTTTGGTTTTGTTTTGGGGTTTTTTTTGTAAATCACAGCTGAAAGCTCTTGCTGGCAAAGTTTACCTACCCTGTACTTTCAAAAGTAACAATTATCACCTTTTAAGACCCATGTCCTGAAACAGCTTTGCAGAGGACAAGGACAGGGAAGCAGAAAGAGCCTGGAACCCCCTGGGTACATCCAACCACCCCACACTGCATCAGCCCCACCTCCAGCATCCCCCATTCCCTGCCCTTCTCCTCTCCTGCCACCAGCCTCAGAAAAAAAAAAAAAAATCAAGATTAAAATCATATTCCTAAAGCAAAATTACACATTGGAGACTCCAGGGCCCTCCCGGGAGGATCAGGGCACTCCTCTACAAATATCTGCCTCGAAATGTTTAATTTGCAGATGGAATTAAGGCTGGGAAGAAAGGGAAGGATGTCTTTTCATGTGTGGGCTGTCCAGCTTTGCCTTGAATATCAAAGTGAGGCACGTTACAAAGCAGCAGCTCCACAGGATTATCTGAGAAACCTTGTAGGTCCCAGGTGGCAGAGCTTTCGGGATCAAAAGGTGTGGGACTTATGTAGAAAACCAGGAAAAGGCAGCCCCAAAGAGCCAAAAAATCTCAGGTCAGCTGGCAGAGGTCAGAGATTTCCAAGGAAACAAGAAGGTAAGTGAGGAACCAGGAGAGGCTGGGCTTTCACGTGGACTTTGGATTAAATATTAACTCTCTGCAGTGGGTTATGAGGATAAATATTTTCATTAATCATGTATGTGCTCATTATGATGGTGAGAATAGACTATTCAAGATTCATCTGCATGGGATTTTCAACTCAGGCCTCCCATTTTCTGCCTGTAGCTTTTGGTAAAACGTCATCTTCTGTGCTTGCTTTTATCAGAAAACCTTTCCTTTACAAACAGTTTTATTGGTTTCAAGATTTTATTGGTTGGGCTTTGAAAGCAGCAGATGAAAAGGTTTAGCTTGAGGGTGAGTGGAGAGGAGAAAATGCAGCTCCAATTTAAACAAGGGATGGTTTTAAAGTTGCCCATGGAGGTGGGAGCCTGACCTGGGCTGGGCAAACAGAGCTCACCTTCCAGGGATCTGCTGCCACGTACCAGTGACACCTCGCTATCCATTTCATTAAAAATCAGATTTTTCCTGCTTTCCTCTGATTTTATTGAACTTTTCAATCATTATAACTTTCCTTAGCTTTCCTTCCTTTCTGCTTTTAGCAGCTCTTTTCAATTACTTGGTGCTTTCCTTTTTATTCCAGTAATTTTTTTTTTTAAAGACTTGTCTAGGAGAAAGAGGGAAGACAGATTAAAATTTATACTAGAACAGAAAGTGAATGTATGGCTGAGAGTCTAAAACCCTGTCATTAGCAATATTTAATAAGGAACAAAATTACTGGGCAAGCTGAGATGTCTCCAAATTACTTCTGAAACTCTCCAGGATGGAAAGGACCCTTCTCCAGCAGAGAGATCTGACTGATGGATGAAGATACAAAGGATTTGGAACGAGCATCTCTCATGTCCCACTAAAAAGATTTATGGATGTTCAGCACAGCTCTGAGGGATCCATCTCAGGGTGAGGGTGAGACCAGGGCTGATGTGGGACTCAGATTCAAAGAGAGAAACAGGAGCTTCTAGCCAGGCAGAAGCCTGGGAAAGAGCTGGAGAAGAATGTAAATAATTCTTTATCTCTCTTGTTCTTCACATTGTTTATAGCTAAGTTCTATCATTGTGCATCAAGAACTTTGCACCAATGCTCTGGGTTGTTTTCACTTCAGTCCCAAAAGCAGTGACAATAATCATCCTGCTCCCCCGTGTCTGTGTCCTCTTCAGAGACCAAAGCTTTTCCCAGTGAGCAGAGGGAAGCTGCTGGCTGAGGTTACTCTGGGGTCTGCACACCTGCAGCGATGAGTGGCTGCCCCAGGGCCAGGGCTGGGCTGGAAAGATTCGTCTTGAAATTAAGAGCCACATCTAAAGGGTTTGGAGGGCTCTTGTACCTCTGCTCGCTCTGCTGCAGCTGCTCTTGCCTGGGACTCGTGGCTGCTGCTTGGCAACCAAAAAGCAGTGGCTTCATGCTGTTCCCTGAGCCTGCAGGACAGGGAGGGGCTTCACCCCGCCCCAGCACCGCTGCAATTCCCAAATCTGTTGGGGCTGGAGCTGTGGCACCCATCAGGTCAGTGCTGGGTGTGCCCAAGGTCCAGCTGTGGTTGTGTTGGAAAACAAACCTGCTGAGCTGGGATGGGTGGGACTCTAGTCACAGGTGCCCACCAGAGCTCTGCATCCCCTTGAAATAAAATTGGGGTTGAGTTTAGAGCACCAGACCTGTAAAACCCGCAGCAGTCCCCTCAGAGAGCTCTGACCACGGCCATGGTGAGCTGGAGATGGTCCCCACAGCCACAGGTGTGGGCAGGGATGGAGATCCCTCCCTCAAGGTGACTTGAAGAATGAACACACATCCCTCCATCCCTTCCACTCCTTTGCTTGTGCAGAGTGATCAAAGTGCAGCTGTTGGATTTCATAACCCGAGTAAATGCTCAAAAAAAAAAAAAAAAAAAAAAGAATTGCTCCCAAAATATCTCAGGGATGGTGTTTTGAGTTATAGCTGCTTTGCCTGAGAAACAGTCTCCTCTGATTCAGCTTGTTCAAATTGTTTTAACAGTTCTTAGCAAGAAGAAAACCCTCTGTATCCTGAAGGCAAGTATATTTGGGCAGAGCAATAAGAGAGACTTGAAGAGGTTTGGAGGTTACAGTGGGAAATAGCAGTTATTCCCAATAAGCAGTGTTAAATGAAGTGCTGCTGACAGTAGCCTGAGGCAGGTTCAAGAGTTCCAAGATTTGCAACTAAGAGATTAACCAAAATAGATGTCTTATTACAGGCAAGTTTGTATCTAAATCATTTAAAGTACCTTTAGATGCTGTAATGTTTTTCCTCCTAAGTGCTCAGAGTGTATCTGCAGCTTCCTCCTGCTTTTCAGGGCGAGAAAAGAAAGAGCCTTGATCTTGGTGAGTTTAAGACCCTGTGATGAGGGAACAAGGTTCCCTTTTGATGGGAGGTTGCTGGAGCAGTGATCTTGTTTTACACAGAGCAGATTTTGCCAAAACTTTGGGTGTAAAATTGCTCTGGAAGAGGAGCAGCAGCGTGGCTGGGAGCTGGAGTAACCTGACTCGTAATTTCCAGAGGCTGTAGGTTTTCAGAGAGCAAATGCTGTGTTAGGCATGTAAATAAGAATGGCTCAGGTGAGTAGAAAACATCTTCATCTTTGCCAAGGCCTGAATCCAGCTGCTGATATCCAATCTCTGCCATCCCATGGGACTTTCACGTGCGTGGATCACCCACCAAAATCTGTTTGGGATGCAGGATGTTGGGTTTTTTCTTCTGAGCTGAACTGGAAGGAGATTCAGTGTAGGGCCAGCAGCATGGGGGTTACTAGAATAAATTATCTGCTACCAGCACGGGCAGTCACTGGCACAGAGCCTTGGCTGCAACATGGATAAGATAAATTTAAATTTGATGGGTGAGAAATGAACAGGTCCAGGGAAATTCTCTGCAAAAGAGGGACAAGCTCCATGTGCTCAGAAATAAAGCAGGGGAGAAGGTCAGAGGGGCTTCAGGGGAGCTGGTCTGACCCTGAGGAGCAGCCCGGGGTGCTGAAGCTGAGAGGGGAAAATGGGTGCTGGTTATTTGGATGAGATTCCTGTGAGATCTCTTCCGTTCATGGCCAGTGAGTGTCCCTGCATGGCTGAGAAAATTCCATCATCCCATGGGAGATGCTGCACCCAGGGGTGGAGCCAAACATTCCTACCTGGATCCAATCTGACCTGGGAACAGCACAGCAGCCTTTGCCCACTGCATTCCCAGAGGAGCAGCTTTCTTCCCACTGCATTCCCAGAGGAGCAGCTTTCTTCCCACTGCATTCCCAGAGGAGCCCAGGCCCATCTCCCCCAGCCCTGGAGCTGCAGAGGAAAACTCCCCCCTTGTGCAGGATCCTGCTCCAGCAGAAGCACAGCTGGCACTGCAGGAGGGCTGAGCCACCCTGGGATGGGGCTGCTGCCACCTCCCTGACCCACAGGGGGTCAGGGCCTGCTCTGACTCTGGCACTGGTTTGTTTTCCTTTTTTGTTCTATTGCATTTGTATTTTTAATTTACATAATAAAGAACCGTTATTCCAATTTCCATATCTTTGCCTGAGAGCCCCTTAATTTCAAATTTACAATAATTCAGAGGGAGTTGGTTTACAGTTTCCATTTCAAGGGAGGCTCCTGCCTTCCTTAGCAGACACCTGTCTGTTCAAACCAAGAGGCAAAGATCCTGACCAAAGGATCCCCAGCAGAGCTGAAACCAGGGAAATGACTGGAGATTCAAAGAGGATTTCAGCTCTTAAATATGTGTTAAATGGGCAGAAACCATCCTGGAGCAAGCCTGGCAGGGCTGGGTGGCAGCATGTCATGGGGGAGTTACTAAAGCTGAGCTCTGGGAATTGAGTCCTCCTGTATGAGGCCACCTTGAGCCACACTCAAAATATAAAATACTGCTCTTTCTCTTTTTCCTTCCTTGCTTCCAGATTCTCAGATTCGTGACATTTCTGTGTCACGCAATAGACCTGAGATTGCAAGGTTTTTTCTCCGTGTGAACAAGGAAAAGTGTCACCAAGAGTCATTGCATTATTATTACCCTTTTTTTAAAAAGTGAGTCCATGTCCCTCCAGGCAATCAGATATTCATGGTGACCTGGTGGCAGTGGCACCTCCAGCAAGTGTGCAGGATGTCATTTGGAAAGGAACAGAAAGCAAAGGAGAGTTGTTTCATTTTCAGCCTCGCATGTTGGGCAGGCTGGTGGCAGTCACCTGCTGCAGGTGGACAGAGAGAGGTGGCAGAGTGTGGCCTCACCTCCCCTCTGGTGGTAATGGCTTTTCCATGGGTTGCCAGGGAACGGTGAAAGTGTCAGGTATGAGTTGTAGCACCTCTGTGAACTGAGAAAGGGCTGCTCTGTCTTGTTCCTTGATAGGTGAGGGAGCTGCACCCCAGAAGTCCTGCAGCCAGTTTTCCCTTTCAGTACAACAGAGCTGTGGATGCTGTGCTTGCCAAGGCTCTTCCATGGAATTTACAATGGATATCTGGATGACAGCCACGCCACAAACCCTCTTTAAATGTAATGGCAGGCCCTGTGCAAGGGGATGAAGGAAACAAGGATGAGATGTGTGCTGAGTGTCCTGCTTCTGCAGGACTTTTGCCAGTTTGAAGGACCAGGTTGCTCCAGGTTTTTATTTCCTGTAGTGGAAGTCCAAACTCCAAACATTAATGGGAACAGATGGAAACCTGGCTTTTCTGGGGGCTGCTAAGGACCTGCCACGGTCACTGCAGCTCTGTGGGCTCCCTGGGCTGTCACCAATTTCCCCCTTTGAGCTGCCTTCCCACGTGTGCTCCATTGCCTTGTTGGTGTGCCTGCCCCCCTCACGGGGCTGAGGGTTTAACTGTGGAATGGCGAATTTTATCTCCTTTTCTCTTCCTTGGTCAGGGTGGGGATTGAGATGGTATTTCTGCTGGAGACCTGACGTGGACAGAAAATGCCTAAAGGGCTTGTCCACCTCAGGCTCTCCTTTCTGGCTTTTCCCATCCAATGTTTTGGAGTATGAGCTAAGAAACCTGCTATAATCTGTCTGGAGGAGAGGCTTGTCCCAGTTAGGATCCAGCAGGTTTTATCCTTTGCACTAGAGGAGTGTTCAAATAATTTAACAGTGGATGTTCTCATCCCTCATCTGCTGGCAGAGTTGTTTTTGTGGCTCTAATGCTTGCCTGACCTCAATAATGTCTCCTGCGAGTGCGTTGCTCAGGTTAATTATGCATTAAGTTTACATAAGGCTTTTCCCTTTTTAATCAGTTCCAGCCCCGCCGCCTCGGGCTGTGCTGGATGCGCTGACATCGGGGGCTTGCAGGAGGGCTGCACCCACCTCCCCACCCTGCCAGCCCTTATCTGTGCCCTGGGGTGGCTCCTCTGTTTGTCACCACGCTGTGTGACACTCCTGGGGCTCTGGCTCTGCTGTGGTTGAGCTGTACCCAGCTCCCTTTCCTTCTCCACGGGCTGGAGATGTGTGTGTGCGCTCTGGGAGAGGCTTGGGAGGTTTCTTTCTCAGACTCAGTCTGTCGCCCTGATTCTTAAGATTTTCTAAAGCCTTCTGAGTTTACATTCTGTTAGAAAACTTTCTCACACAACTTTCTGTGAACAACATATTGTTTTGCGTTCCTTCATAAGGGTGGAGAAACATGATGTACTGGTCATTTGTCCAGTGTCATTGGAGACATTCACTCTCCAATCCCCTGTCACCTTTGGAAAAGTATAAAAGTTGGAGTCAGAAAATACAAATAGCAGTAACTCACGTTGTGCTTTCACGTGTCCTGTAGCAACACTCAGTCTGTCCCACGAGGCCTGTGTGAGTACAAGAATGGGTACAAAGATGGTGCTTCACTTTCTCCTGGAGGTCTGTTTCTCTTCTCTTTGCTTTCCTCTGCGTCTCCTCTTTGGTTTCACTGCAATCTCTTCTGAGCTGGATGAGCTTTTCTTCTCTAAGACCTTGAAAGTAAAGGTTATGGGGAGGCTGCATAGGAGAAGTTGGATAACGTGATTCTTTCTTCAAGGCAAGCGCCCCTGTTTGCAAAGTAACTTGGCAGCCGTGTGTATTTTGGATTTAGGCATCCTGGTGCATAAGCCAAAGCTAACAGATATTAATTAGCTGGAGGACTGATACTGTAATGAGAGCAGTTGCTCACATAGGTTGGCATTTTTATTTTTAATGCAAGTAATTAAAGGAAAAATTGTGTTGAAGAAGTCAATGCTTGGAGATGTTGTATAAATAACACACCCTGGGTGGTGAGAGCTGGGGAGGAACGTGAGGGGAGAGAAGAGCAGCTGAGCTGCTGGTGTGGTGGCTGCTGTGATGCCTGGATTTGGAAGGAGGGATTACTCCTGTAGCAGGGGAAAAAAAGGAGCAAAAGAGAAGTGTGGATTTAAAACCACATCAGAGGATAAGGATGGTGAGTTGGAAGAGCTTTAGAACTGCACAAGGGTGTTGTCTTATGCAGCCTGGTGTCTAAAAGTGGTTCCCTAAAATACTTCCCAGCCAGTCATCCTGCTGAGATGGCTCAGGAAGAAGTTTGCATGGAGAAGTGCTGAGTGAAACCAGTGAAACACTGGCATGACCTGGGAGACAGGGATGGATCTGTGGAGCTGCTGGAAGCACAGCCACGCCTTTGGTTTGTGGTGCCAGAAGTGTGTGTGACGTGAGGAGTGAGGAAACAGCCAGGTCTGGATTTGAATACCTGGCAGGGGTGCCCTGGGGATGCCCACATTCCCTGGATCAGGGAATGATGATCTCTGTCCTGTTAGCCCAAGGAAGTGCCAGCTGGGTCTGCAGCTGAGTTTCTCTGCCCTGCTGGTGATGAAACAAAGCCTTGGTTATCTCCAGGGTGTTTGTCTCCAGCCTTGAGACTGAAAAGAGACTTGAAACCACACCCAGCCCCCATGGGCAGCCATGCAGAGGAAAAGCTGCAGTGCTGAGCAGCTCCCATTGCACGTGGGCTCTGCAGCCTGCATTTCCCTGTTCCTGGCACCCCACTGCCACTGGCCAAGGCTTGGCAGAGCAGGCTTCCCACGGGATCTTGTCCTTCCCACAGAGGTCACAGGGTCTGGCCACCCCGGGCTGCTGAGCACCCACCCAAACCTCACCTGGAGCAGGCTGAGCTGCCCCAGTTCAGGTGAGGGGGACCAGCATTTACCTGAGGTGCTGTGATGTGAGGCTGGATGTGCTAAATCACTGCAGTCATTGCTGGAATTTTAACCATTTGTTTCCTTTCTCCAAAAGCCCAGCTGTTGGCAGTGATGGCCAAGTCCTTGCTCTCCTCCGGGTGGTGCATTGTGAAGGAGAGAGTGGGTGAGGAATGCAAATCAAAACTAAACCACGCCGCTTTGCCATCTTTTTTTTTTTTTTTTCCCTTTAAGAAGCTTAATATATTAGCTAATCATGTGTGTAAACAATCTCAATATGCAAACTGAAAAGTAGCATTCATCCCCCCAGCATCAGCTGGGTTGAGCTTCCCCATTAACCTCTCCAGAGCAAAAAACCCTTCCTGAACAGCCATTTCGGAGTGTGCAAAATTGATTTTGCATTCGGCCTCCGCAGTGGGAGAAGATGGCGGCGTGGAGCCGTGGGTGCCTTTTCCCTCCCTCGTCATTTTTTTGGGATATCCTCCTTTCCTTGGCGATGGAGGACGGGCAGGTCTCGTGCCAGCGGGTCGCTCCCACTGCCTGGGCATGCAGGTCCCCCCTGGCGCCTTCCCCTGAGCAAAAAAAACAATAAAAAACAAATTTACGGCGGTCCCTCCTTGGGTAATTTCCACAGCGCAAAGACCCCCTGCCTCCCACCCCCTTCACGTGCATCTTCTCTTAATTAATTAATACTGCATTCATCACCGCTTAATTCCCGTTTCCGAGGCGCCCGGGGAGGGGGGCTGCCAGCCCAGGCGGGTGCTGAGGCAGTCTGGAGCTGCTGTCTTAGTGGAGGAGCTTAATTAGCCCCCGTGACAATATGGGCTCGTTTGCCACAGCCCAGGAACGATGGGTGGCTTCAAAGGGCTCCTGGTGCCCAGCGAATGCAGCTCCCTGTCCCCGTGCCACTCCCCAGGCAGCTGGGCTGAGGAGGGAGGGTGATCTCCTGCAACAGCTGCCCAAATTTTAAAAAAAATTAATCACAAATTGGTCTCCTTTTGAGCTGGATGGGGGACAGGAGGCAAAGCTGCCAGGTTTGGTCTGTCTCGGTGGTTTTGGGGACCAAATCCCATCGGGGTGTACAGGGTGCAGTACATCCCTCACTGCTCATGACTGTTGGTTTTGCAGGGGTCCTGCTCTCCTTTTCTTCATTTTTTACCTGAAACACAACTTGTTGGTGCTTGTGGTGCCTCCTCTGCTGAAAACACCTCGATAAACTGTCTGCAGCCCTGGTGGGACATGGCTGGGGAGCCCTGTGGTGCTGATGGGGCAAACCAGCAAACCAACCAGCAAACATGAACTGCTGGGGTGTCTTTAGCAGAACAGAACTTTTTGAGGGCTGCCTGGAAGGAAAGATAATGTGCTTGCCAGTTGGTTTTGTGGTGTGCATCAGTTTAGATGGATGACTATATTTTTTTAGGGTTTTACCTCCCAGTCCTTGAGCTCTCCTCCCCTCCACAAGGAGGAAAAACCCTCGTGCCCCCACAGGTGTGCTGTGCTCATACCCACGCAGCTCCCACCTGCCTGGGCACCACGTTTAGGGTGAGATGGAGAGATCCAGAGCACGTGTGTGTGTGAGGACACAGATCCAGAGCGTGTCTCTGTGTCTGTGTGTGTGTGTGTGATGACAGAAGATGTAGAGGGAACAAAAGCAGCGCATCCACCGCGGTGCCGGGCCGGGCTCCTTGCCAAGAGCGGCTGCAGCAGCAGCCCTGGCCGGGGTGGTGGCTCCCTGCTGCCAACACGGTGATGTCCCTGCTGCCCTCTCCTCTGGGGCACAGGCTGAGGGTGGCCTGGGGCGTGAAGGTGGCTCTGGGCTGGGATGAGGGGTGCTGATGTCGGGATGCCGATGTTGGTGTCGTGTCCATGCAGGGATGTCCCCTCAGCCATGCACTTCCCACGGCGTGTCCCTCATGGCTCATGGCCACAGCACAGCCATGCTCAGACAGCGTGAGCATTGACACCAGGCAGGGCTTGGGTGTGGGATGTTGGCTGTAGGGGGGGATTTCTGCTTGATTTTTTTTTTAATCTTTAATTTCCGCTTCCTGCCACCCTTATTTTTCCTCACTGCCAACATTGGATGCCTCAGTGGTGGTGGCTTCTGGGGTCAGTTGGCACAGCAATTGCTACTTGGGGACAAAAGGAGGCTTTTTTCCTTTTTTATTTTTTTTTCTTTTATTTTTTTTTTCCTGCAGCGACAGTAGCAGCTGCCAGCCCGAATAGCAAATCCGTGCGACTTGGCACCACTCCAGCTTCCTTGAGGGCTGCAGAGGGATGGTATGTTGGAGGGTAAGACTAGCTAATTAATCTTCTGGCAGGGAACAATGTAATATCAGACAATTACAAAGACAGACTGAAATTGCTATAGTGGGAAGGCTGGCATATGAATTTCTCAAAGGGTCCATCCCTCAGTCCTCTGCTGTGGTACTTTGTATGCGGGAAAGGCACCCAGTGTACATGTGCTTTTCTGTTGTGTGGGGGTTTTTGTGGGATTTACATTGTGGGTTTGGAGGAGGGGTGAGGGGAGGCCAGCTTGCTCATGGGAGAAGCTTTCTGAGGAGCAAAAGAGAGAAAGAAAAGTCCTTCTGAGACATGTCCCCACCAACCAGCTGTGCCCAGAGGACACACCTGGTGCATCTCCCATCCTTCGGGCGCGTGACTTTTGCGATTTTTCCGCAGTTCTTTTTCATGATTGCACTGTGGTGTCTGATGGCTAGGGCTTTTGGAAGGAAGGTCTGACTACTCGCAGAGGGGGAGGGATTTCCTACAGCCGTTCTTCACAGAGAAACCTTCAAAGAGCTTTGGAGCTGCTGAAAGTTCTAGGGGGAAAACACCTACTAGCTCTGCTGAGGTAATTGCTGATAATGAGCTGTAATCACAGCTACCTGCAGTCGGGACCTGGTGATGGATAGGGCAGTGCCAGCCACATGGTGCAGGCTCCCCGTCTGTTTATTTCAGCTGGGAAAGAATTAGAGAAGTCTCATTTATTCCGGAGCACAAGAAAGCATCATCGGAGAGCGATCAGCCTGTGCAGGATTAGCATAGGAAAACCCTCCTCCCTTCTTGTCCTCCTTAGGGATGAGCTAATGACTCTCCTCCCTCTGCATCTCCCTCCCAGGATGAAACTCAAAGCGGTGGGATCTCTAGAAGCATCATTAAAAACCAAAACAAAACAAACCAAAAACAACCCCGCAATACCAAACGTGGAAACGGCACCAGACAAATTCTTCCATCGATTTTGCGTCTGCGTGCCAGGAGCTGCTTCCAGCCAGGATGGGACTTGGAGCAGCTCCAGCTCCGTTGTTCTTCCTCCTAAGGAATTCGAGTGGGTTTTTGTTTGGTGCCTGCACACATCAGATGGTGCAGAGACGATGTTTAGAAACCACTGCAAGCCCCCCTGGCAGCCTTGGCTGCTGGGTTGGGCTGCCAGTTGTCACTGGAGCTGTCAGAATCTGAGGTATTGATGATCCCGAGATTGTAGAAAGTCTCTGTCTGTCAGCCCCACAGCCAAAGAAGAAGCCATAATTCGTCTGTGCTGGTTTCAAGGTTGTTTATTCTGTTTATCTCTAACATGTTCTGCTGCCCTGCCGCAGCTCTGTCCTGCAGGGCAGCGTGTGGGGCTCTGCCCTCAGTGGGATGGTACAAACATTAAATACCACAAACTACCTGTGCTGGATTTACAATAACGTGCCAATATCTGTCACCTACGTTGAACAGTGTGTCCCCAGCCTGAACCAACAGAAAAATGCCAACACCACAGTGACACATGGAGGGTATGAAGAAGGAGAAAAAGGACAAGGCACACCCAATTTCCTCTGTCTTGTCCCCTTTGGACCCCTAATCTAGAACCCTAAAATTTTACTTTTGCACCCGTGCCACACTTAATTATTACTCATATCAAACACTGAAAGGTTGTAATTCATCCTGTAAGATTGAAAACTCTTTTCATGGACAGAGATCACAGCCAGTGTCTCTGGGGGCTCTGCCGGGGTCCCAGAGCTGCCAGGGCAGCCAGAGGGAAGCTCTGGATTCTGACAGGAACCTTTGGAAGGCTTAGGCTGAATAAATGGCTCCTTTTAAAGGAGTAGCAATGTCAAGGGCTGGATTGGCAGGCCGGGGCCCTTTTCCAAGATGCAGATGAGGAGGAGCTGCCCACAGCTTAGCCCTTGATCAGTGCCCTGAAAGCTTCTCTGGTGGGTGCCCATCTGTGGCTGTTTGCCTGAATATTTTTCAGGGCAGGCTGTATAGGAGTGAACATTTTCCATTGGGTTTTCTTAGTGATGAAGGTCCCAGGGCTGGGTCCCATCAGAAGTCCCTTGGTGTGGTTCATGCAGATGTGTAGCTCCTTCTCTGGCCATATATGTTCCCTGTGAGACACCACAAAATCCCCTGCACACCCAAAAGAGATGGATCCCAAAACCCAAGCCTCATCTGTGTTTGCTCTGGGCATCCCAAGCACTCAGGGAACAGTGTTGGTTCCTTCCCTGGCGGCAGAATGGATGCATCACCTCTTTCTGGAGGATGCAGAGCTCAGCCCAGCCATCCCTTGGGTTCCTGTCCTCACCCACCCACCCACAGCCAGCCACATCTCCAGAACTGGAGGAAAACTCTTTCCAGACCAGCCCATCTACTGCACCTGCAGGAGAAGGCCCTGGAGACTTCCTAACCAGACAGTCATGCCTCTATTAATGGATGCTGATGAGCAGGAGTGAAGAAGCTGAAGTTATCCCAATCATTTCATAAATTATTTCAGCCAGAAATGATCACATTCAGCCCTGCCAAGGATTCTCCCTCTTTGGTCTTGTGCCCAGGCCCAGCCTTGCCCTCAGCTCTGTACAAAGTCTGAGCCAGCAGCTCCTGCATGGGAGTGGAAGAGACAATATGAACCTCTTCACAGTCAATAATTGACACCAGGGATGTTTTCGTAAATTAATGAGTAGATCTTCTTGACTGTACTTCAAAGTTCTCACTTTATGAATATTTTATGGAATTCTCTACGCTGGGAGAAAAAAAAAAAAAAAAAGAAAACAGCAGACCCTTGTAGTACTGAAATTTTACCTTTGAAAATGATGCAATAAAAAAAAATTACTTAAACCCCACACTTTCGCAATGAGTTGACTTGAGAAAAATCATCCAGTAGGTCGTTGCGTGCACACTGTGGGGCTGAATTTGCCCATGAAGGTGGGTACATCCAAACAGTCTTGTGTGCTGAAGGGTTAATAATGATCTGGGCACTCTGACCTGAACCTTAATTCTGCCAAAATTCCCCCCTTGCAGCCAGGTATGTCCCACCCCAGGATGTGCTGAGGTTCTCCAAGGAAACTTCTGGAGTTAAGAAATTTAATTTGCAATAAATCAACACTACAGTACAAGTAAATCTGCTTCAGTGGCTATAAAAATTAATTCCTTATCCTAAACATTATTATATAGCTTTCAAAATGAATTGACTGTGGTTGGTAGTCTAGTATGTGCCATTATTGGTAATTAGTGTAACAAAATAACATTGCTGTAATATTTCCTGTCTACCCCTCCCCCAGTTGGGAGCTGTTTCGTATTAGAGAATCAGAATTGCAAATTCAAGGCTTGTGTGCAAGCTGTTGGCTTTGATTTTTTTTTTCTTCCCTTTTTTTAATAATAATTTTGTGTGTGTTGGAAGTCAATCTGTTCCTGTCTGGGGCTTTCTGGGAGGATTTCCTTCTGCAAAAGCTTTGGAATGTCACAGGGCACCATCAGAGCCTGTTGCTAGAGGGGCTGGGTGCAGCCCAGTGCCCTTGGACCCCCTTTTGAGCTTTTCCTTGGGTGCAATTGCTGCTGAGATCTGAAATCCAGGATGGCCAGGCTGGAAGAGACCCCAGGTGGGATCATCTGGTCCCACCTCCCTGCTCAAGCAGGGTCATCCCAGGCACAGGATTGTGCCCAGATGGATCTGGAATACTTCCAGTGGTCATTCACGTCTCCTAGGATGTGCCATGTCTCACCCGTAACTTGTGTCTCAGTTTTTTCCAGTGATCCACCACATCCTTGTCTTTATCCAGAAGCTTGGCTCATCCTAGAACACCTGATGGATCTCCCCACGGAGACACTGGGGCAGCTCTGAGCCTGCCAGGAGGTGCAGGGAGCAGAAATTCCCTTTTCTGAAACAGGGGGCAGGTGAAGGATGGGCTGGGGCAGTGGCTTCTGGAGCTGTGTGCAGCAGGAGGATTTCCACATGTGGGAGGCAGAAAGTTCTGAGGAATTCTCTTGGTTTGAACAGACAGGTGGCTGCTAAAGAAGGCAGGAGCCTCCCCTGAAATGGAAAATGTAAACCCCCCCTCCTCTGAATTATTATAAATTTGAAATTAAGGGGCTCTCAGGCAAAGATATGGGAATTGGAATAACAGTTATTTACTAGGAAAATTAAATAAAATTAGTAAAAATGCAATAGTACAAATAAAACCAGAAAACAAACCCCTGCCAGAGTGAGAGCAGGCTCTGTCCACCCGTGGGTCAGGGAGGTGGCAGCAGCCCCATCCCAGGGTGGCTCAGCCCTCCTGCAGTGCCAGCTGTGCTTCTGCTGGGGCAGGATCCTCTGGAGCTCCAGGGCTGGGGGAGATGGGCCTGGGCTCCTCTGGGAATGCAGTGGGGAGAAAGCTGCTCCTCTGGGAATGCAGTGGGAAGAAAGCTGCTCCTCTGGGAATGCAGGGGGAAGAAAGCTGCTCCTCTGGGAATGCAGGGGGGAGGAAAGCTGCTCCTCTGGGAATGCAGGGGGCAAAGGCTGCTGTGCTGTTCCCAGGTCAGATTGTATCCAGGTAGGAATGTTTGGCTCCTCCCCTGGGCACAGCATCTCCCCATGGATGATGGAATTTTCTCAGCCATGCAGGGACACTCAGTGGCCATGGACAGCAGAGATCTCCTGGAGGGAGGGTTGGGTGTGGGAGAGATAAAGTAAACTGCCCAATGGACAGAAAATAACTGCCTCTAACAGATGGCAATGGAATACACCCCTCCATTTCCAGCCTAAGACTGGAATTTCACTGGGCTTTTGCTGCTTTTCACACTTTGTTGGCCTGGCTAATAAACCTGAAGAGGCTGAAAAGGCGGATGGAAACACAGGAGGAGCAAGTATAAATTAGTTTATACATTTCTCCCCCTCTGTGTGAGATGGACACTGTTGGGGTTTTTATTCACTGCCCCATTTTCAGTATGTCCGGTGCCATCCTGCCAGGGGCTGTTCCTTCCCACTGCGTGGCCAGGAGTTATAAACCCCCAGTGCCCACCCCAAATGTCCTGGATAATCCCTCAGGAACACCCACACTAAACACTTCAATGCTGCTGACAAAAACAACTCCTGCCATTTAATTTGTGGAGTGTCCTTTAGGACTTTTCTTTTTTTGCCCCACACCATCATAGTTCTGTTTTTTCTTTTTTTCTCCTCAATTTTCAGCTTCGAGTGTTGCCTTTTGAAAAAAATCCTCAGCAGCCATGGTTAGAAATTTGATTCTCCATGGAATCAGAGAAAGGTTTGGGCTGGGAGGAACCTTGAAGATCATTAATTCCAAATTTCTGCTATGGGCAGAACTAAACCACGTTGCTCCAAGCCCTGTCCAGCTTGGCTTTAGGGAAGGAAAGTTCAAATTCTCCTGTAATTTTCTGGCTCTGGGATTTTTTTTTTCTATGAAATGACCAAACGAAAACAGCTGTGTCATGAGAACCTGGGAGCAGAGAAATGGGGAGCTGTGGGGAGACTGGATTCTTTGTGCTGTCCCCAGCATGGAGTTATTTCTTGAGTTCTGATGACATGACAGCTTCAGAAACCTGGAGATATGCCCAGTATTCAGCCACCCCATTTATCACAGAGCTGAAAAATGCAGAAACTAAGCAGTAAAACTGAGCAGGAGATGTATTTGACATTCTGGAAAACATTAGAGATGTCAATCCAGAAATAAAAAATTATAAAAAATAAAAAAAAAAAAAAAAAAAATATAATAATAATAATAATAATAATAATAATAATAATAATAATAATAGTTGGCCCAGGTGAGGCTGGTAAATCGTAATTCCAAATATCAGCAAGTTCCAGAGTGAACAGTCTGTGCCATCTGAACACTTTGATTTGGTCCAGGCTGGGTTTGGGAGCTGAGCCTGGGGTTTGTGCTTTGGCTGCAGCAGGACAGATGCAGTCAGCTTCAGCTGCAGGATACAAATTCCCCCCAGGCTGAGGGGGGAAAATAAATTGCATGTTGGAAGCGATATAAACATGATTTCAGGACTTTCTCCAACTTTTTTTTTTCCCCTCGGGGCAAAGGATATTGAAATGATTCAAACCAGGACTTTGCTGGGAATGAACTGAAGGATTTTTTTCAGTAGAAGGAATGAGTTTTTCAGTTGCAGGATGAGAGCAATGCTTTGGGTGGTGTTGGGACTGGCCAGGAAAATCAGGATATTTTATTCTAATTTCCTAATTGAATCGTCTATATCTCTGGAATTAAATATTTTTAATCCCTTAGACCATTTCCTCCCATTCTCTTGCTTCTTAACTTAGAATTAACTTTAAAAGTTACTTTTCTGGGCTGCCAAACAGCTCTTCCTACCTGGGAGTTTGGTGGAGTTTTATTTGCTTCCCTGTCTCATGCCAGTCAGCTTTGCTGAAGTCTTTGTGCATAGACTTCAAAATGCTCAAATTTTTCATCAAAGTGGGAAATATCTGGGTTTTTTTCACATGCATATTTCTGCATTTCTTCTCAGTTTTCTTCCTCCCAACCTCAAATCTCTCCCTCCCCATTGCTCAGCTGTTTCAAAGGACCCCATCAAATTTATTCCAGCTTCATCCTTGGTGTGGGACCAATATTTCTGTATTTTTTTAATGAGCCATGTAACTGTGGTGGAGAGAAATTAAGTGAATGAGTCCTTACTGGAGATAACAGAAAGCAGAACTCCTGTTTGCATGAAAACCTCTGCAAGTCTGATTTCTCAAATGAAACCACTCTCAAAAGTTTAAAAAAAAAAAAATCTGAGACAATATTTTGAGTCAAATTAAATATTTAATTTCAATAAAATCAAAGTATTTCAAACAGATTTCTTTGTCCAGTTAATATTTTATGAGAGAAGCCTAAAATTAAACACAGAGTTGTTTCTCTGGGGAAAAAACAGAGGGTTTTTTTTGTATGCTTTAAAGAAAAAATATATCCATCTAGTAAAAGTACTTTTTTTTTTTTCCCTGAATAGTTTTATTTTTTTTTTAACAATGTGAGGATTTCAATGTGAGGCTGTCACTGCATCCTTTGCAGAAAGTTGGTGCCTCTGTGGCTGACAGAGCTCCTGGTGAACCAGGCACAGAGATGAGATTTGCTGCTGCAGTGGAGTTTGGAGAAATAGATTATTAATTTATGATTTTTTTAAAAATTTTGAGATTTTTAAAATCAATGTGTTGATGAGTGTGGTGGGTTTTAGTGTTATTTAATTATTTATGTATTTATTTCTTTGTTGTGAGGTAGGAAGATAGGATTAGGAGAAAGATAAAGTAGGTTTAGAATTTTAAAAGGGTATAAAGAATTTTATTATTATTTTATTAATAGTAATTTTAAAAAAGGTAGTAAGAATTTTTTTTTTAGTTTTTTTTTTAATTAATGATGTAAATAAATAAATTTAAAATTAAATTTTGTTGGGTAGAACACTCTCAGAAACAGCAGCATGTGGGGCAAGAAACCTCCCAGTTTGTCCCATTTTCACCTGTGCAATTATTTTTCTTTATTTTCTTTGTGTGCACAAAAGAAGAAAGGCTTCTGATAAACTCCAAAACCCAATAAGGCGTTTTTGGGCTGTAACATCAAAATCTGTGTGTGCTTCCAAGGGAGACACCTCTGCCTGGGCCAGGTTTATGGAGTGCATAGGGTTAGGGTTAATTTTTTTTTTCTTGAATATTTGATATTTTAATATTTAAAAGAAGGAGGTTGTGCTTTATTATCATTTTGTAGACTGCTTCCTAAAATCATGTTGATGAATGGAACAATTCTTAGTCTCTTATCTGGAATTCCACTGTGGTGATTAAAAATCCTGGTTTTTTTGGAGCAAATGGGGCAAAGCAAAGAAATTCAGGACTATGGCAATGCAGAGCAGTCCTTTAAGGCTTCTCATTTATGCGTGTGCTCGTCTGGTGCTGTTTCTCCTCTGCTGTTTGGCATATGTGCTATTTATCTGTTTTCTGTGACCCTAAATCACTCTGTCTGCACCCAGCTTCCACTTCTGCTGCGAGATTTGTAGGGGGAAAGCAGCTCCACTTAACCTTTTGTTTTCTTCATCGGGTTTCTGACAATATAAATAGTCGCCAATATAAAATTGGCAAAATTCTGACAATATAAATAATATTTGCTGGTCGCCAGCAAGACTGTTGCACTGGCAGAAATAATTTTGTTTCTAAAGGGTGGGAATCCCCTGGGTCGAGGTGTCCCAGGCTCAGCAAGGATGGGAGTTCATGGACCTCTTCTCATTGCTAAGCTGAGCTTAATTTCAACAGGCACAGGGGAATGGGGATGAAATTAAAGTTATTGCAGACCCCTGGCTTGGGAGAGCTCCGGCATCTGCACTGGAAAATTCAGATTTGGGGGGGAAAATTCAGATTTGGGGGGAAAAATTCAGATTTGGGGGAAAATTCAGATTTGGGGGGGATATTCAGATTTGGGGGGGAAAAGTGAGGTTCAGCTCCTCTGTAACTTCATTGAGGACACTGTGTGTGATGCTGTCTCTGCTCCCCACATGCCAGGGAGTCAGATGTGCCATGTGCTTCCAAAATGAAGCGATTTCCCAGGATTTTCTGCTGCCTGGAGCCACCCACTGTCACCTCGGGCAGAGCAGAGGAGAGCCCCACAAGCAATACAAACAATTTACAGCCCTGCTGCAAGGATGCTGCAAGGAGGCCCCGTAAATGGGCACATAAAGGGAATCCGGGTGGGAGCTGGGAGTGCCCTGACAAACACAATTCTCCCTTAATTTAATAGACCGGTCCATTCAGCAGAGAATATATTGTAAAGCACTCTCAGGTTGGATGGCCTCCTATTGTGTCTGGCCTTTGAAGTGCTGATTAGCTGGGCTGGGAACACGCTGATAAAAAGTTAATTTCTATTTGCTGTTGCTTTGTAATTGGATGAACACGAAAGCAATTAAATATTAAAACATACAAACAAATAACGAAGTCACTGTAATTAGCCAAAGTTTGATCACTGTCATATTTATTTAGGGGGAGATGATACGTCTCAGCAGGTGACATTTTAAATACCCTTGGCTGCTTTGGTGTTGTCTTCAGAGAATGCTGAATAATGTACGGAGGATTTAATTAAACCCCATTGTAAATCAGCTGTGATGACAGGGAAGTGACAGCCACATGTTGAAGAGAGAATTAGGCTGCAGCAAGAGAGATTAATTAAGTATTTTCCACAGAGTTCAACCTAGGGGTTGTGCAGGGAGTTGGTCTGAGGAGGAGAACTTGGTTTTTAAGTTGCTCCACTTGAGGCTGGAGCTGGGTGTGGAGAAGGATTCTCTGTACCCAGAGACATCACAGGCCCTTAAAGGGTTGGTTGGGATCATTCCTGGAGTGGGAAACTGAGGCACACATGCAGGGCTGCAACTTGTGGCTCTCCCTTCCCTTTGGGAACATCTCTTGAGGCAGAAAATTCTTCCACCTCGGTGGTGAATCACAGAAATCCTGAGACATCCTGGGAAAGCTTCTTCCAGCTCTGAAGCAGGAGGGGAAGGGAGGCTGGGGGTGTCTGCTCAGGGTTGGCTGCACCAGAAAACCCCAAAGTTTCTCAGCCAGGGTCATTTGAGCCCTCAGATTTTGCAGGACAAGATTCCAGTGTGGTTAATCAGCACCATTTGCATTTGGAGATTATCAAGGCTATGGTGTAATACCCTTAACTAATTTGGACATTTCTAAAAGTGCTGCTGCCTTCCATGGCCTGTGGGGCAGGGAGGTGGCTCAGCTTTCATGCCAGGCAAAACCTGGCCAAGCATTTTATCTCTGGCACCCCCAAGAAGCTTGTTGGGCTGCATAAAGTACTGGCTGCCAATTGCAAGAGGTATTAAACCACACCAGGCTATTTTTCCTTTCTTCTCCTATCAAGGGACAATATTCCTACTGTGAGGTGAGAGAAAAGCTATTCCCAGCTGCCAGCTCAGAGTGGGCTTCATCCATGTTTGTGCACTCAAAAAAACCCAAAAAAACAAAAAAAACAAAACAAAAAAAACAACAAAAAAAAAACAACAACAAAAAAAAAAGCAAAACAAAAACATCACCAAAACCCCACAAAAATCCATAAAAAGAAACAAAAAAAAAACCTAAATGTATTCATGCAGGAGGGAATTGAGCTGAAGAATCTTAAACTAGCAAATTGGGCTGAAAACCCCCAGACAGTCCCTGTGCCAGGTTTTCCTCCTGCTGTGCTTTGTGCTGAGGATGTGGTTAAGAGCTTGGACGTGGAAGTTTCAAATAATAAATGACTGGGCAGTGGAGCTAAGGGGGGTAAATTGGAGGGCCCTGCAAGGGCAGCATGAGCCACGGGCCGTTTTTATGGGATGCTGCTGTGTTTTTGGAAGGCACAGGGGGCTTTGCTCCCTTACTGAAGGATTTTATTTATCTCCTGTGGCAGAGCCATCGCTGATCCCCAGGGCAAGGACGAGCCTGGATGGCTCCTGTGAGCTCCTTCCCTCACAGGTAAGATGCTGCCTCACCTGGATCACAGCACCAAGGGAAGCTTTTGCTGCTGGAGATGATGATTTTTGCACACACCACTTTGCATTTCAAAGCCTCAGTCTCCCCTTCTCTTACCAATGAAAACAGAGAGTAATTGTACATGTTGCCAGAAAAAATCCATTTTATTCCCAGGGGTGTAAATTAATTGATTCAGCCCAGGAAAACGACCTGGGCACTTTTACATCCAGATCCCCAAGGGCTTTCTCTTGGTGTATGGGTCTGATCAAAAATGCAAATAAGATCTTAGGAGGGCTAAGGGACTGGAAAGGATGAAAAGTAAAAAGAAAATATAATACTCATTATGTTATTAGTTCTTTCTTCCTTAAATACAATATAAAATATTGACTTCTGATCCCCAAAATAGTCTTGTGATTCTTCTGGTTGAAATGGAATTAGTGACCAGGGGCTGGAAAATGCCCTGGCAGGACAGAGTGAAAGGCTGGTTCTGCCATGATGAGATTCACCAGCCCTGGAGCTGAAGCTCTGCCTCTACCAGAAACGTGGGGGTGTGAAGCAGCTGCAAGGGTGTCAGAACTCAAACTGTCCCTCAGACATTTTTGGATCTTCTGGGTCCAGGTCAGAAGCATTTGAGACCCTGGCAGGCAGCTGGAAACAGCTGTGATTTTGGGATTGAACCATGGAATGATTTACCAACCTTGCAGGAAGAACAAGAAATCACAAAAGTTTAGATGTTATAGTAGAAGTAGTTACAAAGGGAAGAATTTTTGAGTGCTGTACAGGGGATTTTGGTTTTGTACATGGGGGTCAGAGGTTTTAAGATGGAGGAATTTGGGCCGGTCCTGTTCCTCCTCTTTCTCCTTCCTTACCTCCATGTTCTTGGTGATGTTGGCACTCACAGATTGGTTTAGAGTAGAAAAGCACCATTTAATTTAGGTAATAGGCATTGGGGAAAAACTGTACCCATGTAACACGTAATGTACCATATAAAAGATAGAAAAGCACCATTTAATATAGGTAATAGGCATTGGGGAAAAACTGTACCCATGTAACACGTAATGTACCATATAAAAGACAGCAGCAGCCCTGGGCAGAGGGGGAGAGAAGAAGCAGTCGGGAGTCAGAGAGGATGTCAGGGTGTGTGTGTGCCTCTGCCTGAGCTGCTGAGAAAATCTTTTAGATAACTTGCAATAAACTGCCTTGAGACCAGACAACAGACTGCTGAGCCTTTCTTTGGAAGCACGGGTTGGAGGAGAGACTTTTCCAGCACACGCAGCCACCCCTGACCCTGAGAGCTCTCCTAATCAACAGGAACTGTTATTTTTGGTGGCAGGACCCCAGTCTGTCCGTGCTGCTCCTTCCCTCTCCTCCTTTGGCACATTTTTTTTCTCAGATTTCTGGTCTTCTTACCCAAATTTTCAGCTTGCCAGAGATGTGTGAGGGAATGCTTTGTGGTGGGCTGTGTTATGGGGAAGAGATGGTCTCTGGGAAGATCCACAGTGTAAATTTGGCTGCCCCGGGCTGAAGGGATTATTTAGGCTGTGGTCAGAGATGACCATCCCAGAGGGATGATGGAAAACCACTCTGCTCCACAGGAGGTTTAAGAAGAGCCAGGGTTATGCAGATTTTTTGTATATTAAAGCCAGCAGAAGGTTCTGGGTCTCTCTGGAGCTCATGGGGCAGCCTGGAGAACTGCAGCAGTGTCAAAATGTGGAGAAGCTTCATCTCAGATGAACCCCAGAGCTGCTGGGCTCCCAGCTGAGGTGCCAGATGGGGAAAGCTGGAGCCAAAGGTAGAGGTTTGTTGCAATGTATTTGCAAGGCTTAAGCCGTAGTGTGCACCAGCCCAACCTGCTTCTAAATTGGTTAGCAAAGCCTCAGGAATTCATCAAGGCTATTAGAACATAAATTGTGCTAAATTAAGAAAGAAGAGGCTGAAAAACTGAATACCAAGAGTGCAAGAACTAAATAAGAGGATTGTGAAACGCCTTGACTGCAACCAATCACACACTCTGAGAAATGCAGGCAGAAAATGAGTGAACAAGACAAAAGCACCAGTCAAGAAGTGTGTACTTAGTAGTTTGTAGAATTTATAAATATGTGTGTAATGTAAACAATAAACAACTTCTGCTTGATCCTCTTAGTCTGTTGTACAGGAATCCTGGATTTCCCACAACAGAGGTTGTGGATGTGGTGCCCTAAAAAGCTTTGACTTGAAAAATGGGTCCTTTCTGCATCTCATCTGGAGCACCCAAGCCCAGGGTACCCTTCTGGTTTTAAACTGGCCGTGCCTGAGTTCTCCAGCTGCACAAGAATAATTCCACTCTCTTGCAGGGCTGCTCTCAGGCAAATTAATGTTTGCAAACCATTCGGATACCGCCATAATAAATGCTGTGAAAGCCCAGGAGAAAATTAATAGCTCATTATTTAGCCCAGGACTTCAATAGCATGCCATGCCCAGGACACAGGACTACATATTGAAGGATGAGGATAAAGAAAAATATTGAATAGCTGCTCATTAAGAGAGCACTATCCATCTGGTGTACGAAAGGGGCTTTTTCCTGCAGGATAAAAAGTGCTCCATGATCTTATTATTCCACTGTGTGTTGTGATGCACCTGTACAAGGGGACTGGCCTGGGGTTATCTGGATTCTGGCATTTTTCAGGCGCTTGACTGCAGCCTGAGTGCCGTTCTAACACCGGGGTCGGCTTTAATTTACAGCAAAGAGATAAAAATGCCAGTAGATGGCACTCCAGAATATGGACCGTCATTGCTGGCTCTGGGAGACCGATGAAATGTGGTGGCGTGTGCCACAAATGGCTTCCCTGCTCAGCTCTTCGTGTAGCATCTTCCACCTTCTTCTGGCTCGAGTTTGGGGCACAGAGCAAAAAAAGAACCAGTGGGCGAAGCAGCAGACCATGTTTAGGTGGTCTCTGTGCTCTCCTTTGATCTCAGTTTTGTTTCTGCCCTTTGGGTTTAAATTACTTGTCTGGAAAGCCTGGGCTCTGCTCTCCTCAGCTGACCCTTTTTTTTATGCTTTGCTTACAGCTTGTCTGTAAAATGAGATGAGAACTTAATTTGAAAGCTGTAGTTAATTGACCTAAATAAGCTAAGAACCTTCTGTTGGCTTTAATGCACAAAAAACCTGCATAACCCTGGCTCTCCTTAAAGCCACTGTGGAGCAGAGTGGTTTTCCTGGTGCATTTTCCAGCTGTGCTGTTTGCTAGCAGTGGTTTGTGGTGTGGAACTGTCTGCAGAGCCCTGGGGAAGCTGTGGAGCTCAGTGCTGATGTGCAGGGATGGGGAGGCAGCACCAGCCTGGAGCAGCTCCATCTGGGCAGGACAGATCAGGGCAAGGGGTCTAAATCAGAAAGGGTCTGGCTACAGACTGCTGGTGGAAAGCAAATCCTGGAGCTGCAGGAGGATCTCCTCACATCTGCTCCCATACCTGGCCTGGCACAGAGTCCTGTGCAGGCAGATTTCCTCACCCCACGTGCTGCTGCAGGGCTGGCAGAAGTGAGGGAGGAGCAGACCCAGTGCTGGAAAAGCACCTGGTTTTCCAAACAGGACCTAAGGCTGACCTTTAAGATCCAAAATAACCTTTCTGGTCTGATACCTCCTCCCTGCTGAGCCTGCAAAGCCCAGGCTGCATCCTGCTCTGCCCTCCCCAGCCACAGCTGTGCCTCACCAGCCTGTCTGAGCCCAGCTTTGGGAAAACCAGTCCCAGTGTGAGCACACAGCTCCAGCCTGAGCAAGCAAGAGGGCTGTACAGGCTGTGTTCAAACTCTGGCAGGATGGGGGCCATGGCCACCTCCCTGGGGAGCAATTCCAGTGCTTGATCTCCCTCTCAGTGAAAAGTTCTGTCATCACAGCCAATATGAGAGAGAGGTGAAGGAGTTAAATGTCTCTGTTTTGTCTTCATCCCTTTCTGTGAGGTGCCCAAACACCAATGGTTGGGGTTTGGAGGGAAAGGGATCACAGACCCTGGGCTGAGAAGGGTCCTGGGGGTGCCTTGAGCCAAACTGCTCAAGTGGGATCACCTCAAAGCTCCTCTCTGCTGGGAAATGTGGCCAAGGATGGCACCTGTGGCTGCAGGGAGACGTCCCTGCCGTGGTAATTGAAATAATGGCAGCAGAGGGGAAATCGCTGGCCGGGGACGTCGCCTGAGCCAGCAGAAGGAAACAGATGTTCCCCACTACATTTGCTCTCTAAGTGAGAGCACAACAGATGCAAACCAGCACTAAAATGGTAGCAAGGCTGTAAATACAGCTTCTAATTACTGCACCAGGTAATGTCAGTCACAACAATCCAGATTTCTCCCAAGGATGCTCCACGAGCAGGTGGGATGCATAAAGGCTTTAAAAAAAATGGATTTGTTGGGTTTTTCCTCTCCCTTTAATGGCACAGAGTTAAACTTGCTCACTTAGGGCAGCAGAGTGGAGCGTCACAGCCTCTCTGCTTGGTGTATCTTTGGTACATGGTGCTCAGAATAACCGAGGAGATGGGAACAGATCATCAAACACAGATTTGGGGACGGGGAGAGGTGGGTGGAGGAAGCTGCCTAGATTGGGAATAGTGAGAGCAGGAAGGGAAAGGAAGGAGCAGCAGTGAAAAGCTCTGAGAGACAGCATGAGTGACGGAGGCAGAAAATAGCTCTGAGCTGGGTGGCCCCAGCTGACTCCTCGGAAGTTACCGAGAGGAGCAATTTGGGATTCTCTGGGCTCTGGCAATGCCTGAGTCACTTTGGTGGGAACGTAGTAAAAGGCAGTTGATGGAAATATTCCCCCTGGTTCTCTGCTAGCCACTCTGCTCACCAAGTCTTGTCTGGGGTTTGTGACTGCTGAACGCAGACTCAGCCTCTGTGACACCCTCACAGCACTGGAGATTCCCCTGCACATTCCATGGTCCTCCTCTCCCCACTTTGGGACGTGCAAGTCCAAAGGAGTTTGGTTTGTACTTCATTTTTCTTCTAAACCAGGAAACAGTCTTGTTTCAGAAGTGTCTTGGTTTGGAGGGGTTGGTAGAGATCTCCTGTGTCACAACACTGTCATTTTTAAGGTGGAAAGGCCTTTCCAAAGTAGCTGTCACAGCTCTTCCTGAACCTGGGATGGTTGTGACTGCCCAGGTGAACCTTGGGGTGCTTTGCAGCTCCAGGTTGGGATTTTCTGGGGCTGGGTGTTGCCTGCTGGATATTCACCATTAGCATCATCCTGTGGGGCCTTGGGGCTTGTGGAGGAGCCAGCCTTGGAGTGGAATACCAGCAAAGCCATGGGATACCCTGGAAAGGAGATGTGAATCAGCATGGACACACCTATGTCAGCTTCTAAAAGAGCTGGTTGGTGATTCCTGCATTGCTTTAACAAGCTGGGCAGGTTCCATAGAGAACTTTCTATAATATGGATTATAGAAAGATGTTTGGAGTCTGGATAGATCATGAAAGGAAGAGGAAAATGCATTTACTTCTCTTCCTGTGAATGCTTCTCTAGTTTTGTTGTTCTCTCTCTGCAGTTGGTGGGAATAATGTGTGGGCACGGAGGTGAGAACTTTCAGGATAATCACATATTACAGGCAAGTGCAAAGAGCAGTGCCTGCCTGGAGTTTATTTTGGAGATTATCATGTATTACAGATATTTCTGGAGCTGATGCTCAGCTTTCCTTTTGCTCCAGAGCTGCCTTGCCCACCCAGGTGCCCACAGCCCTTTGTGTGGAGATGGGGAGGCAAAAAGAGGCTGAGCCTGAGGGGGATGTGGAGAAGTGTCATTTTGTCTCGGGGTTCTGATGGTCAGGGTGACCCTGAGAGATCGTAAAGACTCTTTGCTTCCCTAGCCTGATGCAGCCAAAGAAAGAGTCTGGAATGTGTCCAGTTGTGCTCTCAGGGTTGTTTCTTCTTATCTATAACATTCTTTCTCTGACCTGCCGAGCTCTGGCCAGCAAGGAAGCCATGGACGTTCTACCCTCGAGTCTCAAGCACCTCCCACCTTATATACTCAAAACTACATGTAGTATGTTTACAATTTCTTCACCAATTCCTGTTATGTATGTTAGACAGTGAATCTCTACCTTAAACCAATAGAAAAGTGTCACCATCACATCAAGACATGGAGGACAAGATGAAGGAGCAGAAGGTCAGGATACACCCAAATTCCTCAATCTTGTATCCCCTTGAACCCCATTCTAAAACCCCCAAAATTCTACTTTTCCACCCTGTGTTAGTTCAAATATCACACTACTCAAACCCTTGTGGCTTGTAATTCCTCACACAAAATTGGCAGCTTTTTCCATGGGCTAAAATTGAATCCACAGGTGTTTGTGACTTGGTGCCAAGGTCTCTGAGCCCCCTGCCAGGGTCTGGAGCCAGCCAGGGCAGCCAGAGGGATGTGCTGGGCTCCGACAGGGAAGGATGGTTCTCCTGCCTGCCTGGAGAAAGCAGGGGACACCCAGCCTGT
Organism: Taeniopygia guttata; assembly: GCF_048771995.1. Lineage (NCBI taxonomy): Eukaryota > Metazoa > Chordata > Aves > Passeriformes > Estrildidae > Taeniopygia > Taeniopygia guttata. The sequence continues at coordinate 7,369,813 of NC_133043.1, forward strand.
CCTGCCCTGGCTGGTTCATGCCACAGCCCCATGGGAACAGGGATGTGGCACCACATGCACGAACCAGCCCTGTCACAAACCAGGAAATAAAATCCACCCCCCCTTCTCCTCCCAATCAAATTAAGAGCAGAGAGCAGCAGAAAGTGCATTAACTAATCAAACTGTGGTTTCAAATTGATTATTGCAAATTGCCAACCATAACAATCCTCCTAATGGCAGCGATTTAAAAATAAAAAATAATAAAAATAGAGCCTTCCTTAGGCACTGGGCTAACCCTGTCCTTGCTGGTGGGTGAGGGCTGGCTGTGCATCCTGACCCTTGTGCAGGGCTCACTCCCTGGCTCTGGAGACGTAGCTCAGCCCCTCATCTGGGCACTGTGGGAGCAGATGCTTGGCTGGCTGCTGTTTCTGCTCCTTCCACCCTGGCCTGGCACGGCTGCAGGCAGTGGGATCCTCGCTGGCAGCTGTGGTTTTGGTGCCCAGATGTGGGCAGCAGCCCTCTGCACTTTCCCAGTGGTTTCCCTGGCAACCAAGTCATCCTGCCAGCAGCCTGCAGTGCCAGGAAATAAAACAAGATGACACTACAACGCCTCAAAAAGAAGAAAAAAACCTAAAAACCGCAAGCCAGAAGAACACCAACAACCTGTGTTCCCTTTTCCACAGCCCATGCTTTGGCTTCTTCTTTCTGACTCCCAGCCTCTGTTGGTTTTTCCTTTGTCTGGGGAGAAGCAGAAAGCGCTTTGAAGGATTTCAGTCTGCTCAGGAAGATGCTGGAGGGCTGAGAAGTGGCTCCTGTGTCACCTGGGGTAAAGGCCCTGGTCAATTTTTGGACAAGGTTCTCCATGCTCATTCCCTGGGCACCTGAATGGTTTGGCTGGGAGTGCTGGGAGTGCCATGGGGAAAGGAGTGTGGAGGCATCTGAGCTGCCTCAGGTCCTGCTTTGGGCACAGCTGACAGCACCAACAAACAGGGTGTGTCCATCACTTCTGGGCTCCCCGCTTTCCTGTTGTCATGACCAGACTTGTGTGGCCTCTGTGCCGCCTCCAGTGATCTGAGACCTGAAGAAAGGGCTCCTTTGGCCCTTGGTTCTGTCCCAGATTTGGAGGCAAGATGTGTTCCATTTCCCATCTGTGTGACAGTTGTCTTCTTTTAATTGAGCAATTTTCCTTTTCTTTTCTACAACCAACCCTCTCAGGGAAGATGTCTGCTGATAATGGGCTATTGAATGTCACTGCATGGCTGATAAAATTACAGCATCCCATTGGGAGATGCTCTGCCCAGAGGGGAGGAGCCAAGCATTCCTACCTGGATATAATCTGAGTTTTGGGGACATCAGAGTCAGCCTTTCCACAGGTTTCCAAGAGGAACAGCTGGGGTTTTCCACTGGACCTTCAGAGGAAGAGTACACCTTTCTGCAGGATCACTGCTCCCACAGAACCACATCTGCCACTCCAGGAGAACTGCAGCCACTCCAATTTGGCCCAACACCATGACCAACACAGTGTCAAGGTTGTATTCTGACTCTGTCCATGGTTTTTCTTTTGAATTATTGCATGTATTTTGTTTCTTTTCCCTTTTCCTAATAAATTGTGTTTCTGGCTTGGAGTCTCCGACTGGTTTTGCTTTCAAACCAGAGCAGGTTCACTCAGCAGTGAGCTGGCTGTGTGCTCTGTGGGGTGCGTGGTCTGTGTGGTGGTGGCACCATCAGGAGCACCCTGAGAAGGTGTGTGAGGTAGCTCCATGTGCTGGACACCCACCTGTGGTTATTTTGGGTTAAACCCTGCTTGCTGCCCAGAACAGTAGGTCCCTGTTCTTTCTTTTGGATGAAGTGAGTTGATCTTGTTGGACAAATGGGATTATCCTCTCACTTTGCCTCTCTCCTCCTTTCCAGCTCTTGCCTCAGTGAAGTGTTTTGCTCCAGGAGCATTGATACAAAATCCAGAGCAGTCATTTCCCACCCTGTGTTCCTTTTCTGAACTGCTTGAACAATTCCTGCAGATTTTGCAGGACAGTCTGCAAAATCTGCAGGAATCTGCGCGTGTGTGCCACATTTCCTGGTGAAGCAAGGCAAGACTTTCCTTATATTATAAACTGCAATTTTGTGTAATATAAAACTTCTAACCTCAATGAGTGTCTCCTCTAAGGCAGTCACACTTTCAAGAGTAAAACCTCAAAACTCCTCCTATCTCTGGGAGACATGAGGTAAAACTGGAGAGCTCCTCAGTTGCACATGTTGAGTAAAGCATGTGCTCATCAAATTTGTTTATCTAAAGCAGTTTTGCTTGGATTGATCAAAACACTCCTCTGCCAGAGTTGTGTTTGGGAACAGAGGTCCTACTTTCATCTGCTGCTGATGCCTCTGTTTATATCTAATTGCCTTTATTAGTCCAGGAGCTCATAATCATGAGTACTTGTGCCCAGGTTGCCTGATACTTGTGCTCACCCACAGGGGTCAAATGTAAAAATGTAATCACCATCTCCCTTTGATTACCATAAACATTTGATAACCTGGCAGTTGGAGAGGTTTTGTCACTGTTCTCCAGGGAGTTTGTTCCTGTGGCTTGGGAACACCCAGCTAATGTCAAGGAGATAATTTCTATGGAGAAGCTTATCCTGTTTGTGCAGGACAAGTCTTGGGGCTGTAGAGTTTGCAGGTAGGTTCTGTTTGTCTCTGAGTGAGCAAAATGTTCCTGAGATGGGCAAACCATTGCTGCCCTTGTCTGATTATGTCAAGGGGCACTTGGAGGGTCCCATCCTCCTTTTCCTTGTCTCTTTCCTTCACAGAGGCCTGGAGATTCCCCCTGACATGTTTCCAGGGAAGGCAAATGAACAGGTTTGGTGATCCTCTTCCAGTACATGTCCAGCTTTGGAAAGAATAGATGATTGTCCCAGTCATGTCCCATCAAAAGTTGTCACTTCCTTGTCACACAGCTCATGAGCTACATCCTGCTCCCTGCCCAGGGCTGGTGCATGCTGCCTCCTCCAGCTCCTTGCCTTTGGGATAGAGCAAAAGGTCTGATTTGTGAGGAGCAGCTACTCCTGGAAGAATGGCAATGGGGCCATCACTGCTTTTTCCTGTTTATTTTTTTCTTTTCCTTCTGTGGCTGTAGAAAGATGGGGGGAAAAAAGTGAAGGAAAAAATAAAAGATGAGGTGAAAAATCTGAAATAATAAATACAAATTTCTCTGAGGGGAATATAGAAAATATTGTCAAAAAAATTAAATAGCGGTTTATTCAGAATACAGACAATAAAACCAGCATCTTTATATAGTTTGTGGTATTTTTTTCTGGTTTCCTTGTAGATCCATTAAAACTTCAACAATATACAGGAGTCTATTAAAGATTTCCAAGATGAAACCAAGTTTGGTCATTATCACAAAAGGCTCTTTGGTGGGCTGTATGAGGGGAGTGAATGGTCTCGCTGTGGTTCTTAATGGAAACATGCCTGAACTGCAAACCCGGGATCTCTGCTGGACTCAAGATGCTGCAGGGAGCCAGGGGTGTGCCTGACTCTCCTGCTGACCTGAGCTAAACCCCTGCCCCAGGTCCTGAGAAAGCAGAACCACTGGAGTTCTTCTCTGGGGTTAATCCTTTCAGGTTTTTTCTGTGAATCCTTGGGGAAGTCTGAACCGTGGCCACTCCTGCTGCTGCCACAGAGCTCTCCTGGGAGCTGGGGCCCAGCAGCTTTCATCTGCACTTAAATCAGACCATTACCATGTATTTTTTAAGCCTACACGTCCCTTCCCCACACAGAGAAAGGCTGATGAATGCAGCATTTCTGGCAGCCTTTGCTCCCTTGTGCCTGGGTTAGGATTCTCACCCTTGGAACTGGGTGCAGTCCATGGGGTGGTGGTGGAACCTCCCACCAAAACCTCAGCAGTCCTTAACCATGCTCCCCATGGCCAGGATTCAAAGCCCACTTGTCTTCCTACTAATTGAAGAGACCCCAAATGCATCTCTGGGATTGACTGATTCTTAGAGAGAGTCTTTTTAATCTATGAAGCCAATCCCTCTGTCACTTTTGCCTCCTGAGAAGATGGGAGAGTCAAATTTAGACCTGAGAATGAGGCTTCTCTATGGGATAGCAACAAAACCAACTCTGCTTCTTGGAAGTGAAAAAGAGAGGCAGCAAAAGAAGAGATTTGCTGGGATCTGGCAGTTTATACTGTCATTTTATTTGGTCTATTGCCAAGCAGCCACAGTCTGTGCTTGGGGAAAACACAGGGATGAGTCAGTTTTCTGCACTCAGGTTGTTACAGGCACTTCTTGCAGGCTCTAATTTAGACTCTGCTCAGTGGATTTCAGTGCTCAGTTCCACAATCTCCCACTGCCTGTGGGAGGACAGGTCTTTGCCACAGGGTCTGGACACCTTCACACAGCCAAGGCTCATCAGAGAGGGGAAGTGAAAATCACCTTTGGCTGATGTTGGGAAGAGCTGCCCATTGCTGAGTCAAAGTGATGCCTCAGGTTTGGGCTTTTATATTTTTCAGATTCTGTGCTGCTTTAGTGTGTGGGTCTGGGTTTCGTATTAGGGGATGGTGAGCTCTCTGCACAGAGTAGGGAGACAAAACAATTCCTGCTCCAGCTGGGCACCAAGGACAAATGATCCAAATCTCAGGCCCAAGAGCACAAACAACATGGGCTGAAGAGAGAAAAACAAGCAGGATGGGACTGCCTGGGCTAAAGCTGGAATGGGACAATGAACTCCAAGGTGCCAATGGAGCAGAACTGATCCCAGGGGCTCTCGTGCATTTTGGGGCCATTCTGGTTCATCTTGGGTGCAGCCCTGGCTGGGCTCTGGTGCTGCCCAAGGTGGATCCATGGAGGAGATCCTTTTAATAAATCCCTGTTTTATTCTTTAACTTTGTCTAGTCCCTGCTCTAGGCCAGCCTTCACAGGGCATCAAAAGGAGCAGCCACATTTCCCTGCTAGGGACTGTCCCTCAGGAGGGATCTGGATCAGTGGCAGGGGCTTGCCAGGCCCGTGTGGCTCTTGCCATACCTGGTTCTGGGGCAGGGAGCAGGGGATGAGGATGCCCAGGGTCAGTGCTGCTGTGCCAGGGCTCGGCTGCCCAGCACCACTGACAGCTTTGCTTTGTGGCAGGTCCAAACCTCCTGAAGGGCAGCCAGCCCTGCCAGGGCCTCTCTGCAAGCCTGCTGCCTGCTGCTGTCCCTTCCAGGGGAAAAGGCAAGAGAACTACAGTCCAGGAGGGATTTCTTAGGGCTTTTTGTGCAAGCCCCTAAGCCAGCAAGGCTGCCTAAGAAATGCAGCCTCACGGCTGAGTCACCCTGCTGCATTCAGGTCATGTTGGGCACAGCTGCTGCCCTTCTGAATTTCACCTCCATGGGCTCTGGAGGGGTCAGTGCCCACCCTTTTGTGGAGGGAGATGCTGTCCAGGCCGTGTTCTGACAGCTGCTATAGACTCTTTTGTGGTTTAGGTGATTGTTTTCTTGCTAAGAAGGAAGATTTTTTTTTTTTTTAACTACTGTCCCTTACATTTTAATGGCAACCAGCTGGTAGAAGGGATAATGTGGACCTGTTAGGATGCTGGTTCTTTGCACCATCTGAACCTGTCTAGAAATCCTTATGGGAAGCTCCCTGAGTAAATATCCTTGTAAATTTGGGGGGCACGAGTAGGTCTGTGTGCTCTGTGCCCCCACAAAGGCCACAGCAATGGGTGTGCTTGGACTGCAGGGCTCTGCTTGTCTGCAGCTGTGCTGCTCTGAACAAGGGAGCCAAACCTGAGCCTGTGTGGAAAATTTTCCAGACTTTTTCATCTATTACTCATAAAGTTTTGATGAACAGATTGTGATCCAGAGAGCTGCTATTCTCTGCATCACGCAGCAAGTCAATGGACAAGGACAAAGTTCCTGCCTGGCCAACCTGCTCAGAAAATGTACCTGGTTCCTTTTGTGCTTCCTCTGAGCTTTTCTTTTCTGTATGTACAATTGTAGCTGCTGTGGGTAGAAATAGGAAATTATCTCATACAGAGTATGATATAAAATAAAAATAAAAGGAAGGGGAAAAAAAAAAGTTTCATTTCAGTGTTCCCAGCAGAGAACTTCATCTGGCATATTTTACTGCAAATAGCAATTCCAGTGGACTTACAAAAAATAATTTTCTCAGCTTAGTTTCTGCTAAAAAGCAGGCCTGAATGCAAGCTGTTTTTTTTAATTAACTAGGTGGTTTGTAATCAATTCTCCCTGCCAGAGACGAAAGTGGCTGATTCAATGTCATGATTGTGAAAATCCTAGCAGGAAAATGTCTCTATACCCAGACAAAAGAATTCTCCACAAACAAGCACTCGTGTCCGAAGCTAATTTGAATGTTAAACACAAAAGATATTAAGAGGGGTTTTTTTTATGTTTTACTCTTATTTGGACACTTGTGCTGCTTAACTCTGCAGCTACCTGTTTGTTATTGGGCTGAATTAAGCCCTGCTGCATTCGTTAGCATATACAAGAGCTTAGTAATACAATCAGGCACTAATGCATTCATTTTCTACTTGACTGCTCATTCATTGAGATGTTAGTACATAGGAAGAATATGATCAGGGTGACTGTGGGATGAACTAATCAATTCATAATGAATAATCCAAAAATACAGATGTCCTCGGCACAGACTGAATTCAGCAGAGCTGGAGGAGAGCAGCTGGAGGAGACCCCAGCAAGGGAGGGATGTTGAGCCCTGAGCTGCCACCAGCTCATCCCCCCCCACAAAAAAACCCAAACAAACAAAACAAACAAAAAAAACCCACCAAAAAACTGGCAGAGCTTACTGGGAGCCAGTTCAAAAGCTGCAAACTGGAGGAGCCTTGGGCTGCACAGACCTGGTGACCTTCATTGGGGAGCTGCAGAGATCTTTATTTGCAGGGGCTGGCAGGGGACACTTGCCAGGATTTCCTCAATGACAACCACTCTTGCTTTCTGTCTGCCTCTCCTCATCCCAGCCCCTGCCAGGAATTTGTCATCTGTTGTTTTGTTGGGTTTTTTTCTGGTTCTTAGCTGCTTGCTCCTACTGTTTTCATTTTAACTTCTCTCTCGGGAGTTAATTATTACAGATAGTTGTGTGTAATCCTCCTGACTGCAAATAACAAAGCTGAGCTGTGGCCAGAATCCATTTTAAGCTGGGGCAGCACAAACACTTGTATGGCAAACAGAGTGGGTGCAGGTCATTGTATCTGTGTGTCTCAAGTGACAGCAGAGCTTTGGAAAGCCACATTTTAAACTGCTTTAGCAATTCTCATCCAGCCAGCTGAAAATGCTGTTGTGACAGGACTGAGCATTGCTCCTTCATCACCACTGCTCAGTAGAAGATGGGGAGAACAGAAAAAAGGGCTGGAGGATTTCCTGAAGCTTCCTGGATGTATGATACAGCTGATCCAGGAATAAGGGGGATTTTTCCCTGCAGTCCCCCTGGATCCTGGCTGCCTCTCGTAGGAGTCTCCAGCTCTTGCAGGAGAGTTGAAGGCAACTATTACAGTAAAGCTGGATGAATTATTTGCCTGTTTGCAGATTTTCATCCCTCTGCTTTGCAAACCTTGGACTTCCTCTCCACACTCAGCCCTCTCAGTACTGCTGGTGGCTGCTTTCCCACCCTCGGACCAGACAATCTCCTTTTCATTTCAGAACCTATGGTTCCTAGAGACAAGAAGGAGACCTGGGTTACTCTGACTGGAAAGTGGATGTGACTGGAAGCATTTCCCTTCTTGAGTCTTGGCGTGTTCAGGATTTCTTGGGAACAACCAAGATTAGGACCTGTGCCTCACAGACATTCCTATTTCCTGCGAGTGCTACACCCCAACCTGTTTGTGCAGGGCCATAGAAGGGATGTGGCAGCAATTGAACTGCCTTTGTTTCCAAACAAACCAAAATTCACTCTGGGAATGGGGCTTGTGGTGGCCAGGAGAGTTCAGGGGTGCTGGTGTGGAATGATTCCTGCAGGCAGGGATTGCTGTGGGTGGTGAAGTGATTAATGTCTCTGTGAACAACCCCAAAGTGATGTGCAGGGCTGCCCTGCCCACCCTCCTGTGTGCTACACCCACAGCAGTGTCAGCACTGCTCTCCTGAGCTGCTTTCCCAGAGGGATGGGGTTGGAACCCTGGTCACTGAGAATTTCAGACTTTCTGTGCTGACAGGCACTGACCCCCAAGAGAACACTGCATTTCACCTGAGGCCGTGGAGAAGCTTCCAAAATTAAATTATAGAACTGGTATTATAGGTGCACAGTTTGAACAGAAGTGTGTAATATCACATGGTGGAAAACTTAGAGTTTAAGGGTTTAGAATATAGTAATATATATAAAGCAAGATGGAGATTTTAAGGCAGAGGCTGCTCCTTCTTCTTCATCTTCTTCTCCATGAGTTTAAGTAGTATTGTGTAATTAGATAAAAAAGTCCACATTGAGGCTCACAGGTAGATCGTTATTAAGTTACAAATAAAAATAATTCAAGTGTAATTTAGAAATGATTGTGTGGATAAGATTATCCATTTGGGGAGTGAACCCACTCCTATATTCTGCTTCATTCACCTTAAACCAAAAGATTTGCAAGTAAATTCCAAGAAATGCAGGGGTGCATCTGTCCTGTAGGGTGGAGGCTGAAGGTCAGGGGGATTGTGGGCTCAAGGAGGGAGATTTTCAGTAAAAACAGGGGAAGTTCAGCCAGAGCTGTGTGTGCAGCTGAGCGTTCCCCACACCTGCACCGCTCCGTGTGTGGGATTTTTCCTTCCCCTTCTTTCACCGCCCAGTGTTCTTTATTGTCTCTTGCAGGTAGATCACTCATTGCCATAAATTTTCTTATCTCTAGTGCTTTTCCAATTATGGATAACAACAGGAAAGCAGTCATTGGTTTCTAAAAGGTCATCAAGATATAGGGCCCGATTGGGAAGGGGATGAATTATGGAGTTGGCTTGTATAAATCTGGGGAAGTTTTATGCACAAGTCAGGCACGAAATGTAAGTGAGATTCATAAAAAACAGAGATTTACATTGGCTTCAGTTAGCAGGAATCAAAATGGTTATGAAAATTTGCCATTCTCTCTCTGCCTGTGAGCTTTAAATGTGTTCTTCAAGTGCCCGTGGTACTGGGGAAGGGCTGTCCTGCCCCTCTGGGTGATGGACCAGTGCCTGGCCAGAGCATGATCAGGGTGCAGAGAAGTGGTAAATGGGAGCTTCTCCCAGCGACACTGACATCTGGGGCAGAGCCACTTCTCAGGTTGATACCTCAGGTTTTGGCTTTTATATTTTTCAGATTCTGTGCTGCTCTAGTGTGTGGGTCTGGAATTCACATGAGGGGATGCTGAGCTCTCTGCACAGAGCAGGGAGACAAAACAATTCCTGCTCCAGCTGGGCACCAAGGACAAATGATCCAAATCTCAGCCCCAAGAGCACAAACACTGTGGGCTGGAGAGAGAAAATCAAGCAGGATTGGACTGCCTGGGCTAAAGCTGGAATGGGACAATGGACTCCAATGTGCAAATTGAGCAGAACTTATAAAAGTGAGAGCCCCGATGAGCGGTCATGCATTTTGGGACCATTTTGGCTTCACCTGTAGTATAACCCTAGCTGGGCTCTTGTGCTACCCAAAGGAGATCTATTAAAGCCTCCCAATAAATTCCTACTTTATTCTTTAACTCTGTCTAGACTCTGCTCTAGATCAGCCTTCACAAAGCATCAGATGACATCAGGATTATTGCTGCTGTCTCTCTTTGCACCCACAAAGTCACTGCACATCTTGGCTTTTCTTCTGGTTTCAGGAGTTCAAAGGGTGCCAAAGTGTGAATAATTTAATGAAAGATCTCCTGCAAACAATGAGCTTCCAAGCTGTAAAATTAAGCAGTTTGTGCAAAATGCAATAAACAACAGGCAACAGTTCATGGGAGAAGGGGAGGGCTGCTGAAAACTGGTCCATTTTAGGCTCTTAGCTGAAGTTGAGAAGTTGAGAAGTTGAGGCTCTTACTGAAGTTGAGAACCTCGCCAGGTCAGCTACTGGAGAGTGAAAGGGGAGAGAGGAAATTGCCCAAGAGCAACTCATCCTGTCTGGTGACCTAGATGTGTGTCTGGAGATGGCTCTTGCTCTGTTTCCCATGGAGAGATCTGGGTCACAGTCACCTCAAGTCACCTCAAGGGAGGAACCTGGGCTGCAGGGGTGAGGTGAGGGGTGGAGGTACAGCCCTGCAGAGCTCAGCAGAGCAGCACATGGGCGTTCCCAGCCTTCCTGCAGGGTTTTGAGGGCTCTAAGACAGGCCAGGTCCAACCACAGCATGTGAGATAAAGACCAGGCAGAGATGTTGACTTGCAGGTGCCTTTTCCAGACATCTAGTTTTCCTCTTTTCAACAAAAATGCCACGTAGGCATGATTTCCAAAGCAGCTGGTGTGGCCAAGGGCTGGGAGCAAGGGGAGGAACCAGAGGTTTTGACAGCTCTGGTCATGTGCCTTCTCATCACCCAAATATGATGTACAACACAGCAGATCTGTCTGCCCCCTAAAACTGCTTCCAAAACCCAAAAAGTGACTGGTAGTCAGTACAGGGGGGCTGGAAGCAAAAAAAAGGTGTTGGGAGCTGCCATGAGCCACTTAACCTCCTGACTAATGCACAAAGTCGCTTCTGTCACAGCTGTCTGAACAATACATTTGCCAATTAAGTTAATTCAATCAAATCCCTTGTATCCAACAGAAAGGGCAGAGCAAATCCAGGTGAGGGAGAGAGAACAGAGCCAAAATTTTTCTCTGTGTCACACAAAAGCAGAACAAAGGGCATGTGTGTGTATAAATATTTATGAATAATTGCACTGTGTAACCAGAGGATAATTGACAACTCGAGAGCTGGTTCCTGGGATGTGTTGTCCCAACCTGGGAAGTGATGGAGTGACCTGGGGCACCCTGCTGAGGGCATCACTCCCACCTCAGTGCTTCAAATACAGAAAGGATGTGCAGGGCCCTGTGCTCAGGGATGTGATGCCACTCCCAGCTGAAGCAAATCCACGTGCAGATGCCAGTGTCCATCTCTGGTATCAGGCATATTGGGAAGTCTGAACCTCTCAAGTACCTCAGGCAATGGGGAAAGAGAGAAGGGAAATGTGGGAAATTGGGATAAAAAGGAGGCTGCATCCTCCAAAAATTGGAGAGACCCCAGTGAATGCCCCATGGTCTCTCCCTTTATTCAAATAAAGTAAAAGAACTCCTCTGTCTCCTTTTTGGACATAAACCTCTGATGTTTGTGGATTAATTTTCCTGACATGTTCAATCCTACTGGGGTCTGCCTAAATGAGGATGTGATGCCGTCCCGAGGTGGGAAAGCTCAGCAATCCTGCCTGCCTGTGGCTGGTGCACCGATGATTAAACTGGGCTCTGCCAGCTTGGGCTGCAATTTGGGAACCTCATGCAAATTATTCTCCTTACCCCCTGGTCTCAGAAAAGTTTGTAGGAGTGGTGCTGGTCGCAGCACCCCCCTCTGACCCCGGTGTTTCTGTAACATCCCGGCAGTGGATGAGAGAAAAATTGTCAGTCCGTTTAGTTTTTTTAATTATTTTTCTCCTTTCTCCTCTGCTTTTAGGGCATGTTGGCAGGACAAAGAATGGCAACTGAGCCGGGATACCTGTCCCAGATTGACACCCGGTGAATACCAGTGCTGGTAATCAGCCGAGGAGAATTTATCACCTCCTCAGACCGTAATGTGGGGAGCAGGTGTCTGACCTGGACCACAAAAGCACGGAGTGGCGGCAGGAAAGGAGGAAATAGATAAGGTGTCATTTTTTTTTTCAGCACGATTTTTCTCTCTTTATGTTCCCCTAGATTATGGGAAACAATCATGGGATGGGGGACGCGGGTGTTTTATGGTGTCAGAAGGGTTTAAGGTTTTAGGTGTGAAAAAAAAGTAATGTTGGATCTCACTGTATTATGGGGTATTTATAGGACACACTAAGTTGGGGGTTTTTTCAATTTATTTACTTGAGTCAGGAAAGATAAATGGGTGTCTGGATCCGAGTACTTGTATCGAAAGGAAATTAAAAGAAACACAGTTCTCTTGAACTTGGCCTCCACTTAGGGCAGAGAAATGACACAGAAATGACCCTTCTTAGATTAAAGGACTGCTCACGCCTCAAAGGAGGTGGTAGAAATTTGTCTGTAAAAATCTTTCCTTCCCATATTACACATTTTCTGCTTTCCTTCATCTCTGCTTTAAGAGATACAAAAATCCACCAACTTTGCTGGGCTCTCCTCCAGTGCCATTTCTGAGCTCGCTCCTCTGTGTGACCCACGAGTGCTGCTTTGATGCTGACTTCACTCTTCCATCGAGGAGCGTATGTCAAGATGGAAAACGGTTTTAACTTTCCTGATCTGCAGTTTCGGGTTTAAAACCTCGTCTCTCATTTTAATAATAGTAATAATCCTGTCCTGAGCTGCTTTCATATTTTCCATCTGAAGAGCTGGCAAATGTCCTACTCATTTAAGCATCACAACATCCTTAGGGCCAGTGAGTGCAAGCTGCCAGGATTCAGATCCAGTTCACTGCACAAATCAGAGCTGTTTGTGTTTGAAACCTTGTTCTAGACTCATTATTGCCATGTCCTGATGGCAGTGGGGAACTGAGAGGCAATGGGATCTCGCACTGGATACGGGCAGAGAGTCACAGAATCATTAAAGCTGGACAATTAATTCAATGAATTAAAATCATCAGGTCCATCTGCCAGCCCTGTACCACATTCACCACTAAGCCATGGCCTCAAGTCCCACATCCATGTGGGTTTTGAGCACTTCCAAGGAAGGTGACACCACTGCTTCACTGCACAGCTCATTCAAATGTGTTACCACCCTTTCTGTGGAAAAAGAAAAAATAAAAATCCATGAAAAGATGAAAGAGCATCTCCCTATCTCTGTGCTCAGGGCAGGACGAGCTGTTTGCAGGTCAGCCTGGCTGTGGGAAATGCTCCCTTCGGCCCTTCTGCTGTCCCCAAAGGCACGTGAGTTACTCCAGGGCTCTCTGGGAGGATTTGGGAGCACTTGGTGCTGCTGTCGAGCACGAAGAGAAGGCTTCAGCAAGGAGCAATTCCCTCCTCTGTGGTTTGTTTGACTGATGGAGATTGATTAGCGTTCACTAATCCTAGAGATAATTTGGAGCCAGAGGCTGCACAGCACATATGATGGGGCTCTGTCTTCTCTTGGCTAGGTGGGAACAAACCAGATTTAGGAAGGAAGGAAGGAAGGAAGGAAGGAAGGAAGGAAGGAAGGAAGGAAGGAAGGAAGGAAGGAAGGAAGGAAGGAAGGAAGGAAGGAAGGAAGGAAGGAAGGAAGGAAGGAAGGAAGGAAGGAAGGAAGGAAGGAAGGAAGGAAGGAAGGAAAGAAGGAAAGAAGGAAAGAAGGAAAGAAGGAAAGAAGGAAAGAAGGAAAGAAGGAAAGAAGGAAAGGCTCGGAGACAGGCACCACAATCTTCACACTCAGGGGTGAAGAAGAATTCCATAAAATGCTGTTAGTAAAGGAGAAGGGAGGCAGGGGACAGAAAGGAGAGGTGAATGTGAGAGACAAACCCTGCATGGGGAGTTGTCTGCACCCAGAGATGTTCTCTCTCCTGGGAGCAGCAGCACCAGGTCCATCAGCACCGTTCAGGTCCTCTCCCTGCTGTGCCACAGCAGATCACAAAGTGCTCCCTGCACATCCACATCAGCCTCCAAAGCAGATCTCCACAGCCTTGAAAGTGAACCCATCAGAAGTGAGAGCAGTGAGGAAGAATTTACAAGCCCACCTCTTTTTGTCCTTGATGGGGGTGCTCTTTGATGGGATTGCTGTGGGACAGAGGGTTTTCCTCTTGTGCTGCCAAAACTAAATAAAAACAAGGACAACATTTTGGAGATGATGGTAACGAAATTAAGGGAGCTGCTTGTTTCTATCAGTAACAACCTTCTGGCTCATAATCTGAACAGAAATAATAATTTGAAAGGGAAGATAATTGAATTAAACAGGCAACCAAACTGGAGGAATGAGACTTTTGATGAAGAAGGGCAGCTGGGGGAAAAGTAGAGGAGGTGGCAGGGAAAAGAAGCACGTCTCTTTAAATTGTCAATCTCTCAGGGCAAGGTTGCTGCAGACATAATGAGTGTCCTAGTGAATTATCTCCCACTTTTATTGTCTGTTGCTACCATGGAAAGATGGGGAGGTGGGGAAACTAACTTTTTTTTTTCCTTTTTTTTTTTTGAATTTGGACAGACTTAAAGAAGTGGCATCAAATTTGAAGGGCACCCAATCAATCTGTTGTCCTAGCTGCATGAAATTGTATTTCCTTGCCACTTCATATCTTATTTGCAGCAGCTGGGCTGTAAGTCATTGGTGATAACATTCTTTATTATGCAGCCGTGTTTATGAACTGTGCCTGGAAAGAGATGATAGAAATATGCAGCAATATGCAAAGGGGGGGACGCAGGGGGGAGGGGGAATAAATGCTTGTTGCTAGGGCAACCATGGGGCTATTTTGGGCATCAAATTTTGCAGATGATGAAAAGCATTTTCATGTGATGGTTGGTCTCTCTGGGAAGAGAAGGGGAGAGAGGGCACACAATAAACGGGAAGATAATATTCAAGAAGGCAGTCATTTAATTTTTTTCATATATAAATACATCTATAGTTTCAGCTGCACTGAAAATGCATTAAAACCAAAGGAGTCGCTGCCTCTTAGTTAGGGGGAAGGAGAGTGGTTTTAAATAACTAAATAGGAGATGGAATGTTGGTGATTTGGGAGGCTTTCCTACACCACTTGGCACAGCCTAAATCCAGCTGGTGGTCTCAGGAAGCTCCTCATGAGTCAGGCTGGTGTCTGCAGCCACCCTGCTTGCTCCTGGTCCCTCTGGACACAGGCAGCCAACATCTCCTTCCCCCAAAGCATTATCCATCTCTATCCCAATGGAAATGGAGCCAATTCATCCACAACCCCTTCTGTCACAGGTTAAAAAGCACCAAATTTTCAAAGACTGCTCTTGACTCTTGCGACTACCTAAGAATACCCATGCTTGATACCCATTAAAATGCTAAATTCATAAAAAATGGGAATTGCTCTCAGGCAGTTGCCCTCAGTCAGAGGTCTCCCATCTGGAGGATGTGAGCTGCTCCCACCAGCTGACATGGGAAGGGCTGGATGTCCCCTCTGTGCAGCCAGGCTGTTGGAGAGGATCCTAGGGACCGTCAGGGTGAGGTCACAGAGGTGGGGACATGGTCAAATCACCCTCATTCATCCCATCTAGGACCAGGGCAGGTCCTTCTCTGCTGGTGGGAATGGAGAGGGTGGCCCCAGCCAAGGTTTTGCACCTTCACCTGTGGAGCTCTCACAGCACTAAGAGGGCACAGCACAGTGGAGGTGCTTGAGAATGCCATCAAATCATCGTGGGCAAACAAAAACTCTCCAGCAACATTTTTTTAGTGTTAGAGAATTAAGGCATTCCTTTATTCTGGCCAGGACGTGCAACCGAAATAATTTTGACCACACATAGCCTGGGTTGCGCACAGAAAATAATTCCATCACTCCTGGTCCTTTACTAGATTTCCCAGACACTTATGCAGACAAAACCCAGAGAAATTCATTGGTTCAATATTCATTGGTCCCAAGTTACACAATTTTTAGTACTTGGTTGCCTATTGGTTATTGATCCCTTCGCCCTCGATGCTAATTAGGTCCTGGTGCTTGGTTCTCTTATCGATCTTCCCCCAGACCAGGTGGCACAGACCCACCAGGGGGATCCTGTGGCCTGATGTTCCTTAGTGGTCGATTTTATCCTCTGTATCTTCTCTGCCACCCCCAATCTGCAGATGTTAAACTCATCAGGTCTCTTCCAGGGAACAGAATCTTTTGAAAATAAACTTCCACTCCCTTCCCCCTGGGCGAAGGTGAACAAAACCCCTGACTAAAATTAGTTAAAAAAAAGAATAAAATAAGAAGTTGTATAATTTCCAACAGGAACAGTGGAGCGGGGTAAGAATTTGTCCTCATTTCTCAGCCTCTGACTTATCCGAGCATCAGGTTTTATGCTCTACACCATCTCTGTCGCAGCACTGCTTTTCTTAATTTGGTCTGAGTGGAATTGCTTCAAGCAAGAACAAGCTCATGAGTGTTGTTTGCAGCCCCTGGATGATGACTGGTGCTCTAGCCATTCTTAAAATCCTTGGGACTCCAAATATATTGGCACATAAAGCCGCTTAGAATGAACTGCGCATGTTTACAGCAAGAAATCTATTTCAAATGCAATATAATGTGACTCTCTTATTGCTCTAAAGTTGTGTTTTTAATTAAGTAGTTATCAGTGGCAGTGAGATTCTTCTTGAATAATTAAATCAAGGTAGTTTAGTGAGTAATTGTAAAGCGAATTGCTGAGACCATCAGGCTGCTGTTGAGACAGTCTGTTTTCTTTCGGAAAATTAATTCAAGTGACGCGTGTTGCTAAGAAAGTAGCAGCACATTGTGCTGGGTAATGGGCATTTGTCTTGGAACGCTTTGTGTCTCTCTCTCATTCTGCCTTCCCAGCTTTCAGCTGTCTTCTCCAGAAACAAATGCTGATGACTTTCCACCCTGCATCTCCCTTTTCCCTTAATCCGCCTCCCCGGCTAGTTCAGCAGAGAAGAACGAAAAGGGAGTGGGTGATAATTGAGTTTCTCAAGAATACACCCACAGACCTGGTCTGGGCACTTCTTGTGTGAACGAAGCACGACTTTGTGAGCTCAATTTCTAAAATCTGGGCCCAGGGACAGCGGAGCCAGTCTCAACTTTTACACTCCCAGCATCCGATTTGGAGTTTTTCAGAAATGGGGGTTAAAGGCTCTTGAATTAAATTTGGAAGAGTTGAGTGAGTCAGTGCTGATGAAGGACTTGTAAAGATAATTTGTTCATTGAAGCTTTGGCTCCTGTCCTGTTGTGAGAGATGTACTCACTTGCAAAGATTTAGAAAGGTTTATTAAACCTTATCAAAAACACAACAGAGGACTGAATAGAGAAAATAAACACAGCGCCGGGAGCAAAGGATTTTTCCCACCGTGTGCTCATCCACACAATGCAGATTTCACCTTTTAACCCTTTGGCCTCTCCCAAAATTCTGTCCATCCTCCTTCTCTGTCCAGCACTGAAGATCACTTCCTGACATCCTTTTTGGAGGTCAGGTGTTGCCATAGTGACAAGCCAACCCTCCCAAATGTCCCAAGCCCAGGCAGTCCCCTGACAACAACACAAGGAGGTAAAACAGAACTATAAAACTTCTCTTAACATATATACATTATACTTGCCTTTAAATGGTGATTGTCGACGATTTCATTAGTAATTTATCACACCGTGTTCATTGATGATGTGAAAAATGCACATTTTATGATTGGCTTTTTGCAAATGTTACAATGAATGTTATATGTGTAATGTTAGGAAGTTATGCTGTATTAATTCTCTTAGGTAGTGTGTTAAATGTAGTTTTAGGTTACAACATAATGTTAATATAGAGACTATGTATGTGGGGGAAGTTTTTTTTTCGGAATGAGATACTCGCTTTGAGGAACACCCAAATCTTCCAAAGGAGAGGAATTTATGGCTTCTTCTCAGAAAAAGCTAATTTCTTCAGGCCTTGCTCAGACTTGAAAACGCCAGGGGATTCAAGGAAACAGTTGACATACAACAGACAGAGCTCTTGTTTAGAATAGAATGTATGCATTACCATGAAGGATATATAAATATGCAACAAGTGTATTGTTTCAAGGTTATTCCTTTGTTCACAAGTAATGCTTTTTGTGACTTAGTGTCCGAGAGCATCCAGACATCCCTAATTCTTTGCTTTTTATTGTCTTGTAATTGTCCTGACTCTAAACTTTATTACTCTAATTGTATTATTATTTTTATAACCATTTATAACCACTTTTAAATTTTTAAAACCCAAGTGACTGGCGTTTTTCACAATGAACATGTGGGTGTGCCCTTTGCACTGCTGGTGTCACGATGTGAGATTTAAGGTGTCTTGCTTGGCACGCAGTGATTCTCTCTCTGTTGGGAATGCAAACAGCCGGCAGATATCTTCCATCATATTAAACTTTATTTGCCAGGAGATCAAGGGGAAAACCCCTGTGCAAACTCAACATGTACAGGTGCCTAGGGCAGGATGTCCAAACAGAACCACAGCGAAGAAAACGCTGTAGAAACAATATTTTTGATGCATTTAAGATTTTTTTTTTAAAAAAACCTACCTCATGTTCTCTCAGCAGCTCCCCTTGCTCTGCCTGAGGAACACATCGAACAATAACAGCAGCATCACACAAGTTCTGAGGGAGCTGGGCTCACTCTATAGCAGCTTGTTGATATTTTCCAAGGCAAAGTGAAGAATTAAGTGGGGAGAGTCTGGCCAAAGCCCTGATTTATCCTCAGGCACCGGCAATCACACAACATTTTACCAGCTGATGCTTTTTTAGGGTGTTTATTCTGTCACCGCGAAGTCCAGGAGGACTGGAGAGGCTATCAATATCTTGAGGAATTACTTCTGCCAAGTGAGATCTTTCTAAAGCACCTCAATAATTTAGGACTTAATATTATTATTTTTTTTTTTTTTACTATAATTTTTTATTATTATAATTTTTTTATTTTTAAAGCTGGATTGTTCCCAGCTTTTTTTACAGAGACAGGGCAACTGAGAGGTGTTTTAAAATATTTTGTTCCATTATCAGTCCTGATAAAGGCTGAGACATAAGAGATGTAAAACTCAACGCCATTCCATCAGAAGCCAACCTATTTCCTGGTTACAATACCTTAGAAATGTTTTTCAGCCTATTGGCTTTTGCCCCACAGTGCTGCTATAACTTCTTACACCAATCACCTGTATTTTTACCCCATGTGTTCCTGCTGCAATGCATTTTTCACCGTGTGACAGGCTCTTTGTGCAGCTCTGGTTCAACGTGTGGCAATGGATACAGGTATGGTGGGCTGGTTTTTGCATCTGGGAAGGTAAATCTTCCCTGTTCTCCTGGGCTCACCCAAATCTCATTTGGTAACACACATTCCTGCTCCTTTTTTTTTTTGAAGAGGGAGAAAAGAAACGGTGTTTTATGTTATTCTGTGTGGTCTGTGGGTCCTGTCTGGAGCAGGACAAGTATTTAAAAACAAACACACCCCTCTTGCAAATATTTGTTTAAATGTTCTGGTTTTAATGTTTCTACTCCATGTGGGATGTGGAAAGACACATTTTAATCCAAACAGGGACAAAGGGGATGGCTTTGCCATCTAACATCTCCAACATGACAACTTTAACTTTTCTTTTTCTTAAAATAACCTTATTTATTACAGAGGAGTGTAAATGGGAGTAAGAAAGAGAATGCATTTTCCTGTGCCAGTTTCTGTCACCTCACTTCCAAATTTAGTTTGCTGCTTTGAATCAGTCCCTTTTCCATAGCAGGCCCTTTACCTCTTCTGTCAAAGTTTGTCTCTACCCATGCATTTGTGTCTGACCAGCCTCCAATTAAAATAAACTGCACTCCCAAGGCATCTCAGAGTGTCACTTGGGGAGCTTTTAGGGGTTTTAAGCAGTTTTTATGTGTATACATATGTTTGATGGATGTATATTATTTCAATAATATACAATTAATCAATAGATGTATTTTGTAGTAACCTAAATATCAGTCCCCAACCTGTCAGTTCTCCATCCCATCTATTTCATTGCCACCCTGGACAGGAACAGTGTGGTTACCCCTCAGCAAATGCTGTTAATTGTTGGTACCAAAGCCCACAGGAGCCCGTGGAAGTTTGGATAAGAGATTTTGATTCGATGATAAATGAGGCAGAAAAATCAAACACGATATCTGAAGGCTGTCCCTAGGCAACAGCAGCACAGCCAGAGCATCTGGTGTTCCCTACAGCAACAAGATGGTTCAAAAGAAAATGCAGTGAATATCAGAAATCACTACTCAAATAAGGGGCAGCTCCAGGATTTTGGTTCAAAGACAAAACAGAACAAACAACAAAACACAAAAACACATTCTTGCCCCCACCATTCTTGCTCAGAGAATGTTTCTTTTGCTGCAGTGACCCTCCCTGCAGCCACCAAGTCTCCACTGGGCAGGTGGTTCTGCCTTCATGGTCCTTCTGCTGCCGGGCAGAAACGGGGGTTAAAGGCTCTTGAATGAAATTTGGAAGAGCTGAGATGAGTCAGTGCTGCTGAAGGACTGTTTTCCTAAAGGCCTTGGAAAGAGAAATTGTTCACTAAAGCTTTGGCTCCTGTCCTGTGGGTGTCAAACATGGTTTATTGGCGAGGGTATGAGTGGGGTGTGTCTTTTGCACAGGCAGGTGCAGAGCTGGAGAAAGTAGAAAACTAGGAAAGTAGAAAAAGTGGAGTAATAGCATCACATCAAAGAGAAGCTTTAGAAGGCAGATATTACTTTAAGCCACACCAGCATGAGGAAAAACCTCAATGCCAAGGGGTAAAATGGGAGGATGGCTGTTGTGGGAAGGAGAGGCAGGCATTTAAAGCAGGACACAGCCCTGCAGACCAAGCAAAGCCCAGCTTTATGCCCTCATGGATGCTCAAACCCAAAGGATATTGTGGTGTGTGCCTGATTTTTACCCAAGCCTCAGCTGCACAGGGCTGGAAGGAGCCTCAAGCACTGCCAGAGCTCCCCTCCCTCCTCCAGTGATGGACCAGCTCTGCCTTTCCCTATAATTTCAGCTCCTAATGCCTTGTCCAGGTTCAAGGGGGCACAAACTTTTCCCTTTTCATTCTGAGCCTGAAACAATGGCTGAGCTCTCTGCCTCCCGTGGGGGTGAAGGAGGTAACCTCCCTCCTCATGGTCTCCTCATGAATAATTCCACCGCTCGCCCACTTGATATCAGGTTTCCCAAAATAACTGACACTCTTCACACTGAGAGCAAGCAATCCTGGGGAAAATAAAATACATTAAACAGCTACACCACCTTGAAAGAGCCCTGAGCCAGTCTGTGATTAAAAAATATATATATATATATATATATATATATATATATATATATATGCAGGAGAGGTTCTGTAGGAAATTTTGAGAGTTGATGGCGAAAATACCATATCCCTCCATGCTCCCATTTGCAGTGAATATCTGCCTTGGTTCCTTTTTTTGGGAGGATGTGACTGCATTCTGTGAATGCACATCTATGGAGCTGGATCCCTGGGAAGATGGGGAGGGCCGACATGGGTGATACTCACAGCACAGCTTGATTTGCCATCGGGATCCATCCCGCCTGCCTGAGCAGCCTTTCCCCTTCAGACAATTCAGAATTTCCTTTCCGAGTGTGACTCCCCTCCTCAGATGTGCTGTACAATGTCTCTCCACTGGATACCCACTGAATGCCTAATTTTTAACCACTCTGTCTGTCAGATCCACAAAAGCTGTTAGTGGAGGTGTTTGCATAAAAGAGCTCCACTGTAGGTATCTGAGAGCAGCTGGCGATGCTCTAGACAGTCTCCAGCCGTGCTGAGCCAGGCAGGATGCTTTAGTCTCCCTGCCTTAATGGCTACGTGCAGTTCCTTAATGTGCCCTCCCCCTCAATTGCCTCCCAAATTAGCATGCAAAACGTGTCCAGCCTCGGAAAGAAAAGAAGTTTGGAACCTCCTGGATTCAGGCAAGATAGGTTGGGGTATTTTTGGAAATCGAATATTATTTGTTATCATATTGATAATTGAATGTTATTTTTGTTATACTTCAATTCTGACAGGGGATGGTCAGCCCTGGGCTCAGGCAGCACAGACCAGGGCGTGTGGGGAAAATGATGGTTTTCCTTGGATATTGGCACTGGGAGCCCAGCCTGGGCTGAGGTGAAGCGTGTCCAGGATGGTTTTATCTGTCTGAGTCCCGTTAAGAGCCTTCAGGAGTGGTTTAACCCACTGGGCAGTGCCCCACACCTGGAAAAATGGTGGAGAAAAGGAGAGTGCTTGGGGAAACAGCTCAGTGATGGACTGAGCCATGGTTTTGCGCCAACAGCTGGACTTGAAGGTCTTAGAGGTCTTTTCCAACCAAGATGATTCTATTTTTCAGTTGGTTGTTGGGCAGTGGAGCTCAAAACTTTGGATTGACTCTTGGGGATGATGAACTCAGTAGAGTTCAGTGCCCACAACCTGATAAAATCTTCCAGTTGCCTGCTGTGAGATGTGGCCTGTTGGGTGTGAATGAGGCTCTCGGAGAGTCCTGAGCTCCTTCATGGCTTCAAGTCTTTTAATCCTTCATGGATCAAAGCAGACCAAGGTACATGAGCCTCCCAAGTTCCTTTGTGGGAGAGGCAGAGTTGGTGCTGCCCCAAGGCCTGTTCCACACTTTTGGTGGTTGCTGTGGTCCCCAGGGTCGATTCTTTTGCTTCTTTTCAGCCAAGGTTGGGATTAAATGCATGAGATGGAATTTCTTGTTTGGACTCAGATGTTTATTAGTTCTTATCTATGTTACAAACTCACAAACCCTGAGTTCTACAGCACTTCACTCTAACAAACTAAAAATGGAGCCATGTCTCTCTACAAGGCCTTTGAAGGATAAACTGTCCAATTAAGGAATGGCACCTCAATTGTTTTTACTTTTAACCCAATAACCAACCACCCTTGGTCCACGATGGGGAATTTTATCCAATTACACAAAACCAACCAAACCCATGGGGAAGAAGGTGAAGAAGAAGGTGAAGAAGAAGAAGGAGCAGCCTCTGCCCTAAAACCTCCATCTTATTTTATATACATTACTGTATTCTACACCCTTAAACTCTGAGTTTTCCACCCTGTGATATCACACACTTCTATTCAAACTCCACACCCACAATCCCAGTGCTGTCATTCCATTTTGGAAGCTTCTCCATGGCCTCAGGTCAGTGCAGTGTTGTCTTGTGGGTCAGTTCTCAGGGGTTTCTGTCAGCACAGAAAGCCTGAAATTCTCAGTAGCCAGGGTTCCAACACCCAACTCTGTGATTTGAAGATCAGATAATTCTTTTCAGGGGCTGGGTAATTTCTCCCTCAAACTTCTCTGTGGTTAAAGACCACATATAAAATTGTAGCAGCACTTGTGGTGTTTGATGCTGTGTTTTCTTCTTCTCAATCCCTTTTTCTCCTGTCATTCACCTCTCCTGCCTTTCAGTGCTGTGCTTTTAAGTCTTAAATCAATCTGGCTTTAGGTTAAGGACAATCCATAAGGTGCAAGAGCAGAAATCACACAGGAGAGGCTGTTCTGGGCAGGAGATCCCCAACCTGCTGCTGACACCTTCCCCTGTGATCTGCCCTGGTCTCACTCCTTGCTCTGCTGTGCTCACCTGTGATGCTCACCAGTAACACACCAGCTTTGTGTTAAACACCGCTACAAAAATCTAAATGCTTGCAATCACAGGTGTGAAAAGTGGTTCACTCTCCTGTAAAAATTTCCAAGTTTAATAAAGGACAATAGGAGACAAAGACAATAGAGCAAAGATGTTAAGATCTTGGCACTCAGCTATTTTGGAAACACTCTTTATAGACCATTTCTATTGCACCAGCCTGTTACATATTCATAAACAATAGATATGGGATACTAAATATTTTTAAAATTATAAAGAAAATAGTAAACTTTTCCCCAAACTAGTTTACATGTTCCAAGAAGTGTTTAGCACGGCTACTCCTCGGTTCCACCTTTTTAGAGCATGTGTATTCCTTGGCTGTGGTTTTAGTCCTTTTTTATCATGACCTCCAATTTTTGGCCCTGGCCCACACTGTCTTCAGACAGTGGGTGCTGATGGTTGGCAGATCTGTAGCAGTGTTCTCATCCTGTGTTTATTGGGTGTTAGCCCATCCAAGCAGCATTTTAACAAGCACACTTACACCAGCTCTTTCACTACTATATCTAAGCTTAATTAACAACAAAAATAAAAACTATATCTTTATAACAAAGCTACTTCAATGCCACACGTGTAAAATCCATTTTAATATTTGTGAAAAGCCGCTATAATAATATGTACCTATAGCACAGGTTTTAGAGGTGTAGGAGCCGGGGTGGTGGGGCAGGAGCTGAGTTTCCCTGGGACAGCATTCAGTCCACTGTGGGTTTTTTGCTCTGCTGGAAACCTCTGGCAGCACTGGAAACTTCCAGATGAGATGGGATAACGATGACAACAGTGGAAAAACGCTAAGGGAAATTTGCTTTAATGAGTGCAGCTACCCAGGGAAGCAGGTACTGCTTTGCTCCTGTGGCTGACTGAAGAACCACATAAGGAGCTGTTGGTGCTGGCGGGGCTCGGAGGCACAAATAACTGATTCCAAAGTTGATATAATCAGAGAATAAAAGAAGATTGGGTGTTATAGGTTAAGCTGTTGTAAATTAAAGCAGCTCTGCTGAGCTCATTGCAATTGTTCTGGGTTATTGCAAATGTAAGTGAGACGAGTGTTGACTCTGTTTTTCCAGCAGTGATTGGTTGGAAAATGCCCTTTTCTGGTATATGAGTAAAAGTGAGTGGGGCAAGTTGGTCTTCATAAAACAGAATATTTCCTGTTAGGGTCTTTCTCTGTGTACTGTAAGCCAGACAGACCTGTTGTCCTCTTACAAGCTGCAAATTACACAGGCAAATGTAATTACCCATTCTCTTTGTTATTAGTGTGCAGTTGGAAGCTTCAAGCAATCGTCCCTTTCTTGGTATTTCAAAGCTTGCTCACAAGATGCATCCTTGATATTGAACACAATGAGATGTCCTTTTTTTTTTTTTAAATTCAATTAAACATTTGCCTACTGTGACTCTTTATTCACTGCAAATTGTCTCTGTAAATAATCTTCATCAAAAGTCAGAACCAATCCCCATTAGTTGTTTAGATTAATTAATGAGTCCCCCTGGAGCCACCCAAATGAATTCAATTTTAACGTCAACAACTTGGCTATGGAGTTTCCCAGGTTGGCATTAAGACAATATTAAACCTGCAATAAGTCACATTTAAAATGTTAATTCAAAGAAGCTCTCCATTTAGAGCATTTAATTAAATCCTTAAATAAACTGCATGGGCTCAATACCAGATGGTTCTGCATTTTCATTGCAGCAGAGAGCCTTGAAGTCATTGAGGGAAGTAATATTGGAGGCATGGTGAAGATAACCAGGATATATAGTGTAATAAAATCTAATCTTGTTTCCAGCAGGGAGATTCAGTGTATGTACACAACCTAGGCTAAAATTGTAAGTTAATTACATTAACCCCAGTGTACTCTGGTATCTGAGCAGCCAGAGATGAAATTAGTCTTTTTCCTATCATAAGATTCTTTTCAACTTCACTATATTAATTTTTAGCCAAATACTTACTCATAAGGAAAATTGAAGTTAATGTAACCAAAGACAAAGTAATGCAGTCTTAATATTCTGAAGGGATTATGGAGGGCCGTGAAAATACACTTTGCAAATGTCACTCACTTTGAATGGATTTGTGGTGGGAAGGTGGGGGAAAAAGAATTATGGCTGTGATCTGCACCATGCTGGGGTTTAATAAAAGTCATGATTTAAAAAATTTGGGCCTTGGGAAAAAAAAAAAAGAGGTTAAAAAAAAAAAAAAAAAAAGAGGAAAAGAGATAAATACCTCTGTCCAAACGCCCAAATTGCCAAGACATGGTGAGTGTCCCCCTCTGCCAGATGACAGATCCTTGAAATCAAGTAGAAATTCTGGGAGGTGATTTGGGTTAGGACAAATATCTGTATGTTTGGGATTTTTTGGTCCTTGTTGCAAAGAGTATCACCCATTTGCATGATAAAAGTTTCTGCAAACAAGTAAAGGCAGACCGTTTTCCCTCGGCAGAAATCAAAATTATATTTGCACCATAAAGTGAGGTTTTCTTTTTGCTTGCTTGTTTCTTTAAAAGTTGCTTTTGCTGTCAGTTTTTGGGTGCCAGTGAGATGATGCCACTGGTTCAAAAGTTGTCCTCCAGTTTTTCTCCTGCCTCTAAAAACCAGACCCTTTCCCAGTGCCAGGTGCTCCTGGATCAGCTCGAGGAGAAGATCAGCCCTCTGGGTCTCAACTCCAGGGCTGAAAGCCACCAGGGGAAAATTCAGTCTGTTCCCTCCCTGCCAGTTGCAAACCAGGGGTGTTATTAATACAGCTCAGCCAAGGGAATAACTTTTTCTCTTAACATTCAAGAAACTCTAATTCAATTTCTAAAAATATGAGTTTCCACCTGTTAGGTAATAAAGTGCATCAGGGAGGAGAAATTACTTTGCTGTCGTGGCAGATTTGCACTGTTTGGGCTTTGCTGGGGCACCAGTGGGAGCCCAGGGAGGGACCTGAGCCACGTCAGCAGCACAAATTCCCTGTGTGGTGGCACAAAAACCAGAGGTGGCCTGAGCCTGTCCCTGATGGGGCTGAAAGGAGCCAGAAAGGTCCCTTCAAAACATTGGCACAGGGGAGATGAGGATTCCTCATCCCTGGAAACTTTCAAGGCCAGGTTGGACAGGACTTTTGAGCAACATGGTCTAGTGGAAGGTGTCCCTGCCCATGGCAGGAGGTGGGACTGGAGGAGCTCTAAAGGTCCCTTCCAGCCCCCATTCTGAGGTTCTAATTCTCCATCCCGTCCCTGCCCCATCCCACCCCAAGGTGCTGGGGTGACCTGGCCTCGTGCCCACGTTCCTTTCCTGCTGTCACAGCTCTGGGTGACGCTGGTGGCACGCAGGCTCTGCACGCCAGGATGTGGTCACCCTCCTCCAGAGAGCTGAGCTCTCTGTGCTGTGCCTGGGGGATGGAAACACCAAAGATTTGCTGCTTTGGTAATCCTGAAATGCCCCCAAAACTGAAAGGATGGCTGCACCCCTCTGGTGCAGCTCCTCGTGGTCAGAGCCGCTTCACTGATGGCTCTGAAATAACCCACGAAAAATTATTTGACATAACTCAAAGGTAATAAGAAAACCCCAAATTTCTTCCTACATCCCTGCCTGTCTTCTCCTCCTCCCTTCCAAGGAAATGGAGCTATTTGGTGACCTGGAAACAGCTGGGGACAGTGGATGACCCAGCTTTGTGGCAGCCTGCAGGGAGCTGCAGCCCTGCTGCTGTGTGGGGTCACACCCACTCCCCCCTGCAGGGTCAGAGGGGACAGGGGCTGCTTGGGGTGACCCATTTTTGGGTCTAAAATGGGCCACATATCATTTTGGGCTCGTTTACCCACATGTGTAGGAGTGACAAGATGAACTGGTAAAACTTTCCATCTCTTCTTTGCTTAGAGAAGCCTCAACTGAAACGCCCTGGAAATCCCCCAGACCTTGAGCAACATGAAAAGCCACTGCAGTTTAAACAACGCCCAGACTGACAAGTTCAGAATCACTAAAATTGAAAGTTTCTGGCTGCAGTGCTCTCCCCACTCAGTCCCTGTGCTGGGAATGAGGCCAGCAGCACGGAGCATGGAGGTTGTTTTGGAAGGGATCCCCTGGAGGATTAGCTTTCCTCTTGGTGTGTGTCATGGTGACTGGGAGATGCACTCCACCAGGGAATACATCAAAAAGCATTGGTGAATTTTACCTGTTTTCTTGCCTTCTCAGATAGTTCGGTTTGATTTTTATTATTTCTTGATTACTTCTTGATCATGTGTGTCCTGGTTTCAACTGGGATAAAGTTGATTTTCTTCCTAGATGGTGCAGCACTGTGTTTTGAATTTAGCATGAGAATAGTGTTGGTAACACACGGATGTTTTAGTTTAGCCCAGTAGTGCTTGCCCTAATTCAAGAACTTATCAATGTCCTGTGCTTTGCCAGTGAGGAGCTGCACAAAAAGCTGTGAGGAGCACGGCCAGGACAACTGACCCAAACTGGCCAAAGGGAGTTTCCAGGCCATGGAAAGTCCATGGATCCCAGTGCACAAACTGGGGGAGCTGGCTGGGAGCTCCCAGCTGCTGCTCAGGGACGGGCTGGACATCATTCAGGGGGTGGGAGCAACTCTATTGTGCGGCACTTGTTTCTCTTGGGTCTTATTCCTCTCCCCCTCCTTTTCCTTACTATTATTATTGTTGTTTCTATCGTTAATATTATTAGTGTATTTTATTTTGTTTCAATTATCAACGCAAGAGAAGAAAAGCATGAGACTGACTCGGTGGCGTGGTCATTCACAGCCTGGTTTTATTTATTGCTCAATTTTTAGAGTTAGTTGTGCATACTGAGAGCTGGTCAGAGAAGAAAGTCAGATAAACTTTCCCAGACATTCCTCTGGTAAGTTTTGAGAAAGCTCAGAAAAAGAATTAAAGCAATCCTGCAGCTAATGTTTTAAACTTGTAAATTATAAGATGTTTACAAGAAAGGCATTATTCCTAATTAACCAATAGTGTAAGGAGTGTTAGTTGGAGACTAGTCAAATTCCCCTCTATTGTGACTGCCTATAAAAAAGAATGTGTAATCTCTAATAAACTCAGCATTTACCTTCTGAAAACCTTAAGAGTCTATGCATCACTTTATTCACCCATCCTCAATACAACAGCAGCAATTATTTTTCCTTATGAGGAAAAATATGGGTATGTAAATATGAGGCACGAGTCCAGCTCTGCCCAATTCTTCCCTGCCAGACCTGGCATTTTGAGCCCACTCTCCTCCAGGCCCCTGCCATGGGACACACGTGCCAAATGTGTGGCAAAGTGTCGTGCCAGCGCCTTGGGAGAGGTCCTGTGGATGCCACTCATGGTGCTGGCTGGAGGCCCAAAGATCTGACAATCTCTGCCATTTCCTCACACCATTTTTAAGTGTCAAAGCTGTATAAAAACCCACCCAGCGCTGCAGTGTGGATGGCACAGCTCTGATTAATGAGCCATCGTGCATTTAGCAGTGCCTTTTACAGCCCTGCTTGACCCCTGCACTTCCACGTGGAGCCACCTCAGGTTTTGGGGCAGTTTTTGGAGTTTCATCCAGCTGGTATTTACCTGCAATTTCCTCTGTTTGACTCCAGCAATTATGTTTGTCCTTTCCTCTCAGCTTACCCTCCGTTCTGCTGCTCCCCTTGCTCTATGAAGTGGTAGGATAGATTATATTTAAAGCCTCTTTTATTTCTCCAGGGCTTGCTGGGCAAGGATTTATGAGTGTCTTAATTCCACAGCACTTGAGGCAGGGGAGTGCTTGCCTGTTTCTTGGTGGCCAAAATGACTTCTGGTTTTGGATGTGTTCTTAGTTTTTTTAGTTATTGGTCTTCAGGATAATTTTTTTTTTTTAATTAATCATGCAAAAGAAGCAATGTTGTGCACACAAAACTACACCCATATTACCAAATACAGAGGTGTCACAAGAATGGAGACCCCTGCAAAGTCACTCTGTCCTGTTCCCTCACCTCCAAACAGCACTGAGGATAACATACCAGTATAATTTCAGTTTTTAAGCATAGCTGTGGCTCTGTCAGCAAGATTTCTTTGGCCAAAGGGAAGGGACAGGCTGGCACAGTAAATTCAGTCACCAAGTCACTTCTGCTGGCCACCCAGCCCACCAGGCACTGATTTCATGGGTGTTTCCAGGTTTTTCTCATGGTTTTCCTCACTTCTTAAATTAAACTCCCTGATGTTGGTGATTAAGAATTGCTGTGGGTGTGTAACAGCCATATATATTTTTTTTTTCATGTAGGTGAGCATCAAAGTAATTTCAAATGAAGTTTGTGGGAGGGGTTTGGAAGTGTTTTGCTGGTTCAGTTCTTTCCTTGGAGAAGTCAATGGCAAACCTCTGCTCGCTGTCAGGGCTAACAGTGATCTGCTGTTTGGTCCAGCTGAAAATCCCACCCCTCCTGGGTCAAGTCAGAGTATCTTGCTGCTGTGTCATGGCTGTTGCCTAGACAAAACACTTCCTGAACTATTGATAGTAAATAATCATATTTCAGCAAAAGAAAAAATAAAATAATATTTTAGCAAAAGAAAAAATAAAATAATATTTTCGCAAAGGCGTTTTTGCTGCTTTAACTTCTTTTTTTTCCCCCATCCCCACTGCACTTTTCTGAAATGAAGTAGCAGCAAAATGGCAGGGAGATGAATGTTCAACTAATTTTCCCCCTGAGCAGTTCCTGGAGTTGTCACAAGGAGCAGTCCTCTTCACCTCACTCAAAAAGAGGTCCCACAGCTCGTGGAGGGAGCTCAGTGGGACATCCAAAGGCAAATGGAAAAGTGGAGAGCATAATTCGTGTGGGGCTTGGGGGTGGCATTGACTCGCATTATGTTCTGTGTGCTCAGCTCCAAATGAGATGCAAACCAAAGATTCTCCTCACCTGTGGTCATTAAATGTCTTATGGCATTTTTCATAAGACCAGGGGATCTTGGTGAAATCCCAACTCGATTAATTATATCCTGCTTCCCTCAAGTTCTTCCTGCGGTTACGAGGAGATGCTGCATCTTTCCCTCCTTCCTGTGTTGTCAATTAGAGTGCAGGCTTGTTAGCTGATTTATTATCTGTTTCCTTTCTAAAGAGGCTCAGAGGTGGTTTTGTCAGGGCTGAATGAAGTACAGAGTAAATAGTTTGTATACTGCAGCACTGTGCTTAGGAAAGGCTTCAGGAGATCTGGGGATGAAAATGTCTCGTGTGCTGCTTTGCTTTTTTTTTCCCCCTTAATGAGGGCAAGCACAGCAAACGTATCAAAGGTATCAACCACCAAGCACTGAGTCCACCTGTGGCTGGAAAAAACAGCCCAGGAACTCATCAGTAAGATGTGACTGCTTTGTCAGCTTTCTTTTTGTCCTCCTATGCTTGCATCCTCCCCAGTCTGTGTGGTGGCAGATAATGCCTGGCTCCCAGGAACAAATCTCAAAGGGTTCTGCCCAGCATGCTGGAAATGCTGAACAGGGCCTGCAGCAACTACAAAGACCTCCTGTTGTAGCCTAAAGGTTCCTACACAACAATTCTGGGGGTCTCCAGAAAGTTTAGCCTGCAGTTCTGTTGCACCTGTCCTGATCTTATGCTGGACTTGCTGCTTTGCTTTGTGGGTCAAAACAGAAATGAGATTTTAGCTTCTTGAAAGGGAGAAAACACCTCAGAGTGTGTGCTGGATGACCAAGAGATGCTGCTGCCCAAGGGTGGGAATAAGGCTGCTTGTGATGCTGAAACCAGAGCTCTGGTTAGAGCCAAAGCTCTGTTCTCCTGGCATTGCCTCTTGCCCTGGCTCTGTCCTTAATCTCTGTGGTGAAGTTGGCATTTACTCGTGGGGAGCCCTGGTGTCTTGGTTTGAACAGAGAGGTGTCTGCTAAAGAAGGCAGGAGCCTCCCTTGAAATGGAAAATGTAAACCCCCTCCCTCTGAATTATTATAATTTTGAAATTATAATAATTTCAAAATCAGGCAAAGACATGGGAGTAGGAATAGCAGTTCTTTACTAGGAAAATTAAAATACAAATGCAATAGTACAAAAAAGAAAACAAACCACTGACAGAGACAGAAATGCCCTGACCCCAGTGGGTCAGGGTGGTGGCAGCAGCCCCATCCCAGGGTGGCTCAGCCCTCCTGCAGTGCCAGCTGTGCTTCTGCTGGAGCAGGATCCTGCACAAGGGGGGAGTTTTCCTCTGGAGCTCCAGGGCTGGGGGAGATGGGCCTGGGCTCC
This sequence comes from Taeniopygia guttata, assembly GCF_048771995.1. Taxonomy (NCBI): domain Eukaryota; kingdom Metazoa; phylum Chordata; class Aves; order Passeriformes; family Estrildidae; genus Taeniopygia; species Taeniopygia guttata. Next base: position 7,401,277 of record NC_133043.1, read on the forward strand.
TCTGGGAATGCAGTGGGGAGAAAGCTGCTCCTCTGGGAATGCAGTGGGGAAGAAAGCTGCTCCTCTGGGAATGCAGTGGGAAGAAAGCTGCTCCTCTGGGAATGCAGTGGGAAGAAAGCTGCTCCTCTGGGAATGCAGGGGGCAAAGGCTGCTGTGCTGTTCCCAGGTCAGATTGTATCCAGGTAGGAATGTTTGGCTCCTCCCCTGGGCACAGCATCTCCCCATGGATGATGGAATTTTCTCAGCCATGCAGGGACACTGAGTGGCCATGGACAGCAGAGATCTCCTGGAGGGAGGGTTGGGTGTGGGAGAGATAAAGCAAATTACCCAATGAACAGCAGATAACTCTCTGAGAGACGGCAGTAGAATGCACACATCTCTTACAACCCAGAACACCCGGCCAGTCTGGAGCAGCTGCACAGCTCTGGGTGGGATTTCAGGCTGTGCCCTTTGCCCAACTCCTCCCAAAGTCTGGGACACAGCGATTTTGGGCAGCCTTAGAGGCTCAGGAGCTGCAGGGAGGATCTGGCAGGGCTGATCCACACCCAGGAGCCCTTGGGGTCCCAGTGCTGAGCTGCTCATCCAGGGGACCCTGGCAAGGGGAGGCTCTCCACATGTTTGTGGCATGTCAAGCACAGCTCAGTTCTGGTAGCTTCTCCCACCTTTGACTAATTGCTGACCTGACATCTTTCTGATAGTGACCTTGTTTCAGCTAGTAATTCAAATATCTTTCAGTGTCAGAAATAATAAGTGCCACAGTGAGATGAACAAGCAGAGCTTAAGTTGAACACAGATTAATGGGGTTTTAATATTCCTAATTTAATCACTCCTTTCTGTCTGAATGTGTGCAACATGATGTAGCAGCTAATTATTTTTTTAACCATGATGAGGATCTTTCCTAATCATTTTTATATTTAACATGAATGAAGGGAGAGCAGTGATTAATGAGGGAATAAATCTTATGAAACAGAAGCAAGCACATGATCAGTTAAAAATACAGCTGTCTGATTATTTTTTTTCCCTTTTCCTGTACTGCAAATACTTAACCAGCTGCACCTTCTCAGCTCAATAGTGAGCCGTCTTCAGCCCTAAAGAAAGACCTGAAACTTTGCCTATCCCTCCAGTGCTTCTGTTGGCATCTCTCTGCGTGATCATCTTTGTGATGAATGCAGAATTATTTTTCTTTCAGAAAAAAAAAAAAATTGCCCCACTAGATACATTAATGGTTGGATAGATGTCTTTTCAAATATTTGTTCCTGACAGGGTGTTTGGAATTGCAGATGAGAAGCAAACCAGCTCTCAGAATCTGTCTGTTGCTACTGTACGTTTCCATTGTGTGAGGCAGAGACAAAGCCAGGCAATTCAAAGCTTAAGTGGATGCTCTTGAGATCTTTTATTTCCCCCACTCTTCCCTCCTTTTTCCCACACTTGGCTGCATCTCTTCTGTCTAAATTCCACTTTCCCTTCCATCCCTCAATCCCTGTCTGCTGGTTTGAGGAGTCTGACTTCTCCCTGTCATTTCTCCCCCTCGAGTGCCTTTGTGCACCCCCACTGATTTAGGGGTTTTGCTGAGCTCTCGGGCTGGAGGATGGCTCAGAGATGAAGGCTGTGATTGTCAGAAGAGGTTTTCCCTCACTGTTGGAGTGAGTGCATCTCGATGGTCAGTCCATGGCACAGTCTGCTCTGGGGGCTGTTGTTCCAGGGCTGGGCTGTTCCAGGACACCTTTTTAGGGGCAGGATCACTGGAATTGGGCACTGCCAGGCAGTGAGGGCTCAGCAAACTCAGCCTTGGGCTGAGGACCTGGGGTTTAACCATGGAAAACTGCAGCTGCAAACCCAACAGTGCCCTCTGTTCCTTATAGCAATGGATAATCTGTGGCACAATCCAGAAAAGATTGGAGGGTTTCACTCGAATAGTTTGATTTTGGATGTGTGTTTTGGTTTTTTGGGTTTTGGGGGTTCTTTTGGTGCTGTTTGGGCTCCATTCAGCCATGGGGATAATTCACTGGGTTTCTCAGCAAGGTGGGGTCACTTTGGATGTGCCTCTTCTCGCCAGCTGACAAGCAGAATTTTAAAAACCAATCAAGATGAGCTGTGCCCGAGCAGTGCTGGCAGCTCCCCTCTAACCCTGGCGTCTTCTGCAGAGAGCAAAAATTATCTAATTGGCTAGAAAAGAAAGATAGGCTTAACTGCAACTTCTGCTGCTTAACACCTTGTCATTCCTTCTTGTTGAGCAGAGAGCAACCAAGCTCAGAGAATCAGCGTTTCAGACACCAGAGACACATACCACTGGCTTGATGGATGCTCAGGAATTTTGGGGATCCTGTCATGCAGTGCAGGGAGGGTCCTGGAGGGCACTGGGTTAAGGCAGTACAGAGGGATAGGAGAACATGAGGAAATAATAGCATGTTGGACCAGTTCCTAAAATTCGAAATTCGCTTCTTTTTTTTTTTTTTCTTTTTTTCTGGCGAGGCACTTAATTAAAATTTTGCTCTTGCAGATCAGATCTGGTCCTTGCTGTGCAAATGTTACCCAGTCACAGGGAAAGCAGAGGGAAGATGGTTGTTTGCAGATCCCAGATCAGTAACGTGTGCTGGGAGCAGATGCTGGCTGGGGGGATCCTGTGTATGTGCAGCCTGCAGAAAAGATCCATCCTCTTGTTGAGGGAAGAGGGAGACTCAAATCAGGAGCAGAATCCTTTTGAAATAGCTTTTTTTTTCCCCCCGTAAGACTTTTTTCATGAAGTTTCCTCCACCACTTTCTGTAGCACTGCAAATGACAATGGCATAATTACATTTGTCTTCCAAACTGCCTTTCCTTGAGGGCAAGCTCCACTTTGGCCTTGATTCGATTGTGTACTTTTAATCTCAAAGAAAAGCTAATGCATAAGTATTCATTACACAATTGCATTTTTCTATGGTCAATATCCCCTCTTATAATTACAGGTTCCAGCTGAATGTCATTTCTTTTCTCTCTACTTCAGCTGCCTCACAGCACAAGCGTCTCCTACTCCTGAAGCTTCCCTGCATTCATGTAATAAATAAATAATCACACCTTTTCTGCTGTCAAAGCTGAAAGCATGCACAGCTGTGAGCCACAAGATACACTGGGACTGCAAGGTACAACATTTCTTAATTAGACTGACCCGAGGTTGTTGGGTTTTTATTTTTCTTTTTCTATTTTTTTTTTTTTCAAAGCAGCTTCATTAGCTCAGGAGCTTAATTGCAAATGACTAGACAAGCTCTGCTCGTGGTTATTGGGAAAGGTTAGAGTATTTCTCACTGGGGATTAGATCCTGGGAGATGTTTTGCAGCTTGATTTTGTGGGGAAGGTTTTAGGTGTGCTCAGAGCATCTTAGCACTAGGCTCAGAATTAGCAAAATAATTAGAAGTTCAAAGCAGACAGGGGGGCTGGGGCAAAGCCCAGCCAACCTTTTTGATCTTACAAGCCACATTGCAAAATCCACATGGAATTGGGAGAAACAGGCCGTGGAAAGTGAGCTCTGGAAGCAGAACTGGGGGCTGCCAGGTTTCCAGCCATTGTGTTATAGGATGGGGAGTGCAAAAAGCCAGGCTGGACTGTGGGAAAATTCCCACCGACTGTTCTGAGCAGCTCCCTCCAGCAGTGGGGAGTTCATGGCCCCCCAGGCATCCTGCCAACACAGCTCTGCACCAAAGTGCTCCCTGCTGGAGGACATGGCTGAGGTAGCTGGTGGCCAGAAGTCCTGGTGGCCTCTGTCACTTGGTCTGTGTCACAGACTTCATCTGCTGACCCCATCTCTGGAGAGAGATGGCTTTTCATTGGCATCACTAATGCAGGAACTTGGCAGCTTCCCTTCATTTTAGGGGTTTTTCCTTGGCCTGGTGGAGGAGACACCTTGCCACAGGACTCCTCAGGGAAAGGGGGGACTTGGGGCATCACCAGGAGAGGTTTCCTTGCTCCTACGTGGTGTAAAAGAGGTGAGGCAGTTCCCTGCCACACAAGGGGTTCCTGGGGGTCAGAAAATTTTGGAAAAGGGTTCCTTTGTGCTGACTAGTGTCTCCTGTCCTTTTGTGCTCTGTAGCTGGTGCTGATCCAGGTGTGCAGCCCCATCCCTGGAAGTGTCCAAGGCTGGGTTGGACAGGGCTTGGAGCACCCTGGGAGAGTGGAAGGTGTCCCTGCCCATGTGGAAAGAGATTATCTGTACAGCCCCTTCCCACCCAACCATTCCATGATCCCATGACATTAGAAGCATTTCAAAGATCTGTATCCAAGTGGATATGGGGATGGTTTTCCCTGCCACAGTTGAGTTGCATAAAGCAAAGTTTGGATGTCTGCTGACCCTCACTGCCCCTTCCTATCCCCATCCTGCACTCAGTTTTGTGTGTGGAAGCAGGGCTGCTCTCTGTGCCTGGAGCAAGGAGGCAGCACTTGTGGTGGGAGGCTTTGGAACCCAGCAGGTGTAAAAGTGTGCTGAGAAAGGTGCAGTGAAAGCAGCAAAAGCACCAACACCCCCTGCCCTGCCCAGCCCCGTGCTGGCTGCCTGTGCTCAGAGCAGCCTCTCCCAGGGTCACCCCTGGGGACAGGAGGGGCAGTGCCCCTTCCACTGCTCCCTGTCCTCTGCAGAACCTCACAACCAGATCCCTGCTGGGATGGAGCACATTATATTTATATTCTAGCAGTTGCAATGTCACCAAGCTCTTCATGACCCTCTGCAAAACTGAGCCCAAAAACGAAGGCAATTTTTAATCTGTCAGCCAGAGCGGTGCCTGTGCTATTTGTCTGAAGGCAAGAGGATCTGTGACCTTATTTCTCCCCTCCCAGAGTCTTTTGACTCCCAGACTGTAAGAAGACCCCAGTAATTCATGTCCTTTATTAGTCCATGCTGGGGAAAAGAGGGGTTTGAGTTGCCTGTGTGACACCTGAGTTCTGCTGCACAGCAAATATACCTGAGAGGCTTTGTCGTATATAACCCACTTGAAGCAAGAGCATTCAGGTAAGGAAATGAAGGGCTGCAGGGCTCAGCTGTGCAAGAGGAAAATAATTAGGGCATGTTTATCTCATGCTCAAGCCTGCAGAGGTGAAAAGCAAGGCATGGGAAGGCTGCTTCAGAGGGAGCTGGGAGTGGGGAGGGCAGGGCAGAAAGGACCTGACAAGGGAGTGAATTAAACTTCTCCAAAAGACTCGGATCATTGGCATAAATCCCCCTCCTTCCCTGTTTCTGCTCTAATGGAGGATGAGCTCTGCCTTGCTGGCTCTTCTTTTCAAGGTCTCAGAACCTGTTGTTTTCAAAAGGTTAAAGCCCTCAAGCTACTGAGGGAAGGGAACACTCTTTAAAAGATGCCAGATGAAGAACATCTAGATTTCATGGGGTTTCAGGTTTGCTAGTACAAAAGGGAAAAACAGATTCCAAATGTGAAATAAACCTTTGGTTCTTTTTTCCTTTTTTTTTTTTTTCTTTATTTTTTAAACACTGAGTCAGCTGAGTTCTGACTCCAGTGAAACTCCTGCCTCCCTCCCAGATGATGATCTGAATGGTTAAGATGAGGTAAAGGAGTTCCAGGGAGCCACGGCTTGTGCTGTCCCAGATCAGGTGATGGACACTGCATCAGAGCAAAGGAGGGTGAGCAGTGGGACATGAACTAAAGCAGGGTGAGCAGTGTGATGTGAACTAAAGTAGGGTGAACAGTGGGACATGAACTAAAGGAAGGTGAGCAGTGGGACATGAACCAAAGGAGGGTGAGCGGTGTGATGTGAACTAAAGGAGGGTAAACAGTGTGATGTGAACTAAAGCAGGGTGAGCAGTGGGATGTGGAACTCTGCCTCTTCCTTCCCCATGTCCCCTCCCCACTGACCAGAGAGGAGTGTGGAGTTTGCAGCTGCTCTTGCTCGGCTCAGGACACCTGGCACATCTTCCTCTGTGCTGTTTGCTCTCAAGCTGCCTCTTCTCTCTGGCCTTCAGACCTTTCCTGATTTACACAGGCACAGATCAGAGCAAGCACAGCCCTTGCCAGTCTTGCAGCTCTGCTTCAGTGGAAGAACCCCAGGGAAAATATTTGCAATCCAGTCTGTACCACAAATTTCCTGAAGCCCTGAAGGGTCTGTGGTTTCTCTCTTGCTCTTTGCCCCTTAGGGTTTCACATTTTTCCTACCCCCGGCACATGCAGGTGCAGGTGGTTCCTCTGGCACCTCGTGGCTCTGCTCCTTGCTGTCCCTGTGCTTGCAGAGGGGTGCAGGGAGAGGATCTGGCTCCCCCAGGTAAGATTTCTGATGGATGGGCCCTGTCCATCACATCCGTGGGGCCAGGGGAAGGTCTGAACCCCTGGTGTGACCAATGGTTCAGAGGCAGCCCTGGCTGGAAAGATGAAAGCTGGTGCTGGGACTGCTGTGAGTTTGGAAATGTGGTTACTCCTGTCTTTGGGTAACACTGAGGAAGTGAAGAGGAGGAGGGGATGGGATTTTTAGCCAGAAGGATTTTAGCCCTCTTCCAGAGACTTTTGCTTTGTCTCCTCCCCAGGAAGCACAGATTCCATGCCCAGCTCTGAGGTTCTGCCTCTTCCCCACTGCCTCCTGGGCAATAAAAGCAGAACTGAGTGTCTCTTCATTTGCACAGCTCACCTTTTTTTTTTTTTTTTTTTTTTTTGGGCCAAAAAGATAATCTATTTAATCCTACCATATCCTCCATGAGACGCAGCTTCCTACATCAGTTCTGTGCCCCTGAGGGTAAAGAATTATTCAAGGCATCAAGCCTGACCTGGATTTTGTGTGATGTGATCGCATCCAGAGCATGGAAATCCATGCGATCAAATGGCAAATCTCTGAGCCTTGGCAGATATGCCTCCTGCTCTGCAGAACTGGGTTGCCATGGCTACATCTCAGTGTGAGCATTTCTCTCCTTATCCCAACGTCTTTTCTCCTGCCAGGGTTGCTGCCCGTGCTCAAAGCCCACCCTGCCATGGGCAGTGCTGGGCTGGGCACAGCAGCAGCACAGGGGCAGTGGGGAGTGGGTCACAAATTCACCCCACGTGTCAATCTGCTGTGGGTGAATTGCTGCCTGCGACTCCTTAAATGGGAAAAATAAAAATTAAAAAAAAAATCAACACAGCAAGGGCTTGAAACACCTGTCAAAAATGCTGCTTCTGTTTATGACTTGAGGAGGGAGAAAGTGAAAAGCAGGAGGGAGGGGGCTGGGAGAGCTGAGCTCCAGCTCTGCCCTTCCTGGTGCTCCCCTCCCTGCTGCAGTCCCCTGCACCAAAGGGGTGACATTTACCTGCCACCTAAAGGCAGCTGGAGATTTAGAGATGAAAGCCACTGAAAATACATTTGGGCTCTAACACTTGTCTGAGAGCTGCTCCTCTGTCACACAACAATGGCTGTGCTTTTCTGTCACAGAAATACCCCTGTATGTGTTCACAGGCTGTAAAGCAGAAATTGAGGAACACGGCCGGAGTAATGGGGTGTGTTTGGGGGATGTCACTGCTGGGGGGCCTGAGTTCCCCTTGGCTGAGCATGGAGACTTTCTCTAGGACTGTGGGACCCAGACCACGGGTGTCAGGGCTGGCAAGCCCAAGGTGGGTCCTGGCAGGGGAGAACAAGGGCTCCCAATGCTGTACTGGGAGGAGGGTGAGGGGTTCCCACTGCTCTGCTTAAGACAACTGGAAGCAAAACTCAGCATCTTCATAGGATCTTTATGGTGCCAAATTGGTCCCTATTTGGTTCTAGGGTTTGTATTATTCCAAGCTATCCCCACTGAACATGTGTTACCTCATTTGGGGCATTAGTTAGAAATGAGATATTTGTACATTTGCTGGCCAAAGGAATTGTGCACAGAGGAAAAATCCAGCTGCCCCTGGTTAAGCCCTGCTAGCTGCATTTTAAACTGGCCTGTCCTGTGCCTCACATGCCTCATCCATGCTGGATGTGCCACCAGCTGCCCATATTTTGCCAGGCAGCCTCTTTCAGTTCTAGGGAAAGCTCATGGCTCATGCCCCGTGCCAGCCAAGTCTCTAACTCGTGTCCTGCTCATGCTGCAGCAGGAGGGGAAAGGCTCTGCATGGGGAATCTGATCTTCAAGAAGCTGCTTTGGGTGTAAGTGTCCTGCAGGAAGATGTCTGTAACCCTGATCTAGGGGGCTGCAGAGCCAGAGGTGGCTCCTCGCCCTTTTTGGCTCAGGTGGAGCAACAATCCTGGCTGCAGTGGCAGAACTGGGCTGGCAGTGACAGTGCAGTGAGGGTGCAGTGAGGACAGTGGAGCTGCAGTGGTGCTGCTGCAGAGGTCCCATCTCCTCTGCCAGCATCTCCTCCACCTTGGTGTGCACAACCAACCTCCATGCCACCCCTCAAACACATCCCCAGTGTTTCAGGGCTGGGGATGGAAGTTCCCAGGACAAAAGAAATACAGGTGAGCACTTTGGCTAATTAGGATAAATCTGCACCCCCGTGCTCCCCAGATCTCTGGAGTTTCTCCTGAAATCCAGAAGGAAGGTAGAAAGGATGTGTGTTTTCTTCCTCTTCTGGTTTTAATTGTGTATTCTAATGAGAAACTGCAATACAGGCGCTTATTGAAGTCCCCTTGTGCTGCCAGAGTTGCTGTGTTTGATAGAAACCCCAGAAAATCCCCTGAACCGCAACGTGGGAATCCAATTCTTTTCAGTTGATGAGACTGTAAACACATTTCCTTGGATTTGCAAGAACCATAGCAGGAGTTTCAATCATATGAATAAAGCAAAAGAACATCTGATAGGGAATATTCCTGCTTTTCATATTCAAAACTTGCAGCCTTATTCTTAGGCAGCATCTTTTCAAAGGAATGAGCCACAAAGAGGCAAAGATGCATTGCCCAAGGGATTTAGGAAAAGAGCCTCCAAAATTAGCACAGTGGGGGGTGTCTCTCCCTCAGATTTAAAATGTCCAAGTTAGACACTGGATTAGGAGCCCGGGTGCCACTGCTGGTGGCCAGTGGTGCCCCTGTGCTCAGCTCTGCTCACGTTCAATGCCCAGTGACCAGAGGGATCCTCAGAATTTCGTGTCAAACAGCCTTGGGTGGGGATGGAGGGTTTGTGCTGTTGGGGGTAACCTCGAGGATAACTCTGCCACTCACCTTAAGCTGAGCTGAGCCCCCAAATTCTGGTACTTCCCATTTCACTCGAACTCATTTCCCTCTCAAGCAATCTGTCCTGGTGGCTTCAGTAGAAGAGAGCTCTAAATATAAAAATAATCTGACCCGTGGTGTTTGCTTTTGAATGAGAAATCCTATAATATCAGATGCCCAATGGCTTTTTTTTTTTCCTCTTTGAACCCTAAAAACAATTGGCAGCAGCTGATTCTATAAATGAATCCTATTTTGGTGAGAAAGTTCTTACATTTCTGAGGTAATTTTCCTGTCTCTTGTGTTTATGTTCCTTTACCAGCTGCCTTTGCAGAGTCGCTGTGTGGCTGGTTGAAGAATGTGTCTAGTTACACTTCCCTTCTCTGTGCCCTTTGGGAATGCTTTTTTTAAAACAAAACAACCCTTTTCCAGACTTTCACCAATTTTCTTGGTCAAAGCATATTCCGAAAGCAAAGCTCTCATCTCAGTTTCTCAGAACTTTATGAAAACAAATACCAACTCAGCTTTTTGTTTATCTGCACGCAGGAATCTGCAGCAATTTGACAACAAGTCAAAATATTTCCCTTTTTAGTAGCGTGGCAAGTCCTGATGAGAGTTCTGTTTATTCCATGAAGACAATGAGCAGGGAGCAGCGTGAGGAAGTGTGGCTGCTGCTGTGATAACTCCTTCCCAAATGGAGCAGCTCTTCTATCTTGGTTTGGCACTGAAACGCTGACTTCAAGGCCTGTTGGTATCTCTTCCTTTGGTGTACAAACTCCTTAATGTGCAAGAAATTGTACATATGCAAATCAGGGGGTGATAAGCAGCCGGCTGGCCCTGCATTGATCCCCTGGCATTTTGGCTTCTTCCCACTTCCACCAGCTCTGCCCGTGCCACTTTTCTGGAATCCGCTCGATCGGAGCATCTCACAAAGCCTTAAATGGGAGATAGTAGCATTTCTGATCTCATTTTCCAGTATTTCAGCTGTGCCATAATCTATTTACCACACAATTTGTGTCACTTTGATAAGCGGCTGCTTCAAGACTGCATTTATTAAAATCAAGAGCAGGGAGAGCTTTCAAGTCTCTCAAGTGTTGTAATAAATGTTTGAAATTAGTCATTACAGTGTTTGCCATGGTTCATATCATAGACTCTATCTAAATGACAAATGATCACTGCCTGGACATGCACTTTTTTTTTTTTTTTTTTTTTTTTGGTGCTGGTGCTGGTGAATTTGCAGTGGGATGTGATAAGGTTGGGATAACCCAACCCAAAACTTCCTAAGCTGGAGCAGGATGGAAGGGAGGAGTGGAGAAGAGGGAAGGTTTGACTGGGAAAACTTATCAGAGGCTCAGGGCAATGGCTTTGAGCAGAGAAGTGCTGGCTCAGCTCTGACTTTCCTGGCTAAAAGTGAAATAAATCTGAAAAACAGCCAAAATCCCCAAGAAGAGGCTGTGTAGGGTTTGCAGTGCAGAGCAATGGGCAGGTACTGTGGTGTCGGGATTATGCAAAGTTCAGCTCTTCCCCCATCAAACAGCTCCAGGATGGAAATTCACCTTGTTGCTCTGTTACAGATGGCTTCTTAATGTGCTTGCCTGGCCACGGGATGTGCTGATGTGGTCATTTAATAATAAAAAAAAACCCAAATCCCCTCAAAAATCAAATAAAAAACCTCTTTTCTAAGTACAGTTCTGTGTGTGTGCATGCATATATTCAGACATATATAGGCACAGACATATTAAACACATACGGCACAGAAAAGAGACAATTATTAAGACAAATATTCTGTCTCAATTCATTTTGTTCTTCATTTTCCCATCAGGAATGTAATAGCTGAATTTATAGTGTTGAGCCTGGGCTATAAATTCCATTATTTTCAGTGACTATATCAATTACATCCCTTGAAAGAGACCCCAAGGCAAGGGGAGAAAATTGGAGACAAAAATCTTCAGAAGGGAGCATGCAGGAGGTAGAGGGGAGAATCATCCCCTATTTTATCCTCATTACCCATAACCAGCAGCTTGTCCCTACATAAAACCTTGCTGAGCTCCTTGGTGCTCCAGCTGGCACCCAAGACAGAGCAACCCTGGTGACAAGTGTGTCACTGAGGAAATAATTGCAGTGCCACACACAGGTGCTGACTCAAAAGTGGAGCAGGAAATGGTTTTGTCTGAATATAAATGGTATTTATTTTCGAGAAATTCAATTGTCAGGGAAGAAAACAAAGCATCTATTTTTTTAATTATTTTTTAAAGGAACTGAGTAAACTTCATCTCCTGTCCTTGAGGCGAGAATGATTTTTTTTTTTTAAGGTTTCTTGCACTGGAATAGGCTTGGAAAAGGGAGGGCACAGTTCCAAAGAGCAGCGTGCTGAGATGAGAAGTTGTTTCTTTAGCAACTTTTTTAAGAGTTTCTACTATTCCCCCTTCTCTCTTGGTGCAAGTGACTGAATTGGCTTGTTTTGTTTGGTTTTGTTTTCAGTGCCTCCCACCACTCACAGAGCTGTGAAAGGCAGAGCAGATACTGAGGGAGCACCACAGCAGGAGCCTCCCTTGTTAACAGGCAGGAAAAGGAGCCTGTGCCAGGGCTGAAGAGCTGGATGGTGCTGCAGACCCAAAATGGTTTAGAACTTTGTGCCAGGTGTATGCCAAGCTCAAACTACTAAATGTTCCAGAAAACTAGCTCGTTAATATATCCAAAAAGGCAGAGGCTGATGGGTTTCCCTCTCTCTGCAGGCAGGGTCCTGCTGTGTATTTATTTTCTGCACTGGAGCTGGATTATCTCCATGTCCATCTAATGGCACTCAGCATTGCTGCCTAGTTGCTATTTTGCTGCTAGTTGCCTATTGCTCCTCACCCAACAATTTACACCCTCAGTACATTTATTAGCACTTTCTTCTGCCATTTAAATGGCTGCATCACTTTAAACTGCTTTAATCTCCCTCCTTCCTTCACAGACTGTGCCTCTTCTAGTGACTGTCATGGACAGAAGGGATGAGGGTTGCCAGATGTACTTTTCTCTACTGGAAATTCTCCATCATGCCTCCAGGCATCATACTGGTCTTCCAAGTAGTGAAATCCCCAGTTAGAAGCAGAAATTCCTGTTTATCCCCAGTGCATCCTCTCTGTGCCTGGTTTTGACCCTGGGAGATGGGAGAGCAAGTCCTGGAGGAGGAGGAGGAGGAGGGAGATCGTGTCCCTTGGAGACAGGAGGCTCAGGAAAGGCAGCACAGCCTTGAAACTTGTGCTCCAGCCCCTTCTCCAGCTCCATTCTCTTCTCTGGGCACACTCCAGCCCCCCAATGTCCTTCTTGCTGGGGCCCAAAACAGCCCAGGATCTGAGGTGTGGCCTCACCAGCACCCAGCACGGTGGGACAGTCACTGCCCTGGTCCTGTGGCCACCTGAGTGCTGCCACAAGATGCCACTGGCCTGCCTGGCCACCTGCCTGGGCACTTATCCAGCTCTGACCCTGGTCCTGAGCTGTCCTGCTGTGACCTGTGTCCCTTCCAGCTCTCTGCTGCCCTGGGTCCCTCTGCACCTTTCCTTGTGTGTGTTTATTTTAATTATGTGGTCAAAACACTAAAACACATTGAATAAGAAGAGTTATTTGCTTTCTCCATCAATAATTTCCTTCCTCCTCGTGCTGTGCCCTTCAGTTGCTGTTGAGACTTTCACCCATGTCACAGATTCTACTAAATCCTGTCTTCTCAAGCTTAGCTAATGACAAATGCTCTATGGAAATCTGGATGAAACCTGCTGCATCTCATTTGCCTAGAAAATCTTTCAGGGAAAGACAGCAGGTTGGGGGGGTGTGGAATGTTGTGCTTGTGATAAATAGTGAACTTAATGAAGATTGCTGATGGACAGCATTGTGTACCGGAGCCTTTTGTTTCCCCCAGTATAAGATGGATGGTGGGATGCAGTATTTCCTCAGTGCTTCTGCCTCACAGGATTGTCCACCCTGTCGTTCAGCCCTCTGCTCCTGAGCAGGAGCTGCCAATTTGTGCCAATAGCAATTTCCCTCCTCCCCCATTCCTCCTTTGAGGGAGTGGATCTTGAGATATTTTTTTAATACATTAGTTTATAATTAAAGGATATTGTCTTAAGAGCATTAAGATATGACCTGCCTTACCTCCATAAATACTTTTTCCCCCCCTACTTGCTGGGAAGGCTTTAAAAACATCCACTTGGAAATTCATGCAGATGATATTTAGACATGCAGATATGCACTCCTGTTTTGCATGAATGTTTGACCTTGGGCAGAGCTGTTCAATGCAGGATGGATGTGTTGTGGCTGCATTTAATCATCTGAAGCAGAGATGAAGCCTTGAAAAACCACATAGACCCAATTCCCAATTCCCAGCCTCTGGATGGTAATGAACTTCTGAGAAATAGCTAATCAATAAATTGAACAAAAGACTCAGGCAGCTAAACCACTTTGTCAGGGCCTTAATTACAATTGCAGAAATAAATCGGGAGGGGGGTGGTGGTGCTTGGGAGCCTTTGCCAGACAAAACGAACCCTTTGCTCTCCCGAGGTAACCCTTTGCAAACTGAGCAGCCTGCCTTGGTGTGAGCTCTGTGCCTTTGTGTGTGTGCTCACAGAGGGCTCCCAATGGGGCAAACCACCCAAAAGAGGCTGCTACAGGACGGGCTGGGCTCTCCCTGACCTCTGAAGCTGCTGCAGTGAGATTTTACTCAGCAGGAGGGCTTCTACTTCTCCTTTTCCACAGGGAGGGAATGAGGATGATCCAAAGCAGCAGGCCATGGCAGGGCAAGCTGCGCTGTTTCACTTGGGGAGAAAGCTGAAGATTTAGGAGCAGATGCAGCCAGCGGGATCAGGGAGGACATCTGAGGACAGACAGGAGAGGTGGGAGCCCATCCTACCCTGCTATCTCAGCAGTGCCAGCAGCAGGAGGGATGGAGCTGGGGAAGGCAGAGAGGAGAGGAGGATGTCAGGGAAGCTCTCTGAGGCTGGTTTGTTCCTGCTCAGTCACAGCAGCAGGCGTTTCACGTGCCAAACAAAGGCACAGATCTCTGGGGATCGCCTCCTAGACGTGGTTTTGCCTTAAGAAATATTGCAGGGTAAGAGTGTGAGCGTGCTGGGGGTGGGTGGTGTGCTAGAGGCTCAGGGGGCACACGGTGATGAGGGAGAACAAAGATCTCGAGGAGCTTTGGGCTTGTTTTGAGGGGTCACTCAGGAGTCTGGGCACCGTGGTGCTCAGTTACTGCTCGGGGATCCGGAGAAGTGGGAATGCCTCAAAGGAACGTGGCTTTGGGAGTGTTTAAAATTGGACAGAACAGAATATTGTTTTGTGGGACAGATTTAAACCCTGAGCAAGTTGCAAGGAGATGGATTATGTCCCGTGTGAGCTGAGGAGGGGAGTTGGTTGGTAACAGACTCACTACCCTCCTCTTCCTCACCCTCCACACTCCTTGGGCTTGGCAGAAAGGAGCTTTTTTTGTTTCCTTAACAAAAATCCCTTGAAAGACAGGGTTTCCTCTAGGGCTGCTCACTGCAGGTGGTGGCTCCAGCTGCTGGGATCCTCAGGGCTTGGCCACCTTCTGCTGGAGGGCAGCCACCAGCTGCAGGAGCTCAGAGTGTACTGGGAGCACAGCACCCCATTGTGCTGTCACAAGTGCTGGGGGTCCCCATCAAACAGCATCCCAGAGCCCAGGGGCTGCCCAGGGGGGACAGTTTTGGGGCAGGGTTGTGTCCTGCAGCATCACTGTGACTCCCAGCAGCACGAGGCTGGGGATGGCAGCAGAGCAGGCTGCAGGTGCTGCACCTCCAGGATGCAGCTATCCCCCAAAGCAGGGTGAGGACAGCTGGGAATGGGTCAGCTTGGGAATTCTCCTGCTGGGAATGGGTCAGCTTGGGAATCCTCCTGCTGGGAATGGGTCAGCTTGGGAATCCTCCTGCTGGGAATGGGTCAGCTTGTGCTGGCCTGCAGCAGTGAGAAACCTGGTTGTGTGTGGATACTCTTGAACTTGTGAGAGATCTCCACAGCTGGGGGAAATGTGAATTAATTTTCATCTCGAAACCCCCACCTCAAACCTTAACACCACGGTCTGCAAAAGAATAAACCCCATAGCATCTCATGTTGTCAAAGCCCAGCATGTTTTAGGGTTTTTCTGGCTCAGGGCCTTGCTGAAGGAGCATTTAGCACTTCTGCCTCCCTGCCAGCCTGTTCCCTGCCTTTCCCAGGGAACGGGAATGGCTCTGTAATGAGGCAGCAGCCGCTGCAGTGACACGAAGCTGCTGGGAATAAGGATGGCTTTCTGTGAGCTGCTCTGCCTTTGTGGCCAGGCTCTTCCTGAAGCAGCAGATAAATCTCCATCTCGGCACAGCGGGAGCAGTCCCCGGGACATGAGTGAGTTGCTGCTGTGTTTACTGCACAGATAAAATATTTACAGCTCCATCTTTGCTGTGAGATGTGGCTCGTCCAGTCCTCACGAAGGTCAGAGGAAAGTCAGTAAAATTTATTGATGGTTTATGGCACTTGTGTGCTGGAAAGCAAGGTTACAGTGTTGTACACCTGCACTTGGCAGGCAGAGAGAGATGGAGGGAGAGGAGAGAGCTCGGCGTACATCACTGGCTCGGTCCCCCAAAGCTGTGTGTTATTTTTAATTAAATGATAAGCTCCAAGTAGTAGAGCATGTGCAGGGCTCCTTACAGGCTGCAGTCCCACATCCCAGCAGCTGAGCAAATGTTGTGTTTGCTGTGCTGGTGCTGAGTCCTTCAGAGGGAGCAGGGTTTGTGTTGGTGGCTCTGTGTGCACTGGTGTTAGTGTGGGGAAGTCGAATTCTATGTGGAAAGAGTGGCTGAGCCATGTCTGCCTCTCACTTCTTATTAATTCTGATTTCTGCCAATAGCCTAGAATTAGGATTGCATTGGTAGGAATAATTAGAATGAGGGTGGCTTGTGTCCTGGAGAGCTGGGATCCCTCTGGACACACAGGGACCTTTCCCAGCAGAGCTGAGAGCAGCTGGGACAGTCTTGAGTTCTCTGGTGTCTGCAGCCTGCTGTGGGCAGGGAGAGCATCTTCCTTCCCTCTGGGCTGGTCCTGCACCCAGGAATTCTCTGTTTCATTCTCCTCTTGCCCTGAAAGGCTGAGCATGAAGAGAGACGGGGAAGACTTTGAGGTGGTCAAAGAATTCAAATTTTTTGTGCAGTACAACTGCTTGCATACTTATTCTAGGAAGACTAGTAATGTTTTACTACAGTGATTGGGTTAATCGTCACATAAACAAATTTATACATTTTAAACATCTCTTGCTTGCAGAAGTCTGATGTAATTTTCTTTCTCCTGGCAAAACCCTCTGATTTGATCTTCTCGCAATCTTGATTTAATTCTCAAAGTCCTGTTTGCTCTTGCCAAGGCACCCTGTTATCAAATCTCTTATGCTAACCAGGTCCAAAGTCTATCATCTGTCTTGTGTCCCAAAATCCCACCAGCTGTGAGCAGGTGGATGGGCATTTGTGCCCCTCTGCATAGACCTGCAGGTACAAATGGCACTGAGACAGTGAGGCAGCCCCTGGAAGCCTCATTTCAGGTGTGTTTTCCAGGAGAGCAGGCAGGATGGAACACCCCTGTCAGACACCACAGCCCAGCCCAGGTGTGGTCAGGGCAGAGGAGCTACAGCAGCCACAGACAAAAAAACCTGACTTTTTCTAAGCCAAACACACCGGGCTCTGGTGGTGGCTGTGCTCCACACCACTGTCTCTCCCCTTTGAGGGCTATGAAGTGTTTATTTCTGAGCCACAGCTTTTCATTTAACAAGGAAGGCTGGAAGTCAGATCAATGAGAAACGCAGGAAGAAGCTGGGAATGAATTGCTGCCTGCTCCTATCAGCTCCTGGGCCTGTTCATAACCTGATAATAGAAAGGCTGCTCTGTGATCTTATTACTAAGAAGGTTTGAGTCTGAGCATGCCATGAAAACCCCAAGCAGCCTGGTGGTTGATAACACCCCGTGTTCACCAAGGTGGGAAGTTAAAACTGGCCAGGAGCTCCCATTGGGATGTGCTCATATCCCTGGAAATTCCCTCTTGCCCTGACCTCACCCTGAAGAATGATCTGCTGGAAACCGAAGGCGTCTGTCTGATCTGCTCCTGGGGAAAGGAAATCTTGAGAACATTTGACAAAGTACGCAGAGTTGAAATTAAATATCGTAATGATATAAAACAGTAAGCAGATCTGCTTGACAGCCTTGACAGCTATTTGTTATAGAAAACAGCGTTTATGATGTCAGTCCTATAAGGGAATGTGTTTGAATTAAAATAATTACAGCAGATAGTACAACAAAGACTCCCTGTAGTCAATCATCCTTCACAAATACGCTGTACAAAACCTTCCCAAATGAGTGAAGGAAATGTGGGGACTGCAGCCTGGCAAATAAATACCAATAAGAAGCTGAACTACCAAGTCAAGAGGCTGCTTTCAGTCATCAGATTTCCTTCTCTCTTCAACCCTAAGGGAGACAAATGAGGGGTTTTTAAATTATTATTATTTTATATGATAAATTATATAATTTGCCCTTTAAGCTTCCATCTACTTCCAAATAGAGAATTGAAAATCTTTCTGTAAGGGATGCAAAGGATCTTTCAGCTTTTGGGATATTTCTTGTGTTCCTCCTCTCTGTGTGTCCACTGCATAGTTTCATGTTATCAAGGAGATCACATTGATGAGTTTTCTGATTGAAAAATACCTGAAAAATACCTTTCCTTAGTACCTGCACACCTCATGCAGCAGTGGCTTGTGGGCAGAGCTGGTCAGAACAAGATAAAATTAAGATTGTTCAGCAGTTTCCAATTTTGAGTATAAAATCTTGGCCTACAGTTGTAGAGGCTCTACTTCAGCTCTTATCAGATGTGTGGGTTTCCTTTAGCTTGGGCAAAATGGTTCAATTACCTTCCAGGAGACTTGGGGAGGGGGGAAAACTTTGCTGTACACATTGAGGGAAAAAAAGAGAAAAAAAAGAAAACAAGAAAAGGCAGAATACTGTGGTGTCCATGTCTGAAAATCTCCTGTCTGCCCACGACACACAGCAGAACCCAAGCCTTGCTGAGGCAGGGCTGATCCTGCTGCTCGGATGCAACTCTGACTCTCCACCGAGGAAACCACTTGTAATTGCAGCTTTTTATGGTTTCGAAATAATGCATTTTGCAACCTTCTCAGAGAAATATTAGCCTTGAACATCTGAAATCAGCGGAGATTTTGTCTTTGCCAAACATGCTTGAGCTTTGTGTCGTGTTTTTAACCGAGTTTTGGGATGCTCTGAGTATTCGTGGATGTGTACACACCCAAAAATTGATGCATTAGGGGCTCTTTTGCTGAGGAGTTGAGTCTAGTTTTGTTAAAACCCCTAAATTTTTACCCTTCCAACTTCTGGGTTACATCACATGAGAATTGCTCAGCAAGTTGTATAAAATTAGGCAGCAGAGGTACTTTTTTTCCCTGAGAATTTTGAGTGTTCTGCAGGTTTGCAGCACTGGCACTTTTTGTCAGCACTTTGGAGCTCCTGCATAAAAACAATTATGGCATTCCTTCCTCTCCTTTCTTTTGTTCAGCTCAGCCCTTCCCAGCTCAGATGTGAGCTCTGGGCTGCCCAGCTGGTGTTTTCACAGGTGTGTTGGGCTGCAGTGCAGAGTCCAAGGGAACAAACCAGGAGAGAACCAACGGAGCAGAAAGGAGCAGAGATAACATTGCATTGTTTTCCCTCTGCATTCCTCACCCTTCCCGTTCTTCCCAAAAAATGCTGTCCCTGCCTCTCTTGCCTCTGCATGTCTCCTGCCAAATATTCTCTTTATGGCTTAATCCTGCTCTGGAGGTTTGACAAATAAAAAGAGACACCAGGAAAAAAAAATTAAAAATTGGTGCAACCCTATTTTCTCTGGTGTTTTAAAGTGAGAGAGCTTCAAACAGTGTCCTGGGCGTCTTCTGGGGCTCTTCTGGAGTTTTTTTACCCAAAAGGAGGGAGCCTGCCCCTCTTTCAGCCCAGAATTTGCATGGGTGACACCTGCAATGAGAAGTTTTCTCTACTCCCCTGGAAGCTGGGAAGGTTGGCAATCTGCCTCCCATCTCAGCTCTGCAAAAACCAGCAGAGAACTCCATAACCAGCAAAGATATCCTGCCTGGCTTTGCATTTCTTGGCTGCACATAGTTCCAGTGAAAAACCCTCAATGCTATTTGAACACTGGGTGGGATTTTTTAGTTTTATTTTCCTTTTTTTTTTTTTTTTTTTTTTGGTGCATAGTTTAATTACAGTGAGGCTGTGCACTGACTCTCCATTAATATTACAGTAAATTTTAGCAGCAGATTAAATTTCTCTAAAGTAGTAAATTGCAGGGGAAAGAGGAGGAAAGTCATGGTGGAGGAAAATAAGTACATTATAGGTCCTTTATTAGATAGAAGCCCATGGCATCAGGCAGACGGGTTCTTACAAACACACACATATGAGAAAAACAGGGGCTGCATCAATCAGCTTATCAAAATCACTTAAAAGAAATGGGCTTCTGCTGGATGTGTGGAGTGCAATAAAACATCAGTGTAACGCTGGATGTATATTAACTGGCACAGAAAGATTATGACATGTCCATTACTGAGCTTCCTCTTCCTGCTGGCTGCAGAGAGGGCCAGATTCCTCCAGAATGTCTTCCTCAACCCCTGCCTCCCCTCCCAAATTTATTTTATTACCCTTGTTATGGGCAGGCACACTATAAAATGACATTAGAGGCAGAACAGCCACATGAGAGATGCTGACTCTGCCCTGAACATCAAATGTACTTCATAAGGGCTATGTAAATACTTTGCTAATCCAGTGCCATCTGAGAGCACAGAAGAAATGAAAATGGGTGCCAGCCCTGCTCAAACACTTCTTATCTCCTGCTGGTCCCCTCCCAGCACCCCTGGGCTCTCCATCCCACCCTGCTCTGGGATTTGGGGGAGCCTTGGGATGGCCAACAGCTGCTGCCTGGCCAAGGTTTAATGGAGATGATGGCAACCCCAGAGCATGGGCAGGTGAAGGTTTTCTGTGGGAGCCACGGGGTTCAGTGCATTAAACCTTCAGTTAATGTTAATTTTCAGTGTGGTGTGTGTGCACAGAGCAGGGAGGGGAGGGAGCAGCTGGGACACCCAAGGGTGGGGCAGCAGCTCAGGATCTGAGCCCCTCTCTCAGCAAACTCAATTTCCATGGAGGTGCCAGTGCTTCATGGATGAATAATCCAGATTATAAAACACCACTTGGTATCTTTAGCCATTTAGCAGGTATTGGAAGGGAGAACTGCTTGGTCTACTACAGCCAAATGGGCTGTGCCAGCAGGGAGGTGGGGACACGGCTCCAGGGGCCTTGGGACAGGCAGGAACATGTCTGCAGGATAGATGAGATACCAGAGGGGATGTGTGTGTGTGTTTGTATATATACATATATATATGGCAACAAAAAATCATTTTAAAACCACTTTTTGGCCCCAGCAACTGTGCTTAAAATCAAACAAGAGATGAAGGAATTTTTCAACCCAAATCATAAGAGACCCTGGAGGGGGGGCACAGGATTATGGACACTTATAACTAATGCAAAATAAACAAGGCAAAATTATATGTAATTACTCCTAAAGTCGTTTGCTTGTTTCAGTAATTGACCTGTGCATTCTTTAATCTTTAATGCTCCTTTAAAATTCAGCCTCAGGGACTCATAACATTTATTGACGTTTGTCATGGTTAAGGCTCTGGAGGAACTGGGCTTTATTAGAAGTCTTCAAAGAAATATCAATTTAGGGATAAGCAGCATTAATATTTTGTACACAACATCATCTGCTTAGAAAGCTTTACTAGATTTCTTTATGGCTTAGAAAAAGATGGCAAAAAAGGGCAGCACTGGGAGTGGCTTCATTTAGAACCTGCTGCTGCTACTGTAGTGGATTTTATGAATAAAAATACAAGGTTGTGTTTTAATAAAATTAAAAAGGCTGATGCAGGAGACACTGATGTGTCTGCTGATGGTGGCAAGAGAGTTTTGTCTCACGCTGGGTGGAGAGAGGAGCGTCAGGAGTGCAGCTGGGGGAGCAATTCCCTCTGACATAGACTCTCCAGGTGACCTTGCCAGGTGTCACTTGCATTTTGGTCCACAAACCAGCTTCCCCCTAGTCTGCACATTTCTGAGTGTCCACAGGGCTGGCGGGAAGGTTTTTGTTTTTGGTTCCCACTCAAATTTTGTTGGTGGTGAATATTGTGCAAAAAAACCCCAACCAAACTGGGGAGCACCAGCAATGAGCAGCTTGGCTGAAACCTGTTCTTTTTGCTATTTGGGAGAGTGAAAAAAAAAAAATACTATTTCTCATATTTTAGTACTTTTCATATGGGTGGATATTGCAAATAGCTCAGAAAGTTTGTGCCATTGCACCTTTCCCAGGTGCTGCTCTTTCCCAGGCACTGCAGATCTGCTTTGTCAGGTAATGTCTTAGGAGCAGCAGAGTTCAGAGAATCCCACAGTGGCTTGGAAAGGACCTTTAGGATTGTCTCATTCCACCCCCTGATGGGAAGGGACACATTCCATGATCCCAGGCTGCTCCAAATCCCATCCAGCCTGGCCTGGACACCTCCAGGGATGGGGCAGCCACAACTTCTCTGGGCACCCTGTGCCAGGGACCCACCACGTTCACAGGGAAAGATTTAATCCTAATATCTCATCTGACTCTGCTCTCTGTCAGTTTGAAGCCATTCCCCCTGATCAGTTCTTAGCAGCAGCTGACATTTGTGGTCCCTGAGTGGACCAGGGGGACACAGGGTCCTCTCCAAGCTGCCACTGGGCTGTTCCTCCAGGAGCAACCCCTGCCTGCTGCCCAGGGTGCTGTGGCTGCATTCAGATGCCAGAGGTGCCAGCGTCCCACCTTCCTCAGGCTTCCCCACTGGGCAAAGGCTCTTACTAAAAATGGGTATTTTGCCATCCACTGTTGGGTTGAGTTTCCTCCAGCTTTGACACAAAGAACTGATTTTCTCTTTCCTTCCTCTGCTCAGGCCACCCACAATCATTTGAGCTTCTTGTTGATTTTCCTTCTCTCCCTCTGTCCTTGGATTCCTTCTCTATTAAACCAGTGAAATGATTGTGGGGCCAACTGAAAACCCCTGTGATGCTGAAAATGAGGCTCAGCAAAGGCCATTTCTGAGGAATTTGTCCTGTTTTTCTTTGAAGTGAAAAAAATCTTAAAGAAATGAGAGCTTTAACAATTGGTGTATCTATGGTGCTGTTGGAGTAAGGCACTTGTGTTTAGATAGGGGCCAGATTGGAAACCCATGTGACTGAGTAGTCATTTTCAGAAATATTTGAGTCGCCGCCAGCAAGGCTCCTGGTGGGTGTAAGGTTTGGGGACATCAGCAGCATTCTTAGGGAGCTTAAATTCAGTCTCTCTTTAGCTGTGCCCGCCTCTCCACCTGGTGTGACAGCAGATAAGCTGCCATCAGGTGATGTTTTTGAAGCGAGGTATCCTTTTTGTCTTTAACTGAGACAGCCTCAGCCCGGGCTGTGCCAGAACAAGGCTTCCAGCAGAGTGGCAGAGTTGAGCTGCCTCTCGTGTTAAACACCAGAGATTTCATTAAATGGCAGAGGAGGGAGCTTGTGTAGAGGGGAGGCTCACCCCAGAGACATTACAGATTGTCTCATGCTATTTAAGTGGGCTAAAATTAGAGGGAAAGAATCTGCGGCTAATTGGACTTGTGCATTAATCATAGTCTGCTGCTGGAGTACTTCACCCATTAGAATGTGTTAATTTGGTAATTACAAGGTGAGGGGGAGGTCTCTCTTTGTAATCCAAAGCCCTTCTTCATGCTTACTGCACATATTAGGAACAGGTAGAGTGAGAGGCTGGAGGCAGGATTACGGTGTGGGGGTCCCTATTACCACCTCCTACCCCACCTGTGAACATGCACAGGCTCCCCAGCTCCAGACACCTATAATTAAACCTGCTTAGATATTGGGAGCAGAAGGTCCTTCGTTCCAGTTAACAGGTAATTAATTGTATCTCAGTTTCTATTGCAATTCCTCCCCGTCCCTTGCTATAAGGAATAATGTAAATGTTCAGTGGCCTCCCGTGTTTGGGAGGGAGGGGCTTCTCCTTGCTCCTCTTTTTTAAGATTCCTCTGAAAGGTCTGGGAAGGGATGTCCCTGTTTCTGTCCCCGTTGCAGAAGGCACAGACGTGATCCTGCAGCTGAGATGAAATGGGTTGTTCACTTCACATATCCCACAGATATCAGGAAGAAGGTTTTACAGTGAGGGTGATAACGCCCTGGTTGTGCAGGTTGTCCAGAGAAGCTGTGGCTGCCCCATCCCTGGAAATATTCATGGTCAGGTTGGATGGGCTCTGAGCTGCCTGGTGTCATGAAAGGTGTCCCTGCACATGGGAGGGGGGCAGACTCAGGTGACCTTTAAAAATCCCTTCCAACCCAAACCACTCTGTGATTCTGTGACTCCAATTTGTTCATGGATTTACCTTGCTCTTAAGGGCTGCCTTGCCTCCCTCCTGGCGGGTTTTGCTGCATTCAGAAGTGCTTCATGAATCAGGGCAGATTGGAAAATAGAGAAAAGAATTAACAAGACGGGAAACAGGCAGAAAACTCGGGCAGAGAAATGTAAGAGACTAAACACTGAGACAGCTAGTGCAAAATATGGATTTTCTGAGGGATGTAAAACACTAATGAGTAAAAACACTGAGATGTATGTGCTCTAATGAGAAGCAAATCAGACTGAAGCTTGCAAAGCAACGCTGCCTCCAGTGCCTTTATTCTGTCAGGAGGCTCCTTTCTCAGCTCTGCCCTCAGAAATGCTCAGAGAAAAGAAATCTTCATGTGAAATCTCATTTTCCCCCTCTCCCTGCCCATTTGCTGGTTCACCTGCCTTTCAGGGGGGGTGGTTTCCACTCACCTCGAACGTGGGCAGGGCAATGTTTGCTGGCAGGACCCTGCTGCGCTGACAGAGCCCTGCACAAACCCTGCTGTCCTTGCCAACCCATTTCCCAGCCTATTTCCCCGCAATTGCAGCTGCTCCCTAATCTCTGCAAAGGTCGCAGCCGCTCGCTGGCAGTGACTTCAGCTGTGATATATTCGTGGGCAGCCCTCGCAAACGCTGACCTGAAGTGGTGACCTCCACAAACCACATCATTTTCCACTTGGGCACCTCCAGATTGGCTCTCCGGATCTGCAGAACCAGAAGGCCAGTTTTGACTCCAGCGCAATAATTTGCTGGCTCATTAGCACTAACTCCTTAAAGGGGCACCTTTAATGTTACTAAACCTAAAAATGTGACCTATTTCCCCCTTAGCGTTACAGCTCCTTGCAATTCCCTGTGTGTACTCTCATCCTGCCACACCTCCTGAAAGATCAGAAGTCCTGTGAGCAAAATAAAAAATCCTGCCCTCAAATGGGTCCAAATGTTGTGTCACAGCCAAACTGGAACCTTGCAGAATATATTTCATTCACTAATGAAGGAACTGGTGGTAGAGGGACACAAAGGGGATCTCAGCATTCTTCTGAGGTGTCACAATCTGGGACCACTGAGGAGCATTCTGCAGTAAAATACTTCACAAGAAACCAACAGCAGGTACCAAGGACAGGAAGAGCATTTACACAAACAAATTTTGATTTTATTAAACTTGTAGAGAGTTGAAGTAAACTATAAGAAAAGCAATTGTGGTCGAAGCGGCCCCATTTTTATTAAAAATTATTTATGTTTTCTGAAATCAACACTGGAAGCTGGAAGTGTGAGAAGGATCCTTTTAGTGCTCTAAAGTGTGCATGTGGGCTACAGACTGCACCCATTGGAATAAAGTGATTACCACCCTCATTAAGTGGATAAAGACCATTCAGTGCCTTCTATTTCGGGGATGACTAATGTGAAATCACGTTCAACACAGCGGACGCTAAAGGGATAATTTTGTTGGAACAGATCTGTAATTCGCAGTGACTAGGTGTGAAAGGCACTTCTCCTGTGCCAGGCACTTTGCACATCCAGGCTCAGCTCCTGGATTCATTAGCAGCAGCCATCCCGAGGAGCTGGTGCTGCCAGGCCAGCTCCACTCGTGATAATTGAGTGCTTTTAACTCTCTGCTCACAGAATCCTTTCGCCTGGAAAACACCTTTAAGAGCACGACTCAAACCACTGCCGAGGCCACCAATAAACCATGTTCCATTTTTGCATGGTTTTTAAATCACGGAGACTCCACCTCTTCCCCTGGCAGCCTCTTCTTTGGTGAAGAAATCTCTCCTGAGGTCTAACCTAAACCTCCCCCGGCGCTACTTGAGGTTATTTCCCCTTGTCCTGTTACTTGGGAGAAGAGCCTGGCCCCCACCTGGCCACAACCTCCTGTAGAGAGTAATAAATTCTCTCCTCAGCCTCCTTTTCTCCCTTGAGGTTCCCCCAGTAAACATCCAGCACTTCACCTTTGTCTGGCTGAAGCTTTGACTTTGTATTTCCACATTATAATATAATATAATTATAATATAATATAATTATAATATAATATAATATAATATAATATAATATAATATAATATAATATAATATAATATATAATACTGTATATACTATTATAGTACTGTATATTATATATTATATCACATCATATCATATTATATATAAGATAATAATATATTATATATGGTATATACTATTTATACTATTATAGTATTGTTTCTATTCTATTCTATTCTATTCTATTCTATTCTATTCTATTCTATTCTATTCTATTCTATTCTATTCTATTCTTCCAGATATAATTCCATTCATTTCTTCAGTGAAAAAGCTTTTTTTTTCCTTCCCCCCCCCTTTTTTCTTTTTTTTTTTCTTAATCAAGCTTCTCAGAATGATTTGATCTGAGAAATTAATTTCAAAATTGAAAATGAAATTTTGGAATTCTGAATATTCAATTTCTCTTCCTTATGCTTTTATTATCCATCTCCTATATCTCCGTGCTTTATTTCTTGACATCAAACTGGCAGATGTCGGTTACAAAAGGTATAATTCTTTGCAGAAGACAAAAAGTTGTTTTGATCAGTATTTGGTGGATGCCATTACTTCAAAAAACAGCAGCGTTTCACCCACTACTCACCTACTATTTTGGTAAGTTCACTCTAGTCACAACAGCCAAACTAATGCATAATTACCATAAATAAGAGATTTAATGCGTTTCACTGACATTTGGGGCTGTTCTTGAACAGAAGGCTTTACAAAATGCCATCTTTTCACGGGGAAATAAATCAGTAATAATTTCCAGGACTGTTTTCCTTCCAAGAACTCCTCCCTGTTTGTTTCTCCCATAAACTGTGGGGTGGCAGTGGGGTCCTGCAGAGCTGCCCTCGGGTGCCTGTGTCTCTGGGAGAGCTCTTTGTTCCTGTGGGGCTGCAGAGCTGCTGGCACACCAGAACAGTTTCTTTGGGGGGAAACCTGCTGCCATCCCACAGCTGAGGCTGGGCCGGGGTCAGGCTCCGAGCCCGAGGCTGTCACAAACCCAGCTGAGCTCTGGGCTTTTCCCAGAGCAGGTCCTGAGCCCAGCCCGGCTGCTCAGAGCTGGAGGTGACCACTGAGATCTGCAGGTGACCACTGAGATCTGCAGGTGACCACTGAGAGCTCCAAGTGACCACTGAGATCTGCAGATGACCACTGAGGTCTGCAGGTGACCACTGAGATCTGCAGGTGATCACTGAGATCTCCAAGTGACCACTGAGATCTCCAAGTGACCACTGAGATCTGCAGGTGACCACTGAGATCTGCATGTGACCACTGAGAGCTCCAGGTGACCACTGAGAGCTCCAAGTGACCACTGAGATCTGCAGGTGACCACTCAGAGGTGCAGGTGACCACTCAGAGCTCCAAGTGACCACTCAGAGGTGCAGGTGATCACCGAGATCTCCAAGTGTTTCCAGCATTTGTGCAAACACCTTGTCTTCCACAGATGTCACAGCGTGTAAATCCACAGGAAGCCAATGCTGGTGTTGCTCCTAACACATCCTGAAAGTTTTTTTGGGGAAGGCCATTGATAATTTACTGGTGGTACTGGATTTTTAGCTGCTCAGCACTGGTGGATATTCTCAGAGGGAACAGAGGGATGTGAAATTGGGCTGGACTGGAAACCTGTGATGATGACTGTGGTCTGTGTTTGCCTGTGGTTCCCATTTAAGCACCCTCAGATCTTCCAAAGCAGATACTGCACCAGATTTTTGGGAAGTGTGGAGCACAGGCCTATGCTGGTTTGCCCTACTTGCCTGTTCTCTCCACATTTCTGCTACTAAAACGAAGCAGAATGACTTTATTTGCTCCAGCTGCAGTGGAAGGCAGTGCTGGAAATGCACCACTGAGCCCTGATTCTTCCTTCTTTCCCTTAATTGTGTCCTTCGAAAGCAGAGTCCTCTAGTGCTAAAAGAAGATGATGGCAAACTGCCTTGTTAACCTATTTTAAGTAAATCTGTATTGAGTTTCCTGCTGTGCCTAAAAGCTGGAAGTCCCAGTAGAGTTTTATATTTTATCCCTGCACTAGCTTTCTCTCTGGACTTTAATTCCCCACTTCCTTTTTCTTCTACCCCAAAAGAAATGCAAATTTAATTTCACAGGAAATAAGGATATGCTTGAATAAGACAAGATTTTTTTTTTTTGGCTGATATCTCTATGTCTCCCACTGGTTAGGAGCTGATTTTGAGGGATCTAACATTTTGCCTTTCTTAAAACAAATTCTTTGCATACAGCAGCCTCCCACAGACTCCCTTAGCACAGAAAGGCAAAAGAATTTTAGCAGGGAAAATTCTGCATGGAAGAAAAGGACAGCACAGGCCACCTGTATGATATTAGGAGGAGACGAGCGAAAAGATATTGCTGATCTGTATTAATAATTAATTTAATTTTCTATAGCCCTCTTATAAAAGTTCCTCAACAAATTTGCAGAGTGTATAATATATGTATAACTGAATTGTAGCTATTTCTGGAGTACTTCATCTGTTCCACTGCCGACATGGGGATGGTTTTTAATAGTTTAGGTCAGTAAGTCATTATGAAAGCCTCCACTGAAATAATACTCTTGAAATAATAATATTGGATGTGGGCTATATTGCTAAAAGGTTTTTTTTTTCCTTTTTTCTCATTATGAATTCCTGCTTTCTTTCTGTTGTGATATGACATATGGGTTGCAGTGATAGCCACTGGACCTGTGTGGAACACTGAGAGAATATTTAACTTTTTCTAAAGGAGATTTAACATGAGCATATAAAGAATGAGGTATAGCCACGGTCTTCTAAAAGGTCTTCCAGCCCATGTGTCTTTACCAAATAAAAACATCCAGAGAGATCCTTATTGGGGATCTTTCTTACATATCACAGTGGCCCAACACTGGCAAAGTTCTTTGGAAAAAAATGAAACAGAAAACAAACAAACAAAAAACAAAAGAAAAAAACCCACCAAAAAACCCACAAAACAAAACAAACTAACTAACTAAAAAGTGCTGTTTGTTGGTGTCACTTGTAAATTTTACCTGAAACACCTTGCCTGGAAGCAAACAAGCTCCTCACCACCACCCTGGCGCACATCCATGCTGGTTAATGCCCACCTCGGAAAAATATTTTCTGAACTTGGGTCTGGCTCTGCCCAGCCAAGCCCAGGCTGCAGCCCAGGTCTATCCCTGCCCTTAGGCTGGTGTTTAACTGCTTTGCTAATTCAGGGCAGTAATCATCACATCCTCTAAGATGCTTGTTTCTCTTTTTACCTTCTTCTCACCAAAGCTCCAAGCTGGCTCGGTCCAGGGCATCTGGCAAAGCTCTCCACCAGAGGTGTGGCTGGCAGGAAGGTCTGGGCAGTGGGACATAGCTGGGAAATAGGGTCTAAAATGCAAGAGCAGCAGCCCAGGGTGATGGGAGTGTGGCTAGGCAACAGCATGGGGAGAGGAGAAATGATCTCTCTTTGTCAGACAGCAGAGCTGTTAGAGGTTATGAGATTCTTTTATTGCACTAATTTGCAGTGCAATGTGCTGACATTCTCTCCCTGTTGCACAGAGAATATATAAATTATGCCTGCAGGACGATTAACTGTTTGTCCAGGCTAATTGTCAGTATTAAATCTTGCTCAGTCACAGTTTTAAAGCTTAATTTAAACTCTCTATCTTTAAGGAATCTGCACTCCCACTCCCCCTCCCACCACAGGGAAAAAAATAATAAAGATTTAATGGTTTAAGTCAGTTCCCTTTGTAAGAGCTAAAGTTATAATTGGGTGTGTGGATGGTGGAAGCATCTGCACACGATGAGCCTGTGGAGTTTTCTTTTTGCTTTGGCCGATAATGTTCATTTCAAATCCCATTGTCTTTGCTACCCTGTATTAATTTCTGAATTATGTATTATTGTTCTGAGACCCCGGAGCTACAGCTATTCCCCACATCTATTACTGCATAAATCTTTGCTGTGTGCTTAAACCAGCAATGATTCATCCTGAAAGATGGAGAGGAACACCAGCACTAGAGAAAAATCTCTCTCCCGGTGAAACGGGCACAAATCCCAGGCTGAGACCTCGGAGGGCAGGCAGGGAGGGCTGTGAGGAGCTGCACAACAGGCAGGACAGGGATGGAGCTCACTGTGGGTTTGGGCACACTCCAGGTGGGACCTGCTGCCCCAGCAGGTGATGCCCGGGGGGAATTCTCAAGCTGCACCAAGGGAAATATAGGTTGGATATTAGGAAAAAGTTTTTTACAGAAAGGTGATAAAGTTCTGGAATGGCTGCCTGGGGAGGTGGTGGAGTCACCATCCCTGGGTGTGTTTAACAAAACCTGGATGTGGCACTGGGTGCCAGGGTTGAGTTGAGGTGTTGGACTCGATGATCTTGAAGGTCTCTTCCAACCCAGTGATTCTGTGAATTCAGTGAATTCCTGCTCTCCTGGCACAGCCTGTGTGCAGGCCCAGCCCTCTGGGTGAGGCCCATCCCCGTGGTGCCACAGGAGATGAAGATCACTGGCCACACTGGCAGAAATTTCGTCTTTTTGATTACTTGTGTTTTCATCTATGGTGATTCTTAATTTAGCCTCCTGTAAAGACAGACAGATGTATGAAGTTGGCCCATCTCCTCCTAAAATTTGGAGAGCTTGGGGGATTCAATCTCGAACCCTTTGGGGTTTTTCTTATCTCTTGAAAGATTTTAACAGGACTTTGCTTTCTAGAGAAGAGCAGGAGAGGAAGTGCTCCCTGTGCTGTTAATCTGGGCTGCAGGATTTGTTCTTGTGCCGCAGGTCAGAGCTGAGCATGTTCTCATTGGGTGAAAGGGGTCAAGCTCTTTCTGACCTGGGGCAGGTGGTAATTGAAAATCAGGCAGCTGTGGGTAGAAATGAGCCTGGTGACGTGGGGACATAACCAGCCTGGTCCCTCTGTTCCTGGAAAATGACAGTGGTGACAGGAGGGAGAGGTGAGAGGCTGATGCCTCCACAGCTCCTGACCCCAGCTCTGTGCAGTGTGATGGGGATGAGACATGGGACTGCTGAGCACAGCATCTCTGCTCTGCCTGCTGAAGGACCAGCTTGGGGATGTCCCTGCAGGTGTCCCTGCAGGGCTGGGAAAGGTGAGCAGGTCAGTACCTGCAGGAGAAAGCAGTCACCTGGGAGCTGAGGAGGAAACACTTCTCACCAATCCTGCTCCTTCTGACATCTCCTACAGAAACAAAAGGGCTCGTGCTGTTCTGCTCTGTTAGAGCCTCCTTTACCCATGACAGCTTTCCTCACTTCTCTGAAATCTGCAAAAATTAGGGTGAGTGAAAGGTGGGGGGAGGAGGAGAGAGCCAAGCTGGTGTGGAAGAGGAATGCCTGACAGAAGCCCCCAGGTAGGAGAGGAGAATTAGCAGGTGAGAAAGGAGGAGGGCTGATCTCCAGCCAGCCCAGCCCTGGGGTGGCACAGGAGAACCTGAATCCTTGGCCTGTTTTGCAGAGAGAGGGAAGTAGGGGAGGATTTCAGAGCTGTGTCAGCCAGTCCCTCTGCTCTGCCACTGCCCCAGGAGCTTTGGTGTGAACAGAGAGGTGACAGCTCCCTGCCTGGCCCAGGGCCCAGGCTGCAGGATTTGTCAGTTTGGGTGCCTGGGATGTTGATAATAATATTAATTTGCTTTTTTACATCTGTAACAACAGAGCAGCCAGTCAGGCCCCACGGGGCACAATTCCTGCTTCCAGGTCTGGCAGCCCTGCACACACGTATGGGCCCATGGGATTATTTTGGGGAAACCACTTCTTGTGACTCACAAGAGGAAGTGAGCATGTTTTGTGTGTGAGTTTGAATTACCCTACTGTAAATTTTAGCATTTTTATTAAACCAGCAGAATGGGAGAGGCTCTGGCGTCACTATGCAGCACAATTCCATGGCTACCAAGAGCAGGACCAAGGCTCCTTCCAAGAAGCAGATCTTGACAAGAGATGTCTGCCTAATCCCAGCACCCAGCAGCTGGTTTATGCCTTCCAAAAGATTATTCTTATTTCTGGCTCTTATCCCAGTGATCATCAAAGCGAATATTCCCACTCTCCATCAGAAACCTCTCATTCCCTTTTTTTGTAACTCAGACCTGACGTCAGCCAGGTTTGACTGCTGGGGTGTAAAAGCAGGAGATGGGGCAGCAGTGATGGCAGGGCTTGGGGTTTGTCTGAAATCCCTGACTGCCTGCACAGGGAGAGGGATTTCATTTACCCTCTCCCACTTGCCTGTGCAGTGGGAAAGGGTAAATCCAGGGGAGGCAATCCCATGCTCCTACAGGCTTGTTATTTCAGGCAGCTTTTCCACAGTGTCTCGTATTTGTCTTCCCTCCGAAGGGGGAGAGAAGTTAGGGCACAGCTCTAGCTGGAATATATTTGCAAGCAGGCAGTAACAGGAGTCCTTAAAGCAGTGAAAGCAGCGTGCAGGGAGGAAATAAAAATAAATACCTCTCCTAGGAGAAGAACAAAAGAGAGGGGCTGAAATACCTGGGATCACAGCCTGTGCTGGGGGAGAGCACGCAGGGGGAGGGCTGCTGAGCTTAGGCAGGGGAGATGCTGTCTTTAGCATATGCTCTGCATATTTTACTGCCAGAGAAGATGTGGCGATGATTTAATATGCAAAGGTAGATGTGGCATTGATATGCATCCACACCGCATAACATGTGCATACATATTTCAGAGGTGCTACAAGAAAGTGCAATCGCTGAAGGCAAGCATTTATCAGGCTTCTGGTCAAACGTTTGAGACCTCCACAGCCTTAGGAGATCCTGCAGGAGGAGGAAAAATAACACGGCTTGATTACTATGAGTGTTTTAAATACAAAATTGCCGGGATGGCGGGAGCAGGGATGAGATTGAGTGATGTGCTGAGGAGCAGCCGTGCGGGTAAACAAAGGCTGCAGAGGCGGGCGGAGATGGAGCCAGCAGCCCGAAAGAGAAAATCATTCACCTGCCGCCCCAGGAAACCAGAAAAACCTGTCTGAGACATCTGCAGCTGGGTTTGCCTATAGGTTTTTGGGGTTTTGTTTCGTTTCATTCTGGGAGCAGAGGAAAAGGGATACGCAGATGTGACACAACCCTCACCTCTCACCTGGGGCTGCCCCCTTGGTTGTTTGTGGCAAGCACATTTCTCTCCCTCTCAGGATTTTTCATAGAGGTGCACAGAGAGAAATGAAAGAGAAAACAATTTCTATTTCTGCTCCTTGTTTTTCCTATGTGGAATGTGTTTGGAGAATTGTTTACCTGGGGTGGTTGCTTGGTTGGATTCTAGTGAGGATTGTTTGATCCTGGTGGCCAATCCAACCCAACCCAATCCAATCCAACCCAATCCATTCCAATCCAATCCAACCCACCTGGGGCTGGGCTCTCAGAGAAGGTCATGAGTTGTGTTAGAGTCAGAAAAAGTAGTATGTAGTTTTAGTATCCTCCTTTTGTACAGTATATTAATGTATTTTAGCATAGTTATAATAAAGAAATCATTCAGCCTTCTGACTTGAGTCAGACATTGTCATTTCTTCCCATTGGGTTCGCCTGCATTTACAATAGTTGTTTCTGTTTGCTGCTTGTGAAAAACGCTATTCATTTGTGTTAAAATTTTAGAAGTTTGATAGTAAGAAAATAGTAATAAAAATTAGGACAACAAGAATTTGGACAATCAAAGTTAGGACAATAAAAGGCAATAAAAAGCAAAGAATTATAGATGTCTGGATGCTCTTGGGCACTAAGTCACAAAAGCATAGCTCTCTAACAAAGGATTAACTCTTAAAAGCAATAGCCTGTTGTATTATTATATATCTCATACATGATTTAAAAATTCTTTTTAAGCAAAGAGTGTTTTCTGGTTATTGTTAACTTCTTCCTCCATCTTGTAAATCAATGTTTTGGCTCTTCAAAGTTTGGGAGAAGTTTGGTTTTTCCCAATAAGGAGGCAATAATTCTTCTCTTGGAATGTTGGTGTCTTGTTATCTCTATGCTAAGAGTTTCTTGATTATCTTATCTATTCCTTGAGTTAGTTCAGAAAAGTATCTTATATCTCATTGTTTCTATTTTGATATTATGTTATAGCTTAAAACTATATTTACCACGCTACTCAAAAAGATTAATACAGCACTACCAAAAAAAAAAAAAAAAATCAATGCAACATAACTTTCCAACACAACACGTAGAGCATTCATTTTAATATTTACAAAAAGCCAAGTGTATAACATGCATCTATAACACTCCTCCTTGGGGACAAGAGGCAGCACCGAGCTAAAACCAGGCCAGCAGCTTCCTGCTGCAAGAACAAACTGGGAAACACCTGCTTGCTCAGAGCGTGTGAACATCACTGTGGTGTGCCCCGGGTGCTGTTGTTGTCCCCAGCCTGGCACGGTCCCTGGGTAGGATGAGGGATGCTGTGCAGATGAAAGCACAGGCAGTTTGTGTTTGTTTTGCTTAGTGACAGCTCTAGATTTTAATGTTTGATCACAGCAGGCAGGGAGGTCCTGCAGGGATTTCAGGATACTCTGAAAAGATGCTCTGTCCCCATGCACCCACGAGCATTTTCTTTACATTAAACGAGAGCCTCTTGCCTATCTCACTGGAAAAAAATAGTTTAGGCTTGATGCAAATGAGGTTCAGTATGAGCATTTTTGCACTGGGAAACAGTGCAAAACAGTGCATTTTCGCTCTGTTGTGTCCCCAAAGACTGTCCCCCAGTGCTGGAGAGGCAGCAGAGCTCCAGTGCCAGCACAGAGGTGCAGGGCCCTGCAGTCCCCACCGAGGCACACGGGTGACACCCTCCCTCTGCCAGGCTGGGGTCTCATCAGGACTGCCTGCCAGCCCTTTTCTGGGAGCTTCAGCTCACTTTAGCCCTCATTTCTCTGGTGTGGCCAGCCCAGGTTTGCACTCATCCTTTGATAGTAGGAGGAGATGAACGAGCTGGTTGAGCTCTTGGCTGGGGCCACCTGAGGTTTGGAAGTGTGAAAAATGCATATTTTGTGATTGGCTTTTCACAAATATTACAATGGCTATTATATGTGTAATGTTAGAAAGTTATGCTGTATTAATTCTCTTAAGTAGTGTGTTAAATATAGTTTTAGGTTCCAACATAATGCTAAAATAGAGACTATGTATGTGGGGGAAGTTTTTTTTAGGAATGAGATACTCGCTTTGAGGAACACCTAAATCTTCCAAAGGAGAGGAATTTATGGTTCTCTTATCAGAAAAAGCTAATTTCTTCAGGCCTTGCTCAGACTCGAAGATGCCGTGGGGATTAAAGGAATCAGTTGACATTACAACCGACAAAGTTTCTTGTTTTAAATGGAATGTATGCATAACCATGAAGGATATATAAATATGGAACAAGTGTATTGTTTTAAGGTTATTCCTTTGTTCACAAGTAATGCTTTTTGTGACTTAGTGTCCGAGAGCATCCGGATGTCCATAATTCTTTGCTTTTTATTGTATTGTAATTGTCCTGACTCTAAATTTTATTACTCTAATTGTAGTATTATTTTTATAACCATTTCATTATTATTAAACTTTTAAAATTTTAAAAACTAAGTGATTTGTGTTTTTCACAGGAAGCAGTGCCACGGTGGCTGCCCTCACCCCGAGCCCCGTGTGCCCGGCTGTGAGGAGCTGCCCACGCTCCTGGGATGGGCTGATCAGCTGAAGCACAAACCTGCTCTGCTGTTCTGTGAGCTCAGGGTCCTCCTCTTCCTCCTCCTCCTCCTCTTCCTCCTCACACCTTCAGAGGGCAGGAGAGGGACGGAGCTCTCATGGAATGATTTACCAACCTTGCAGGAAGAACAAGAAGTCACAAAAGTTTAGATATCAGAGTAGAAGTAGTCACAAAGTAAAGGGAAGAATTTTTTAGTGCCATACAGGGGGGTTTTGGTTTTGCACATGGGGATCAGAGGTTTTAAGATGGAGGGATTTGGGCCTGCCCTGTCCTTCCTCTTTCTTCTTCCTTACCTCCATGTTCTTGGTGATGTTGGCACTCACAGATTAGTTTAGAGTAGAAAGGCACCATTTAATATAGGTAATAGGCATTGGGGAAAAACTGTACCCATGTAACACGTAATGTACCATATAAAAGACAGCAGCAGCCCTGGGCGGGGGGAGAAGAAGCAGTCGGGAGTCAGAGAGGATGTCAGGGTGTGTGTGTGCCTCTGCCTGAGCTGTGAGCAAACCACAGCAGCCCCAGAAGAAAATCTTTTAGATAACTTGCAATAAACTGCCTTGAGACCGAACAACAGAGACTGCTGAGCCTTTCTTTGGACGCTCGGGATGGAGGAGAGACTTTTCCACCACACGGAGCCACCCCTGACCCAGGGTGGGCTCCGGCAGTGGGGGACAGCAGGGACCATAGCTGGGTGGCCCTGGGGAGGAGGACAGAGCCAGCAGCGAGGTGAGGAGAACAGAGAGGGATTTTCCAGCGCTAATGACAGCGGGCAGCACTCCCACCGCCGTGGAGGCCACTGCAACTCCATCTCTCCTTAATTATCTGGAATTATAGCACTGCTCTCGCCCTTTTTATGTTACGGTGGAAGAAATCAGGACATACATTAATTATCTAATCCGTATGTAAAGTGTCACATATAATTTTCCCAGAGCAAAAGGTTCTAGCTTTAAGACCCGCATCGTCTCTTAATAACCATGTGCGAGGGAAGAAAATAATATCCAGATATATGATTATTACAGTGCTGGTTGGCCACTGTTGCTCCCCTCCCTGCTTTTGGGGCAGTGTCTCTTACAGAGCCTTACACTTGCAGGGTGACCTTTAAATAGCCCCAGAGTGCAGCCCATGGCCTGGCTGGGCTGCAGGGAATGGAGAGCACAAACCCCACGCTTCTTGTTGTTGTTGTAGAAGTACAGTCTGAATCAGAAATACCTTTGGTGCTCGTTGGTTGCTTTTTTTTTTTTTCCTTGTCTGCATATGGAAAAGAGGGGAAGACCCCACAGCATCCCTTTGACTAAGACACATGGCAGCTGAAGAAGTCGATTAAGAAAATCAGTATTGCATTTATTAGCCTCCATCTATGATGCATGGTGTTATGCTAATATGCATGAATTAATTACTGTTATTAATTCAATTGAATTAATTTGATATAA
Source organism: Taeniopygia guttata (assembly GCF_048771995.1). NCBI lineage: Eukaryota > Metazoa > Chordata > Aves > Passeriformes > Estrildidae > Taeniopygia > Taeniopygia guttata. The sequence goes on from NC_133043.1 coordinate 7,437,903, forward strand.
CTGATGTGTGCAGTGAAGATTTGTGGCGAGAGCTGCTTTTAAAAGGTGTCTCAGACGAGGGCTGGGTTGATGGGAGTGGGAGGGAGGACAGGCTCTGCAGCAGCCCCAGCACATCTGTTTGCACCACCTGATGCAGCACAGGAGCCAAGAGACCTTTTTATCCCCCACCTCCTTCCCCTCCCTCTGTGGTCTGCTCATGACTTCATCCCCTGCTGCAGTTAGGAGCATCCTAACGCTGCAGAGATTGCTGCTGGAGGCAGGTAAAGGGTAAAGCTGCTCTCTGGGCAATCTGAAAGGAGAGGAGACAAGCAGAGGATGCAGTCCCATCTGCAGGAGGGGCAGGAACCCAGTGTCCAGCCACAAGGAGCAAAAGGCAGGGAAACAGAGTGAGAAGGGAAGGAGCAGAGAACAATTCTTCCCTGTGAGGGTGCTGAGGCCTTGGCATGGGTTGCTCAGAGCAGCTGCGGCTGCCCCATCCCTGGAAACATTTGAGGTCATGTTGGAACAACCTGATCTAGTGGAAGGTGTCCCTGCCCATGGCAGGAGGTTGGAACTAGGTGTTCTTTGAGGTCTCTGCCAAACAAACCACTCTGTGATCCTATAAATCAGCAGTTCAGAACAGGAAAGGATCCCCTTTGCCTTGTTTTGGGTCCCTCTGAGGGTTTGCTGAGAGTTCTCCCTGGCCAATTTGTGCAGGAAGGCAGTGGCAGCCCTCAGTTCCTCCTGGACACCTGCAGGACATCAGGGTCCAGGTGTGATCCCAAACACCAGCACAGGAAACCATCTCCCAGGGTGAGGCAGGGAAACATCCCAGGGCCCCTGCCCGCGCTCAGAATGTTGCAACACGTAGTTTGTGAGCTGCTGCCAGCCTGTGAAATATTTGCATAAATTATTAGGGGGAAAATTTTAGCTCAGCTTGAGAAAGCTGCAGCTCGCAGGCTCCTCCCGAGCAGAAGTGAAACCTGTGGTGTGAATTATTTCTCAGAGATTTGCTCGCCGGTTGTGGCACAGAATCTGCCTGTGCTGTTGGGGAAAAGGGGCCTCGGTGTATGATCAGAAAATAAAAATGATCAGAAAACCAAGCTGCAGACACTCTTTAGGTTGTAAAACCCAGACGGTGCTGGCAGGGATGGGACTTGGCATGACAGGATGGCCCCAGGAATGAAGGATGGGCTGGGACAGGAGGCCCCGTGGCCAGTGCAGAGGATGGGCTGGAGCTCTGCACAAAGCCTCCCACGGTGGTGCTTTAAGCCATGAAACTAATTAATGAAATTTTAAAAACCTCACCCCAGCCCTGCACACCCCCTGAAGCCCAGCACGGCCCCCTCGAGCAGAGCCTGGCATCTTTGAGCTGCCAGGGCTGTGTCATGTCTCTAAAATGACTGTAATTGCTATTCCACGAGACAAACTGCAGCACCCACAAAGGCCATCACTCCTTCAGATCATTCAATCATGTTGAAGCCCAAACTTGCAATTGCTCTTAATGGAAATGCAGAGCCCAGGAGTTTTTCCTTTAGGAAGGGAGAACCTGTAGTTTTCAGTGACCTCTTTTGGGTAGCAGAGTAGCAGCTAATTGCAGCTCATAGAGCTGACAGATGTCCCTGCTTCATGCAGCAAATCAGTCACATCTCCTGATAAATAGGGGACTTTCTGCTGTTATATATGAGCCCCGTGCTTTAGCCATCCTCCTAATTCATTTCTGTTCAGTTTGCCAATAGGTTGGAGATATTTTACTGAAATTTTCTCCCTCTCCCCACCCGCTGCCCTGTGTGGAAGTGGTTTTTTGCCATTATTTACAGGATCTTGTTCTCCACTTTAGACACCCATCAGCTGCTGACAGTCCTTATTAGATCCTTTGCCCATGGCTCAGGAGAAAAGGCAGACTAGTTTCACCCTGAGGATGGCTCCCTAAAGCAGAAAGCTGCTGTCCCCCACTTCTCTCTGCCCTTACTGGGATTTCAGGGTCATCCCAGTTCAGGACAGGATTTTCCTCACTTTCCAGCCCATTCCTGGTCCCACTGCTTGTGGTTTGGTGATCCCTTCCCTGTCGGTGCCTCTGTCACCAGCTGCTCCCCTGCCCCGTGGCTGGATTTGGTCCTGCCTTGCAGGGATGCAATGTTGTTTCTCCCCAGCATCCCCATTTTCCTCCTCCTCCTCACCCTGCAGAGAAACCTGGGGAAGGGAATACATCCAGTGCTGCTCCACAACTGTAGACCAAAGAATCATAGATCATTTGGCTTGGAAGGGACCTTACAGATCATCTGATTTCACCCCTTTCCACTATCCCAGGGTGCTCCAAGCCCCAACCTGGCCTTGAGCAATTCCAGGATTCCGGGGGCAGCCACAGCTTCTCTGGGAAATCCATTCCAGCCCCTCCCCACCCTCCCAGGGAACAAATCCTTCCCAATATCCAACTAAACCTTCCCTCTGTCAGTGTGAAACCATCACCCCTTGTCCTATCACTGCATGCCCTTGGCAAAAGGCCCTCTGCAGGAAAACCTTCTCTGTGCTGTGTCTCCTCCAGAATAACTGCAGAGCAGTTCCCAAAAGTTACTTGCAGAACTTTTGTACCCACTGCTGGCTGTACCTGCCCCTTCCTCCTTGCAGAGCATTAGGCCAAGGTATAAACGAGCCCCCTGATACCTGGTGGTAATTAGGAGTGGATTCCACTGTTTTTTCCCATATATTTCTTTCCTATCCCTTTGTTCTTCCGCTGTGTGACACATAGGAGACTTGTAAGACTCCACTCTCTCTCACCTGGATTTGCTCTGCCCTTTCTGGTGGATAGGAGGGATTTGAGTATATTAAGTTAATTGGCAAATGGATTGCTCAGACAGCTGTGGCAGAGCTGCCTGCCTGCAGTAGCCACCGGGTTAAGCAGCCCCCAGAAGGTTTCTGGCACCTCTTGTTGTGTTTTGGCACCTCCCCACCACTTCAGGGTCACCCAGCTTTGAACTGGGCTTAAGGGGTACTGCACTCAGGCTTGAAGAAAAGGTGCTTTGGGGAAAAAAGGGGAATAAATGGGAAAATAAGATAAAATGCAAGTTTGAGATGTGTGGGAAAACTCAGTGTGTGGCACAGGGGGTTTGGTAGGGGTGTTGCAGAACTGGCCCTGCTGTTCTATTGGCATTATCAGCCATGCAAATCCAGTAAACAGGTTCCTAAACCTCATGTCATTGTCATTTTGTGCTTAGAAAAATGGAGCTGCAGTGACATTTCATAGCCCAGGCCCCTCCAGCTCACCTGAGGCTCTCTGGCTTACAGGGCTGGGTGGTCCCAGAGGTCACAGCAAAGATGAAGATTCCAGTGTTTGGGGATGGACCTGGCACCTTGAGAGGTGATCCTCAGGTGATTATTCTGGTGGCAGTGATTTAGAAAAGTGGCAATTTTACCCACTGAAGGCTTTTCCTGGAGCTGCTGCAGCCCTGGGGTGGGGGTGTGGGACGTTGTGAGAGTTCCCACTAGATACAGAGGTAGAGCCTGGCAGGAATTTCAAGGCTATGATGAAGGCAGAAATGCCTCTTCTCTGATACCTTGGCCATGGAAAAGCTCGAGTGCATGCAGTGGTATTGACATTTCTTGGTATGGAAGCAGATTTCCAGCAGGCAGCAAGCTGTGACAAGAAAAATAGCTAAATTGTCCAACGGTATTGATGGCTTCCCAGAGAAACTCTGTCACTCCAAAAATGAACCGTCCCCTTCAGTCAAATGTGTCTCTAATGAAAAATATACATCCACAGACTTTCAGCCTGTGTTATTAATGTGACCTTTACTCAACTGTTTCCCTCTCCTTTTGATTTCTGTGAATAAATGTAATTAGGAAGGTGCGTGTTCCCCACACCACCTGGCTTCAGGGGAGGCTGAGGAGATGGTTCCCAATTAACTCTTTCTGGAATGCAAAGGCAGTGGCAAGGGGAGGCTTGGCCTGGGGTTTGGAATGCTCTTGAGGAGGTGGGATGGGTGGTGCAAGGAGGCACAAGATGGATCTGGGAAGCAGCAGAGCTTCGTGGCACTGGGGAGCTGCAGAGGGAAGGAAAGCATGACTGAGGGTGAAAGATTTTTCCCAGAAATATTTTCCCTGGAACTGTTCAAGGCCAGGTTGGACAGGGCTTGGAGTAACCTGGTCCAAGGAAAGTGTCCCTGCAGGGAGGTTGGAACAAGATGATCCTGAAGTGCCCTTCCCACCAAAACTTTCTGTGATTCCATGAAATAATTTGTTTCCAACACTGCACAGAGAGGTTCTCTGGCTCTTGTAAGGTGGAGGGATGGGGTTTTTGCATTAGAAGCATGCAGTTCTGAATTGCCCCAAATGTACTGTTTGGAACAAATTCACACCTTGCAGTGAAAGTTTTAGCAGCCTGAGAATTAATGTCCCAAAGGCAGGATGGAGGGAGAGTTTGAAACAGTCTGAGCCTGAATCCTGCTAGGAGTGAGTCTGGCTTTAAATAAAAAACAGTATTAAAAAAAAAAAAATCAAACAACCATCCTTCAAGGCAGCAACTTTTCCATGTTTGATTTGTCCCAGGATAGTTTCCACAGGCCAGAGGAGCATGTGGGTTTGATAAAGAGCTTGCTAAAACAGAGCAGGAATTTATGGCACTTGGCAAAGATTAGGTAACTCACAGGAAATGGGTGACTGTGTGTCCCCCTTGAACAACCAGCACCCGTGGCCCCTTGTAGGTGGGAATTCTTCCCAGAGCTAAGGGCACCTCCTCTCCTGTTTTGGTTCCAGACTCTCTTAGGATCTCATGTGTCCATAATTCTTCCCTCTCCTTTGCACCTTTTTCTTCCAGAAAACAAATCCTGCAGCTGAACAGGAGGATTCAGCCTTTCCTTTGCAAGCTGCTTTGCTGGAGCTCAGTCACATCCAGCAGTCTTCGAGGTCTTTGGGCATAAACACACCCAAAATATTTTAGAAAAGTTTCCTGGAACATGGCAGGAGCTGACTTTTGTGGAAAAGCGCTGGCTGCTCTAATTTTGAGCTTTTGGAAAATGAAAATTTACATGACACGTTGTGGAAAAGCGCTGGCTGCTCTGAGTTTGAGCCTTTGGAAAAATCAAAATTTACCTGACACATTTGAAGTCCCTTGGCCAAACTCTCCACTGATGGGCACTCAATTATGTGTTCCCTTTTTTTTGGCTTGGGTTGCTGGGCTCTTGGCCTGGGGCTGAAGCTGGCAGGATATATCCCCTGGGCATGTGCACTGCTGTCTAAAGCTGCTACCTACCTGGGAAAAAAACCAAATATCCTCATCACAAATCCCTGATGCTTTTTTTTCCCTAAGTCTTTGTTCTGTGTCTGTACAAATAAAGGCTGTGGTGTGAATGCTGCCTGTTGTGACAGATAATAAATTCATTCATATTTCTGAAGCACTAAGTAGCGTAGTTGTAATGCTGTGGGCAGGCCTGTGAAAAATGAGTAATTCTGTCTTCAAAGCAGGGTTGATTTGTGTGAAGGCACAAGTTTGCCCATAACAATAAGGAGAATACTGAGGGGTGCTCATTGTTAAATGAGCATCCTTCCCCTGCACACGGTGCCCCTGGACTGAGGGGCTGCTGCTGGTGCACAGCCCATATCAGAAGATACCCAGCCCCAGGGTACCCAAAAATCTGGTTTCTTAAGTCTTGCATTCATACCCCTACATTCCTCTCGTTGCTTGCAGCACCTCGGGATAGAAGTTGTGAATCCAACAGGAGGGTGGTGCTAGATTTTAACATTTGGTGCATTGGCCCTGCCTGCCTGGAGCTTCTTTTCCACAGGCTCCCGAGCAGTGGGGAATTGCTGGCAGAAATCAACTTTTCAGCAGGGCAGAATGGACTGGCAAAAGCAACTCCTCCTCCCTCAGCACTCAGAGCAAGGCTGGGAGCTGCAGCATCACCCATCCCTGGAGAGGGACTCGGTTACAAACCAGTGGTGCCAGAGATTCCTGACAAACACCGGGAACCTGGTGACTGTGCAGGAGGAAAGGGGAGAGGGGCAAATCACTGCATCAATTTCTCACCATAAAGTATTTTCTCTGCTTTAATGTGTGCAGAAGTGGGGCCTGTGGGTGCGTGGGGGTGTTCACAGTGACACCACTGCACAGGCCACAGCTGAGTTGTATTTTTGAGTCCTTTGGTGTAACCCATTAGGGTATTTTTCTTGCCTTCTAGATCTAATCACAGCCAGCAATGCAGGTTGAAGCATTTCAAGTGGGTTTTTTTTTATCTGGCTGCCCTTTTCCCGTTGTTATCGAGCGCGGGGCCGTGTTGATTTGCATGCCATTTTGCTTTTGATCTCCATGGCAACTGCTACCAAATGGCCTGAGAATAATAGAGGTGCTTTTTGGAGCTGTAAGCAGGCTCTGCACAGAGCGCTGACACCGGAGGTTTGCCCCCAAATAAATAAATAAATAAAATGGAAATGAAGACGATGGCTGTGGCAAGGAGCCTCCAGAGCGGGGCAGCTCGCTCCCCTCTCCCATCCCCCTCAAATCCCTACATATGACAGATGTTTCTGACAGCAACTGGAAAAAAATAAATACACAGAGAGAGGGATGTGGGGAGTGATGGTCCAGCCCAGTGGCCGGGACTTCTGGCTCCAGGCTGGCAGAACATGGAATCATAGTTCAGCTTGGAAAAACCCCATAAAATCGAGTCCAACCACTAACCCAGCACTGCCAAGCCCAGCACTGACCCATGTCCCCAGGTGCCACATCACACATCTTTTAAATGCCTCCAGGGATGGTAGATGAGGCTGGTGGTTGTGACAGTGGCATGCAGCCCCCAAGCCCACCTGGAGAGCTCCTGCACAGCCCCCATGGAGTGGGAATGCTCACCCCTTGCCTGGCTCCATCCCACTGGCTGCTGCTTGGGTGCCCCTTTCCTCTGCAGGCAGCAGGGGAAGTTTGGGATTGCTTTAGTCTTCTCCTGCTATTGGATATTTTCTCCTTTAAGTCATCTTTAAGTTGCAGTTTGTTAGCTCGGGGTCTCACAGGGCTGGGAAATGGGGCACTGAGCTGTGCTGCCCTGAGCAAGCCCCTTATTTTCTCTCCTCTGTTGAAGCCTGAGCTCGCCATGTGGGTGGGAAGGCTGGGGAAGGCTTGAGGGGGACAGCAGCCTTTGGCTCTGTCACTGTGGTCACTCAGATGCACAGCACCCAGCCTGTGCTATCTCCAGCCCCTGCACAATGTCAGCAAGAATAAAATCATCCTCATCCTCCTCCACAGACCTGAGCTGGTGCTGGGCAGCCAAGCACCACTGCTGGGATTTGTGTGTGAGGTTCTGTCCTGCTCTGGGTTCCCCCACGTTTTAAGGATGCTGGTGGAAGTGCTCTTGCCTGTCTGACTCTTTCCCTCCCCTGTCAGCCTTTGGAGGCTGTGCTGCACCGCGGCACAGGAGGATTTGTACAATTTCTGTACAATTTCTTCAGGTCCTTGGACACGAGCCAGCATCAACAGACCTCAGGGCAGAAACTCTGTGAGGAGCAGGAAATGAGGGAGCTGTTGGGCTTAGTGGCTGTGTTAGATCACTCTAAAGCATGACTTAAATTCAGGTTTGCAATTTCCTCCCTTTCACCTCCTCTGCCATAAGCCCCAGTGCTGCCTCAGCCTCTCATCTAACCCAGAGCTGGGCTCGTTTTATGAACCTGGGATTGGCCACAGTGTCGGGGCTGTTAAAAGGGGGAGCTGATGGACATGGGGAGGGATAAAGAGAGCTGCAAGGATCAGCATGACAAGAGTTTGAGGTTTTTTTGCTCAAAACCTGCCTCATCTTTTTGCTGCTTTCAAGCGTTTGCTGCTGCCGGGAGGGGTGGAGGATGCTGGAGGAGAAACAGCCCCTGGAGCATCTTCCAGCCCCTCCAGCATGCTGCTTGGATCTGGCAGAAGATGAGAAGGGTCCCTTTCCTTCAGAGGCAGAGGAACGCCCACCCAGGTGCCAGTCACGGTGCCCAGCATCCCTGTGACAGCCCCGGAGCTGCTGTGCCAGCCCGCTCCTCCCTCCTCAATTAACACAGCAAGCACAACTTGGTTATCCTAGGCATGAAACAAGCCTAATGAATCATGTCGCACTTTGAAGCCGCGTTAGATCTGGAATTTGACACCAGCTTTTACATCTATGTCACTCTGCTCCCCCCCCAAAGCCGGGCAGGCCAGCTCGCTGTTTACCTGCCAGTCAGCGGAGGAATTTGCATGTTAGTTAAGCTGTTAGCATGAGTAATTAGCGAGTGGGTCAGGGACTCCTCCCAGCGAGCCGCTCGGAAATGTTCGCCTTGCCAGCGACATCTCCATCGCGGGGATGCGCGGGATGCAGGCGAGCGCTGACTCGGGGATAAATATCTATAGCCCGTAATAAAGGAAACAAAAACAGTAACAAAATACCCAGTTTTAGCTCATATCGTGATAACTCAGCTTTTCAATGCGCTCTCGTGACTTAAATATATATAAAAAACAATTCTGTGGCTGACCACCTTACACATCTTTATCCCATAACCGAGTAAACAATTAAAAACATTACCAAAATATCCAGTTTTAGGTCATATTATGATAACTCAGAGGTTGTTCAATGCGCTCTCATGACTTAAATATATATAAAAAACAATTATGTGGCTCTGTGTAAGGTAACCACCTTACACATAAGGGAACCACCTTAATATCTTTAAAAACATTACCAAAGTATCCAGTTTTAGGTCATATTGTGATAACTCAGAGGTTGTTCAATGTGCTCTCATGACATAAATATATATAAATAATTCTGTGGCTCTGTATAATGTAACCACCTTACACATAAGGGAACCACCTTACATATCTTTATCCCATAATCAACTAAACAATTAAAAGCATTAACAAAATATCCAGTTTTAGGTCATATTGTGATAACTCAGAGGTTGCTCAATGTGGTCTCCTGTCATAAATATATATAAAAAACAATTCTATGGCTCTATGTGAAGTTCACCACCACAAAATGTTGCAATTTTCTGAGCTAATGCTTTGTTTCACAAAATTTTTGCACACTGAGAAGAAAATCCCCCAAAAAAAGAAAAAAAAACCCTTTTAAACTCTAATTTTTTGCTATATCAAAATAATGCAAACTGGAAATTAAGGAAACAAAAGTTTCCCCAATATTTCTTGCAGGTGTTTGTGCAAAGCTCCTGCAGCCTGTGCTGGGCTCCACGTGCAGCTGCAGGACCTGGCTCCCACACCTGAGTTACCTGTGGCCCAGCAATAGTTGAACACACAGCAAATCTCCTGCTTCCACAGAAAATTTCCACTCCTGGGGTCCTGCCTGATGCTGTCCCACCACAGTCCCCAGGGCAGCTTCCTCCCCAGCTGGTTTTTATCAGCCCTTTTGATCCCAAGGTGACCTGAGAATTTATTCTGTTGCTGAGATGTCTGTGCACATCGGCAGCAGGAGCATCAGGAACCAAAGTTTCCCTGCCCGCTCTGCTGATGTGAACTCTGGGGAGGTGGGGGTTGATTTTGTCTAGACATGGTCCTGACAAATCTGGCATTTCAGTCAGCTAAATGTATATATTTATGTCATGAGAGCACATTGAACAACCTCTGAGTTATCACAATATGACCTAGAACTACATATTTTGTTAATGTTTTTAATTGTTTACTCTATTATGGGATATTTAGTACTATTTGAAATATCTACATGTCTAGGTCAGGTTTGCTCAGTTATATGACAGTGACTTTGGGGAGTGCTTTCATTCTCCTGATTTTCATGTTGTTCTCTGTCAATTATGACTTTTGATTGCATCACAAATGGGAATCTCGAAGAATTAGATTATATATTTCAGTCAGGGATGAGTAACAGACAACCTGGCTGATTTAAAAAGCAAAAATACCACAGGGTTTCAAGCCTTACACTGTAATGTCATTAAAACCACTTGCTGCCACTACTTAAATGTTAAGCAGTAATGTAAAATTGTAATGGAAAAATGGTAAAAGAAAATTTAAAAAAACCTCTCACCTCAGCTTTTGAATGTTTTGGAAATTTTGTTAAACTCAGGGCTATTTCAGAGGGAAGATTTTGTAGGATTTTTTCAAATATCAAATGGGTTCCAATTACACTTTTTTTCTCCAAACATCAGCACTCAGTGAAGAACACAAATCCTGTGTTTTGACTGTCTTTGGTGCTGACTGCACTTACCAGAAACCCACTGAACAAAGTCCATCCCTTTTACAATTCACAAAAGCTACAGAATAAATCTTTTCTAAGGTAATGTTTGTTCTGAGAATAAATCGCGGTTGTTTGGAATGCTTAAACTTTCAAAAGGACCTGCTCTAAAAGCCCAATTTTTAAACAATTGGATCGTGAGTGTAATATGAATGTAGTTAAGATGATAAATGCAGCTAATTTTCTCCCTCTATTAGCCCCTTTCACATGCTACTTACAAATGCCAGTCAAACTCGGCAATCCTTTCATTTTATTATGCAGTGACGAGGCGATTGGATTAAAAATACATGATGGCATTTTCTAACTTGGATTTATAAGTGCCACTGCCACATCTAATATTGGGCTGACATTTGCTGGGCGCAGGGGGAAGCGTGGTTTGTTGGTGCAGGCTGGGGAGAGCTGCCATCCCCTCCCTGGTGAGCCAGCAGGGATGGGACCAGACCTCTCTGATCACCTCTGGGGGCAATAATTCCTCTGCTGAGGGAGGTGGGCTGTGGAGGTGGCGTGGGGCTCGTTCTTGGTGGGGTGCTTGAGGGGAGTTCTTCACTCTGGAGATCAGATGTTGCAAGAGGTTGAATTTCTTGAGTTTCCACCCTAGTGAGAGTTCTCAGCCTTTTCTCAGAGCAGTATTCCCCTCTGCTCGTTCGCCATCCAAGGACTTCTCTCTTGGCCACTCCACTTTCAGCTGGGGATGTTTTCCTTTTGGCTCCAAAGCAGTGCAGAAGTGTTGTTGTGGGGGGTTGTCTGGCCTGGCTGGTCTCACGGCCTTCCCAAAAACTCCAACCTCCATCCACTTCTTCATCAGCCCAAGGCTTTGTTTCTCCAAGCTCTGTCCTGGTATAGCACCATCCAGATGCTGGGTTGCTGACAGACGGACACCCAGCTGTGGGGGCATCTCTGGTGTGTTCATCCACTGCAGCACCATCATCATCATCATTTTTATGATAATTATTGTTGTTATTATTATTTCTATGCAAGTGGGGCACTTGCTATTCTGGGTTCTTCCAATTACAGTCAGGTCTGTGGCTCAGGTCCCAGAGGTGAGGTGTCCCTGCTGCCCAAGCCATCCACTCTCCAGATCAGCCATTGTTCCTTTAAACGAAAGGGACACTAAAGTCCAATTATTGCAATAGAATGGGCTGCTTCTTTAAACTGAAGAATTTGACTCAGCTCAAGGGATATTTGTGATTGCCTCTGGCTCCCCTGGAGCTAAAAAATTATATGCTTTCCCTCTTCACTAAATTAAAACATAGTTGGATTGGTAGTGGGACTGAAGGAAGTCCCTGTCTGAAACCCCAAGTGTCAGCCTGCTTTGCAAACTCTGAGCTAGTAATTGGTTTGGAAATACTGAGTGAATAGGTAAAGAGCCTTCGGAATGATTTGTGCTGGATAATACAGAGTGCCTGGAACAGCAGGGTTTGCCTTTCCTGGGAGATTTTGCAAACGTTGAGTTGTTAATTTCAGGTTTGGATTCGTAAACACAATTAACATTTGTGCTCTGTAAACAGTGGATGTACTCCTGTTCCAACAGCATCTTATTCTCATTTAAGTTCTCAGGAAGCAATTCCTTTGTTTCCCAAATGCCAAACTCGAGGCAGACCCACGGCTGCTTCTCCCTCCACTCACAGCCTCTAAAATGTGTCCTGGCACCTGAGCTGGGGCTGGGCAGGGCTTGAGGCAGTGCCCATCACAGCTGAGAGGAGCTGAAGCTCAGGGTGAGCCCAGTGGGGCCCATCCTGCATCTGCAGGGAGCTGCTGGTGGTGGGATCCCAGCTGGCACCTGCTGTGAGCACCCTCCAGATCTGCTGGGACATCTCCACGTGCAGGGGGATGGGGACGTGGTCCTCTGAGCAACTTCTGCTGTTGACAACAAACGTGTCACTATTGGACACAAAATGAGTACACAGAACCTTGGTAAGGGCAAAAAGAGGAAGTTTTATTTGAACATCTGGTGTTTATAGAATTCTAAAGGTGACCACGGATTGGAGGATGGAATTACCACCTCTCCAGCTACACTGGTCTAAAGATCAATTAATCATTTCTCTCTATCCACAGAGAAATATGTAAACTATTCTATTTATGCATTAAACTGTGTGGGAACTCTGACTCTTGAATATGTAACCATTATCAGAAGGCTAAAGAAGTTTTATGAGAACTTTAACATTTTCAAAAGAACTATAAAAGAAAACACTTTTAAAAATCAGGGCAACACAAACATAAACATTTATGTTTGATTCTTGGCTGGCTGGTAGAGCCTGAGCACCAGGTTCCTGTTGTCACCTGCCAGCCTGCAGACAAGGACACCTGGAAAAGGGACGTGTCCTCTGTGTGGCACCTTCTGATCAGATGTGTGTGAAGCCATGGCCAAAATGAAGCTGCTCTTCATGGGTGGTGCTGGTGGTGCGTTGGTGACCTGAGCATCACTCTCTGATGTGTGGCCACTGAAGTATTGCCTGGAAAATCACAAACCTCTGCCTGAACCAAAGTGCATTTTGAGAATTATGGTACAGGACCTCCAAGTTGTGGAGGGTTGCTCCAAGAGCCAGATGATGGAAAAGAAGGCTCAGGAGCTGTTTTTAGATGCCTTCAGAAAGATGAAGGAAAGCTCTAAATCCTGATCTGCAGATTTTGCACAGGAATATTCCCATGTGGAGCCTGAAACTCTTGCTCAGAGACTTAAATGGCACCGTTCATTTTGGCTGAACTTGCTCTGGAAGGTCCTGCCCTGCTTCATCGCAGCTCTGCACTCCATCCCACCATGCCTAGATCAGGGGGCATCATGAGATGGTTTGGGGAATGGAAGAGTTGGATTAACTCCCCTCCCAATGCCAGTGTTCTCTTCTTCATCCCCCAGCTGGGACAGTGCCCACAGGGCAGGGGGAGATGCTCCAGACAGGGATAAGACAGGAGCTGGTTTGCAAATCTGCTGGGGAGTGGGTATGGGGAGCAGCAGGAGCCCTGGTGCCGTGCCCTGCAAGCTCAAACACGGCAGCCTCTGGCTCATTGTACCATTTACTGAGGTTATAACATAATGGCTATGCAAAATAATGTCTCCTTTTCTCTTTTTTTTTTCTTTAGTAAGTGAAAGTAAGTCTTCTAAGCCAAGGTTAACAATATATATTTATGAGTTGTAGCCAGCTGCTTCTATGTTTGCACATGTGTTTGTTAATGAAGAGTAACCTAAGGGTCAGGTTATTATGTAAATAACCATTGTCAAGGGTAAAGGTGAAGAACCCAGTAATGAGTTGTGTCTCTCTGTCTCTCTCACAAGCCACTAATGAATATTGGATATTGCCATTTGCAGGGCTTTTTACCCTCATTTTATCAGGGGGTGAGGGGCAGGGATGGCAAGAGAGGAAAGAGAAAGAAGTAAATTTGTAATTTAGCTGAGACAAGTTATTTTTTTCCCCTCTCCCCAAACCAGCTAAAGCAAGTTATTTCTTCTGTAGGAATGATATTTAACTGCCTTGGCCTGTGTTTGGGCAAGAAACCACCTCCCTTCTGCAGCTGTAGGCTGCACCAACCCTTTGGAGCCTCTGCAGCGCTCACTTTAGAAGGTGCCCACAAATCAACAGTCTGCATCTTTGCAGATAATACTGAACTGAGGCGAAGCCAGCACGCCGCTGAGCAGAGTTTCCATCAGGAAGGTTCCCAGCAAACCTCCTGCCCGGGATTACTGACAGAGTGTGAACAGAAGGTGCAGGCTCATTGCATATGCTTTTCAGCACAAAAAAGGGAGCTTTGGGCTCGCAGACACCTGACACCAGAGCTGTTGTTGGGCTGCAAACAGGAGCTGGGGCTGGGTGGATTCTGTGTGACAGCACAGGGGGTGTTGGAGTTCTGGATGCTGAGAATTTCAGATTTTCTCTGCTGACCCACAGGAGAACACTGCATTTAACCTGAGCTGTGGATAAGCTTCCAAAATGGAATGGTAGAACTGGGATTACGGGTGTGAAGTTTGAATAGAAGTGTGTAATATCACAGGGTGGAAAACTGGGAGTTTGGGGTTTTAGAATATAGTAATATATAGAGAGCTAAGATGGAGGTTTTGGGGTGGTGGCTGGTCCTTCTTCTTCACCTTCCTCTTCATGGGTTTGGGTGGTACTTTGTAATTGGACAGAAAAGTTTGCATTGTGGACTTTGAGTGATTAGTTACTGGGTTAAAAGTGAAAACAATTTAGGTGTCATTTCTTAACTGGACAGTTTATCCTTAAAAGACCTTGTAATGAAAGACAGCCATTTTGTAGCTTGGTAGTAGAATGCTGTAGAACTCACAACTTGTAATACAAATAATAAATAATAAACATCTAAGCCTGAACATGAAATACCGTCCTGAGCGCTTCAATCCCGACCTTGGCAGAGGTAGAAAAAGAAGCTGAAAACCAGCAAGAGGGCACAGCCTGAGTTTCATTATCCCACGGGCAGCGTGTCCCTGCCACCCTCCCTGTCCCAGCCACCTTGGAGTGAAAGGCTGGATGTGATGGGACAGGGATCCCCTGCTCTGCTCCCTGGCCTTGGCCACTGCCCTGGGGTCACTGCTGAACCCCCCACGCAGAGGGAGCAGGGGCCAAGCACATCCCTGGCCTTGCAGGGGACCATTACAAAGCCAGAGGGGTCCCATAGATTCCCACATTTGATGCCCAGCTCCCAACTACTCTGCTGGGATCAGCTCAGCTGGGAAATCCCAATGGATTCCTCTCATTCCTCCGTGCATCCTTTGACTCTGTGAGAAATGATACTCACTTTCAAAAGATTTAGAAGGTTTACTAAAACCTTATCAATGGGAGCAGAGGATTTTCCCACCATGTGCTCACCCACACAACAGAAATTTCACTTTTACCCCTTTAGCCCCTCCCAAAGTTCTGTCCATCGACTCCTCCTTCTCTGCCCAGTGCTGGAGATCAATTCCTTACACCTTGACTGGAGGCCAGGTGCTGCCATAGTGACAAGCCAACCCTCCCAAATGTCCCAAACCCAGCTCACCCCATGATAACAACACAAGGGGGGGTAAAACACAACTATAAACCTGTAAAATTTCTCTTAACATATATATATATATATATATATATATATATATATAATATTTGCCCCTTAATTGTGAGAGTCAACCATGCCATTACTCATCTATCACACTTTAACTCCTTGTGAAACCTGGCATTTAGAAACCCCAGGGAAGGCTGAGTGTCAGATCTGTAATTCAGGCAGGGATAAATCCTCCAGCACCCTTTGTTATGGTCAACGAGACAGAACCCCAGGGAGCATCTGTAAAAAAAAAAAATAGAATAAAAAAATAAATGCAATGGTCAATAATCACCTGCTAGGCAACGACAGCATTTATTTTAAAACCAAGTTTTGCTCATCTTCCCCAAATGTCACAGCCAGGAGTTGGCAGTAAAGGGGGAGCAGAGGAGCCCCAGGGTGCAGGGGGAGAGTCATGAAGGTGCTGGATGAGGCTGCAGTGTGTGCACAAGCCCCGTTTGGTGGTTTGAGTAATGTCGTGTTGCCACTAGGGTGCCTCTGCAAACAAGATATTGCATCTCCAAAGAGTTCCTGGCACAAATAAAAAGCTAAATAGAAATGATGGGCTGACTAGCTGAGCCCGTGCTTTTTACTTTTATGATTGAGAAATAGTTGTTGAAATTGTCAATAAAAATAAATAAAATTAAGTTTCTCTAGTTAGGTGTGGAAAGGCAAGCCTACCTGTCTTTGCTGACAGGCCTTTTTGTTCAGTGTTGGCTTTTATATATGTGAAAAAAACACCATTGAGAGCTTCCAGGGAGTTGCACTGGGGCGGTTATTGCCATTTTTACATCCTTTATATGGGCTTAAATCCATTTACAGATGTGCTGTAGACAGAGAGACATTTTTTACAAGTAATTGTCATGTATACAAGGGTCCTTATGTGTCACAAAAAGATCTCACTTAAGAGAAATAAATGTGCTTTTCATCTTTTGTTGGCAGGAGCGGTGGTGGTTGGGAAGAGGGTAATTGGTGATCTTTTCCAGTCTGATAACCAGGACAAATAGGGGGGAGCAGAGAGCGGCATCGCTCTCCTGGCCGTGCCCTCTCTGGGGGTCAGCAGCAGGGGTGACAAATGCCACCAGGGGCAGGGGACAGGAGAGCGAGGTGGGATCGGCATGCAGAGCTCGGCCTCTTTATTGCCTTTATTTGTAGGTTAGAATTTCCCTTTTGTAATAAGCCCCGTGTGGGTTTTCTATTTTTTTTTTTTTTTTTTAAGGTTATTGCTCTTCTCGGGGGCTGAGATTTAAAAGACTCCCCGGAGGCAGACGGAGCTTTGATAACATTCTGCATCACCTGGAGAGGCTGTGAGGCTGCAGATCCTCCTGCAGGGGCACGGGGCACTCACCTCAGGAAGGTGCAGGTGGTCCAGGGCAGAGCTGGGATGGTTTTGCCCAGGGCCCCTCAGGGATGCCATTGCTCCAGAGGAGGATGTCAATAACTCAGCAGTGAGCACTCAGCAGCCAGTTAGGCTGGGGCAGTAACAGATGCAGGCAGCCCTCGCTGATGGAGGGTTAAAGCAGGTCACAACTCAGGCCAAATAGCAAAAGGCAGGTCCTTTATTGCATAGATTTACTTATAAATCGTTTTCCAGTCAATAAAAGGCAAAGCAGGAGTGGGGCTGGGGGCCTGAGGTGGAGAAAGGCTTAAAATGATAACCAAATTCCTGTCTGCAGCACAGCAAGCTTCACTTCCAACAATTCACAATTTCTGTTGAATAGCTGCTTTATGCCAGTACAGGCAGGGCAGGGGCTGGGAGGTGCGTGGATGGAGCATGGCCTTGAAATCAGGGACAGGTGAGCAGCAAACCTGGCTTGATAAATAATGGATGAATTGTGCTTGGTTTTGCTGATGATGTAGTGACCTTTTGGGAGGCAAGAAACAAAGAAACAGCAAATGACCAGCAATACTGATGAACAGGCTAAGTGAACTGGACACATCATTAACACCAGCATACCAAAATAATTACATGCAACCGGGAGTCACACGGTCAGCAAAAAGTGAACCGAGGAAGTGGTTCTGTGGAAATTTGAGCTTTCCCTCTCTCAGCAGCCAGGAGAGCTCGTGGGGGATGTGTGTTTGGGGTGGTTGGTGCAGTTGGATTTTGGCCAGGCTCGCTGCCAGGAGTTTGAGGCTTGCACCAGAGCAGAGATGGGGTGTAGCATGTGCAGCAGTGTGGGGTTTAGATGGTGGAGCTGCTTCCTATTTCCCAATGAGATTGTCCTGTGGAAAAGCCACCTGGGGAAGCATTCGGGTATAGCAAAGTCCACACACCACACTCACCATGGCCAGCTCAGCCAAGAGAGGCAGAAGGGCCTTTTGTAGGATAAATTCCAGTGAAGGGTTTATTCCAACACGCCAAAGGGAAATTGGGGACAAAATATGAAATCATGTGCTCTGCACAAGGTTAACTATGGGGTCAGTGGCCAAAGGTCTGAGGGCACAGGGGTGGCACGAAGGGCAGGGCAAAGGGAATTGGTTTTCAGGGAAGACCAGGTGGCCACCAGGGGTACCACAACCAATGGGGAAACAGGGAAAGGAGAAACCATGAGAATTTGGGACATTTGGGGAAAGGAACTGGGATGGGTGACAGTGTTGCAAGGCTCCATGGGGAAAGTTGTCTTGTTCAGCCTAGGTGGAGACTCTCTGGTTAGTCTTCCAGGGCAAGGTCCTGGGGATTTCCCTGAGGGGTTCAAACCACAATGGGGTTTGCAGGAGTGCTGTGGACTCTGAAGAGATTTGTCAAGATGAGGTGTTGTAGAGGAGACCCCACAGAACAGGAGTTATCCCCTTTGTAGGGAGAAAAGCCCAGAGTGCCACTTGAGTGGTTAACACACATCTCAAAGACAGGCACATTAAACTTTTTATCATCTTATCTTTGAAAAGACAACAGATCAACCCCAGAGCAGCACCTCCTTATTTCAGTTGTTTAGTGATTCTGGTAAGACAGTCAAACTAGATTTTGTGAATGACCAGATATTTGGCTCTATCAAGAGCCTGCTTGCTCTTCCCTGTTGGAAAACATTATCATCAATGGGGATCTGTTGGCAGGAAAGTGGGGAGAGACGCTGCTTTTCACACGCTCATCTGTTTTCACACAAAAAAACAAGAGTACTCATTATTGATTATTCATTATTCCCCCATCTAATAAACTTTCTGCCATTCAGGCAGCAAGGCAGAAACAGCAACACTCTGCTTTGTGCAGCCCATCACACATCCAGAGTAACAGATAATGAATGGGCAAATCACACAAGCTTCCCAAAAATGCCATCTGAAAATTATTCAGCCCTGTGAATGCTCTGGAATAACAAATATATCTGCAGGAATTTTGCAGTGGACTTGCAAACAGCATCAGGACCTGGGTTTGCAGTGAGTGATGGAAGCAGCATTGCTTGGCACTTTCACTTAAGCAGAAATTATGGTAATTTTCACTTTGTTTGACACCTTCCATCTGAAAGTCTCCAAATGCTTTACAAACTCATTTAATTGGTATGTCTCACCCCAAAATCTGTCTGCTGCAGTGCAGACATCTCCAAAGGCTTTACAAACTCATTTAATTGGTCAGATCCCTCCCCTGTTAATTTTGGCAGTGCATGCACCTGTTTAATGCTGAATATCAGAGTGAATTTCATCCATTTGCACCCAGCAAAGCTCTGCTGGGGCTGTGAGCAAAGCCCAGCTCTCCTCACTCCTCAGCCCTCCTAGACCACATTTCTTCTGTGTTGAACTGACACAAAACTTCATGGGAATCTTAAAATTATATAAAGTACACACCTATTAGCACTGTATTAAGCCTATTGAAAAAGAGTGCAAAATACTCTATTTTTAATAACATCTATAATATTATTATAATTGAATTATTTTATTATTTATTTATCTAGCTATCCATTATTTATGCTAATTATGGATTTGACTTGATGATCTAAGAGATCTTTTCCAAATCAAATGATTCTATGATTCTAAATGGGCAAACCTGGAGGGGGAAAATATAGCAACTCTGAAAAAACAATCCTTTTTGCATTGAAGCAGCAAACATTTCCTGATGGTTTGTTTCATATTTTTTGTTGTTGTTTTCTTTTTTTTTTTAATTTTGGTGTTTCCAATCTAAAAATAAGCCAAGGAATTAATACCATCAGTAGAAAAGGAGCAGAAATATTCAGTGGAAAACCCACTTGGATTTCTTTTGATTTCTCTGCATGTTTAGAGCACAACACCAGGATTGGTGTACGTTTCTCAGAGCAAACTCTCTGTTTTTCACCATCCCCATTGTCCCTAACCCTGCACAAAAACAAGGAGCATTTTCCTGCTGCTGGACAGGCCTGGGGCTGTTGTTGGGCTGGGACGAGCACGGCTGAACAACCAGCGCTGGCCACATTGCAAGACGAGTTAATCCACTGCCATCTGTCTTTATTATGCTCCCATTGTTGGACACCACAGCCTGGAAATCCAGCAATGAAACCCAGTTGTTCCTTGCCATTCATCATAGTTATTGCTGGAGTTGTGTAATGAAGAGGGGAAGTGCTGTTTATTGCTCTCCCCTCTTTAGAAACTATCCTTGGGGGTAGTTATGGATGGTTATTGGAATCAAGCACAGGACTCTGGGAGGTCCCCTCTTCACTCTGTTTCTGTGTTGAACCGTGAGGTTTAATGGGGTTTTGTGTCTGCTGCTGTTTGAGCATGGTCTGCTGCCTGCCTTTGTTCTCAGAGCCCTGAAGTTTGGCTGCTTCACTGCTGGCATGAAGGTGAACTGAAGGAAAGGAGGACAACTAATATGGTAAAAAGGCAGGAGGTGGGTGCCCTCCGGGGCAGAGACAGCTCTGCCACAAATAAAAGCAGCAAGTGTGCACAGCAGCCAGAGTTTAGGCATTGTCCTGCTCAGGAACAGAGCCCTCTGAGCCTTTGAAAATAGCTGATTAGAAGTACAGGTGCTTTAGGATACAGCTCTTCTCTCCAGCAATTTCTGGAGGCTGAAAATCAGACAAGACTCCAGCTGTGCAGGTGAGGGATGGAGGGGACAAGGGAATGGTGCAGGAGGTGAAAGAGCCAAACATAATTCTCACTGGGCAGTGCAGTGCTTCTCGCTGGGGATTGCAAGGATAAAAATGAGAAGGCACTCAAATAGATCTATAATGAAGATCCTTCAATAAGTCATCATGTCTGCACTGCAGCAGACAGATTTTGGAGATTTTGGGGTGAGACATACGCCCTCTGGGTTTTACGAAGCAGTTTCTGGACTGCAGGATGGTTGATCCCACAGAGATAATGTATTAAAGGACATGAACTTCCATGCAGAATTCAAATTGCCTTACGATTAGCTCTTCTGTTTTGATAATTTATTATTCTTGGAATTACTCTGGGAAACGAAGAGATGTGGCACTGAACCTCAAAAAGGCACCAATTTCCCAGCTGCTCTACTTCTGCTGCCACACACCTTTGGTGGTACAGGCAGTTCACAACCTGAACAAGCAGATCCTTGCTCTAGACAGGGAATTTTGCAGAGCCCCAAAGCTTATGGACCAACCTGGAACAAAAATGAGGTTCTGTGCCAGCAGTAACACCTTTGGAAAGTGCCTGGTGTGCAGATAGATAGCCAGCATGGCCTCAGTATCAGCAATTTATTTGTGCTGGCAACAAGGGAAGTGTCGGAATCTGTGGTGTTGAAATGATTCCGAGATTGTAAAAAGTCTCTGTCAGCCCCTTGGTCAAAGAAGAAGTCATAATTCGTCTGTGCTGATTTTCAAGGTTGTTTATTCTTGTTTATCTCTAACATGTTCTGCTGCCCTTTGAACCCCTAATCTAGAATCCTAAAATTTTACTTTTGCACCCGTGCCACACTTAATTATTACTTATATCAAACACTCAGAGCTGGTAATTCATCCTGTAAGATTGAAAATTCTTTTCCATGGACAGAGATCACAGCCAGTGTCTCTGGGGGCTCTGTCCAGGGGGGTTCCTGACCCCTGCCAGGGTCCCAGACCTGCCAGGGCAGCCAGAGGGAAGCCCTGGATTCCTACAGGGAAGGAGTAAGGAGCCTGTGGGATAAGAAGCTGTGGAGGAGAAGAGCTGCCTATCCAGGTTTCAAAGCCTGCACTTTGGCAATGCTCCTGGGCATGACCTGTAATAGGTATGAGATGAGCTTCAAGGGCTAAAGGCATGGAAGGAGTTAGAGATCTCAGTTGTATTTCCAGATAACATATAGCCTGTGCCTGTCAAAGCTGCTGCTGATAAGGGGATTCTGCAGAAAGTAATTAAAACTCGAGCCCTTGGTATTTATTTAAAGGGGAAACTCTTGGGATTTGATAGGATTTTGTTGAAATGGACCAGGAAGCTGAATCTTAACGTGCCACGGAAAAGAGTGGAGAATTAAATCTAAAAAGAGAGGCCAAGCAAGTTTCACAGTGCCCTCACACAATCTGTAAGGCTGCAGAAGCAGTGAAGGTCTCTCTTACATGCTGAAAATGCAGGATAAGTCAAGCAAAAAAGAAAACCCACCCTCTTGGTGACACAGGAAAAATTTGTTCCTGGAGAAAGGTGTAGATCAGCATATGTTGGCATGGAAAGAAACACGTGCTCTTATTTTGGACTTCATGTCTCTTTTCCCTGAGGTGGCTTCCCTGGAAAACAGATAGATCTGAACAGACAGCTTTGCATATTAAGTACATTTTTTTGCTAGACACTGGTTGTCTGAGAAACTAATTTGTGACAATATGGTTTAGTAGACATGATCTTAACCATTTTGCAGCAAAGTGTGGGTTCAGCGATATCACCCTACTGCCTGTGAAGTCTCATCCAGGGCTTGGTGGAAAATTATGCCCAAGTAATAAAGTACTTATTGATGGGGTTTGCAGGCTCCAAGCCTGATGTATGGCTGGCTCTTTCAATTATGGAATGGCAGCAGTGAAGCATGGATTGTTATCTGCTGACATCTTGTAGAGCAGAAAAATGAAAAGCTGGAATTCCTGTGTCAGAGCCACTCGGGACACGGAGAAGTATAAAGAAACAGATGAGGCAAAACAGAAAAAAATCAGCGTGGCTGAGGTCCCAAGAGCTGCCATCACTTCATAGTTTTCCGTGGAGTCCCAGAACTGGGAAACAAGAGTTTGGAAGGAAAGTGGTGTCACCTGAATTTTCCCACAGTTGTGTGAGTTTTTTCCCTCTGGCAGATTTAGGAAGAGTGTCGGGTGATGCTGTCAGCAGTGCCTGGGTGGGAAGAGAAGTCAGTGGTGTGAAGTGGCAGAGCCAGAGAGTCCCAGTGCCTGGGTCAGGAGGGCGAGGCTGGAGCCAAGCACAGAGCCAAGCAGGAGCCCTGCAGGTGCCCAAAGCTCACTGGCAGCTGTGACAGCAGTCATTTATTCTCCAGAGCTCCTGCACATTTTGGACTGGGAGATGATGTTGGAGCTGCTGCCTCTCAGGGCTGAGCTCCCTGTGTGATGAGTGGCCAGCATGCTTAGGACACTGCAGCATAATCTCACTTGGATACAGGCACAGAGGAAAAAAACCTTTGTAAGAGATCTTGAGTCATGCTGAACTTCCTGGGAAAGGCTGTTTTGAAGGACGGTCCCTGTAGGAAGGTGATACATCACAGATCCAGCTGGAGTCCAAGCTGGGACATTTTCTATCTTATGCCTTTTTTCACCATAATACTTTATTCTAATGAAGTACACCCCAATACATCATTCTAGACTTCAACTTATAGGAAAAATTCTCCAAGTGAATGGTCCAGCTTAGTAAGGCTCCAGTCACGGAGAGATTCAGGTTCATGTTCATCTTCAAGTCCACCTTAACTCTTGTAAACTTATGGCACAAGTCATGCTTCAGGTTGTAGCAAAATTTTTCCTTTTACTCCATGTTACTTTGAATTTAAAGAAAGAAATCTCATCAGAAATTGTATTTAGTTCACACCCAGACAATCTGAGAATTATTTGAATACAATCTATACAGTTACTGTAATTTCAGGGTGTTTATTTGCTAGAATACATGGGATTACAGCTTCCTGTCTCCTTAATTAATAATAAAATATATCATTTCATGTACAGATACAATTATCACAGAATTATGGAATGGTTTGGGTTGGAAGGGAACTTAAAGCTCAGCTCATGCAAGGACACCTTTCACCAGATCAGGTGGCTCAGGGCCCCTGACCTTGAGCACTTCCAGGGATATTCTATATAAGCTTGGACCACAGTTTAATATAATAATAATAACTGGGGACTTGATATTTGCAAGAAACACAGAGACAGCAGCTTTGTGTGACACAGAGACAGCAGCTCTATCACGATTCTTTCCTGTCAAAAGAAATTGCTTGTCTTGTCAAGACAATGGTCCAAACTACCATTTCCAGGGAAAAATCATGGCATAATCAGCCACAGCCGTGGGAAGGAAAGGCAGTGATTTTTGTGGGATGTCAGGGATGAGGTCTCTGTGCCCTGTGACCACCTTTGCCATCGGGTAACAGTCCCTCCATCATTCTGCTGTTTGATCTCACCTCTCCTCAGCCTTCTCATCTGCGAGATTCACTTAATTACATTACTCAACTTCACTGAGGTGTCTTGAAGCTTAATTAAGTTCTGGAAAGCCCGTCAAGAGCCGCTGGCAGAATGCTCAGAGGCAGGGTTGAGCTGGGGAATGGACACAGGGAGGGAAACGTGCTGCAGAGCGTTTGGGTGAGCAGCATGGGATGGAGCTGTCCATTCACTGCGGCTGTCACGCTCCCAGGGCCTGTGTGAGCTCGGGGAAATCCCTGCTGATGATCTCCCAGCACAAATATTGGTGTCCCAGTTCTATGGGATGCGAGTGTGTTACCTCCATTCTCATTTCCAAGCAGCTGATTTGGAGAGGGGAATGTGCTCACCAGTGCTGTGTGTGGAAACACACCAAAGACAGCTCCCTTTTCTCCCCAAACTTGATGTAACTTATTTTGTAGTGTTTTAAAATATCATTATAGTCCTTTTTTTAAAAGGATGGGTAATTTTTTTAATTTTTTTTTTTAACACCAGGTGTTATTATAGTGAGTTGTTTGATGCTATATGGGTATCTTTTAATTTTTGATGTTACATGGGTTACTTTTAATTTTTACTTTTGATTCTCCCCGAGCCTTGGCAAAGCCAGCCAGTGGGTGGAAGTTGGTTGGAGCACCTGTGGCTGGTGCTGTCAGTTCTTGTTTCACCCTCGGGAGGGTTTTCACCTGACACACCCCAAGGGGTGAATTGACATTCATCGCTCCCTCCAGGGGAAAAAACATATGGAGGCTCCACCGGGACAAACCCTGTGCTCGGAATTGCCAATCAGTTCGTGCCTGAGCCTCAGCTGGGAAAGCCTTGCCACTAACAAGGCTTCACGCTCCTCCAGCTCTGCTTGCTGCCTGTCAGCTGCTGGGGATGGTTTGAGCAGTGCTGGAGCTGCTGAACAACCTACAGCACCAGCTTATTATGGAGAGGTGATAACCTCTGCATATTTAAAGGTGTGAGCAGTTCCTATTAGAAACACCCATCAGGTATTCCCTATAACTTAGCAAAATTGGATGGCCTCAAAAATGAAATATTTAGCTGGGAAGTAGTGGGAAAAAAAAAAAAAGAAGGTTTCTGCTTTTTTTTCTGGAGGAATATTTCTCAGATTGTTGTATTTGGAGTATTTAAGTACGCCGCTCTCCTTCGGATCTCTCCATTTTACTTGTTTGTTTACGCTCCTTTTGCTGGGAAATGCCTTGTTATTGTTTCCTTGTGCTTTCCACAGGGCTTGAAATTACTGGCTGTGCAGGAGGAAATTAGTTGGTAATTAAAGGCAAGTTAATAACGATTCCCATGGAGTCTGCTTGGTCCTGTTGCTGGCAGGAAGACACTTTGCCTCTGCGGTCAGGCTCTGCTGCCCAAGCAGCAGGAGTGACACCGAGGGGTGGTCGTCACACCTGGAACACACACAGGCAGGACTTGAAGCCTTTCAAACCCCAGCAATTAGAGATAATGGCATGATATCAAAACAAGACAAGTAACGGAGCAACCTCCAGCCAGCAGATTATTTCTGAGTGGTGCAGAAAAGGTAACTTGAGGAAAGAAAGCTTTGGGTTCAAACTTGGGGCGTGCCAGTCTGTGCTTTTACCATATTTGTAATTGTTTTAGGCACCATTAAAATTGGAAAATGCTTGGAAATTCTTTCTTGGAAATCGAATTCAAGACTCTCTGCTCCATCCAAAGTGGCCAAGCCACAGGGCTGTCTGCACAATCCAACCCCTTGCTAGTGGACTGATCTTAGAAGGAATAGGCTGGATGTTTCCAGGGGCAAAGCACATCCCCAGCAGCACCCTGAGCATGGAGATCTCCATATCTGGTGGGAAAATATTGCCCTGGAGGGCTTTTCCTTTCTCACAGAATCATGAAACAACCAGGGCTGTTTCACGGGGTTGGGAGGGACCTCTGGAGGTCATCTGGTCATCTCTGGTCCTGTCATTCTGCCCTGCCCGAGTTTTTGTCCTTGACACCACAGAAGAGCTTGCATCCAGCCTATGAGAATCATTTCTGACAGGCTGAGCCCTGAACATAAGTTTTTCTGGGCTGGGTTTCCAAATAAAACCATGAGCCCTGCTCTGTTCTGTGGAAGGAAAGACCCAGGGCTCTCTCAGCACCACCTCTGACAGCCCAGCTGCCACAGCCTGAGGACTGCCTGCCCAAAGGGGGAGAAATACCAAGAGACACCAAGGACAGAAACGAAAATGAGGAAGATTCTTCAAATAGTTAAAATAAACTCCTTAGGGTATAAAGAAAAAAATAAAAAAGTGCCTCTCGTTTTGAAAGGCTGCAATTACTGTGGATAGGATCCATCTCACCTGATGGCACCCAGGTCTCGGCATCTGCACTGAGCACTCAGATCTCATTTACCATCAATGGAGAAAAATGGGCACCTCCAGCAGGCAATTGCTCTCATCTGGAGGTGGTTGCCTAAAATAGGTCAGACAAATCACTGCAATTTCTCTCCACTTACACATTTAAGAGACTCACTGCTGTACAGACACTTGTCTTGTGGACCTGTGACACCAGGTGAGATGAATCCCCCCTGAAGTGACAAGACCCATCTTCTGAAAGCAAGGAGGGAACGACGGGGGATGTCCCAAACCCTGCACTGATGGCATAACGAGTCTGTGTGTACAAAAAAAGTGAATAGCTCCCCAGAACACATCAACCTCAGCCCTGACCATTTGGAGGGCTTGGGAACATTTGAAGGGGTGATTAGGATTAATCCATTTACCTGAGTGAGTCACTTGGAGAGCCTTAGCTGTAAAACAATATTGGTTATCAGCATCCTCCTGCGATGATGTGCTGGGAGTTCTGGAAAGGAGATTCTTTTCCTCTGAAACAGCCTCTTCACATTTTCCCCGAGTGAAGTATTTTGCTACTCAGATTTGTGATTTAATAATCATAAATAATAGAGCCCTTAGTGCTATATTTTTAAGTGACTGAATGGTAAGAATCTACTTTAAAAAATGGTATGAATGCCTATCACTTGTGTGCATATAAATGTATTCAATTAGCACTCAAATCTTGAGTTATCTCCTGATGGAAGGCAAAACCTTTTGAATTCAGTCCCATGCAAGAAATACTGTGTCATTTAACTCACAAAAGGATGCCATGCACTTAACAGATAATGACTGAAGAGGATTTTGCTGTATTGCTTGTTCTGCTGCTTGTGAGGACAAAGAAAATAATTCCCTTTTTAGGATCCCGTGGGGTAATGAGTGAACCCTCTCCACACTGAGTAGGGGAAAGGAAAGAGCAAGATGGGCTAAAGGGGCTGCAATTTCATTGTCATGGTCCCCCATGTGCTTTCCATGTTTTGTCTGGGATGCTAAGCCAGTGGCTAACCTGTCTCTGAACCTGCCACCAGCACACAGAGATTACTCACCCTGGATACTGCACTTCAGCAAATGCAGAATTAGCCCTGGCTAAGTAATCTTGTTAGCGTGATTCAGTGTTAAATGGATCTCGATTAAATGGGCCTTTATATTGTCCCAGCTGGAGATGATAAGCCCCCACAAGGAAATGGCAGGAGACCGAAGGAAATTGCTTTACTTCAGACTGGGATGTTTAACCCCATAAAACACTTTCTGGTCCCCCTCTGCTGTTGCTTCTGCTCACTTGTGTGGCACTATCTACTCTGGCCTCGGCTGTGGGGGACAGGGGAGGCTCAGGGCAGGGGCTGGAGCATCTCTCCCTGACACCTGCTGGCCAGGACAAGAGCAGGGTGCTGGATGTTGGAATCTGTGCTATTGATGATCCCAAGATTGTAGAAAGTCTCTGTCTGTCAGCCCCGCTGCCAAAGCAGAAACCATAATTCATCTGTGCTGGTTTCAAGGTTGTTTATTCTGTTTATCTCTAACATGTTCTGCTGCCCTGCCGCAGCTCTGTCCTGCAGGGCAGCGTGTGGGGCTCTGCCCTCAGTGGGATGTTACAAACATTAAATACCAGAAACTACCTGTGCTGGATTTACAATAACGTGCCAATATCTGTCACCTACGTTGGACAGTGTGTCCCCAGCCTGAACCAACAGAAAAATGCCAACACCACAGTGAAACATGGAGGGCATGAAGAAGAAGGAGAAAAAGGACAAGGCACACCCAATTTCCTCCATCTTGTCCCCTTTGGACCCCTCATCTAGAATCCTAAAATTTTATTTTTGCACCCATGCCACACTTAATTATTACTTCTATCAAACACTCAGAGCTTGTAATTGATCCTGTAAGATTGAAAACTCTTTTCCATGGACAGAGATCACAGCCAATGTCTCTGGGGGCTCTGTCCAGGGGGTTCCTGACCCCTGCCAGGGTCCCAGACCAGCCAGGGCAGCCAGAGGGAAGCCCTGGATTCCCACAGCTGGAGATGCTTGTGAGAGGGCAGGGTGGCTCTGATGGGTGTCTTGGTCCTCCTCTGTGTCTCCTTGCTGGAATTAATAATCCCTGTGTTAGCACAGTGCTTTGTCCAACCCCTCACCCAAGACATTGGTGCTGGGG
The DNA here is from genome assembly GCF_048771995.1 of Taeniopygia guttata. Classification (NCBI taxonomy): domain Eukaryota; kingdom Metazoa; phylum Chordata; class Aves; order Passeriformes; family Estrildidae; genus Taeniopygia; species Taeniopygia guttata. The sequence continues at coordinate 7,466,082 of NC_133043.1, forward strand.
CACCTGAGCAACCAAAGGTCAGAGCCACTGCTGCCACCAGCAATTTATTAAAGCTTCAACCAGCACCCAGGGAGAATTTTCAGTCTCATCTTAAAAGAAATGGATTGCTTAAACCTGCCACTGGGACTGGTTGGGAAAGGCTTGGGGTTTATCTGTGTGAGATGGGAATCAGCCTGGTGTGTCACAGCCTGACACTTCATTTCCCCTGCTGTTAGATTTGGCACTGTGTGCACAGCATGGGAAGAGAAAAATGGCATCAAAATCCCCCAGGGACGGCAACAGAGGCAAACTGGGGGGCACTGGTGGCACAGGGATGGGAGCTGGGCTCAGCAGGACTGAAGTTTCCTCCTCTGCAGTGGGAACCAGACTCTTCTGGTGGTCTGAAGCCAGCACTGGGGGAGATGTGGTGTTGCAGGAGAAAGTAAGATTACAAATATAAAAAAAAACAGATAAAACACTTCACCTATGACCCCTGCTAATGGTCACTGTTAGGAGAAGGCTTCTGGGGAGAGATAACAAGGTGGACATGAAACTGCCCATTGTGCCCACACATCAGTGTGTGCTCTCCTCCTGCTCCTCTGCTCTCCTCCTGCTCTCTGTTATCTAATAAATTTTCTCTCCATGTCTGATGTGACTTCAAAATATGGATTTATCCTCAGAGAGTCAGAGACCCTAACAGGACTTGTGAAAAATTTCTGCTCTATAGCAAGTCAGAAGATCTGATATCTTTTTTCCCAGACCTTTGACAGAAATATGGTAAACATGCAATTATTCGAATTTTTCCATAAATTTTGCATCGGAGGTGGATTTACATGCTTGTGATATTTTCCAGACGTGAATCCCAGCCCTGTGAAGCAGTGAGTGGCTGCAGATAGGCAAGAAATGATATAATCTATTAGAGATTTCCTTCATTATCCCTCTAATCAAGGCTTCTATCAGTCTCCTTTGAAGCACTGCTGGAAAAAAAGATCTTCAAGTAAACTGATGCTGGAGATAATTAATTAACTTGCCATCCTCTTGCCTTACAGACAGAGACAGTGCAAGAAAGAAGAAGTGTCCTTTGCAATTACTGCTCTGTGGTTTTCCATCCTAGTGCTGACAGCTTGTAGGACATGAAGTGGAAAAGCATTTTACCAAACTTGGAGGCTTTGGCCATCAATTCCTTCACTTGAGAATATTTTCTCCTGCTTGTATTTCTCATGTTGTTGGATAACACTCCTGATGGTGAAAAATGGATTTAATACTTGAACAGTTAGAGTTGGATGGTAATAATATCTTCTTTATGCTTTCCTGAGAGCAAATACCCCCATCTCTCCTACCCTCAGATTATTGTACAGGAAATCCTTTGTTAGGATAGAATAGAACATTGAGATTAACAGCTGGGTCAGTGGAGTAATCTCGGTACTGCAGGTTGTCACAGATATTCCCAATATTTTTTTCTAGGGTTTGGCAGGAATGGGGAATGATTTCTGCCTTGGGAACCCACCTTTTTCATGTGAACTCTTTCCAAATATTGGTGCAATCTCAAGTAAACCTATAAAGACATGGTTTTCCTTTCTAGTATTTTAAAGGCCAAAATTTAAATTTCTCTGCCATCTCAGAGCAAACCTGGAGCAGGAGGAGGTCTGCAATCCACCAATCTCAGATGATTTTTTTCTTTTACAAATTATGTCCATTTTTACTAAGTTTTTCCTGCGTTTCCACTTCCTTGAGTCCTCAAAACAGCATTTCAAATTCTAACTAGGTTAGCTCTCCTTAAATTTCTTCTTTTTGGTGCTGCATGAGCAGGTAGACAGGGGAGAGCATGGCTGAGCAGGCAGACTGACAGAGCTTTAAACACTGATCCCAAACACCATCAGCAAAACACTGACAAGAGCCTCCTTCCAAAGGAAATCTCCCCAGAAATACCAAGTAGTGAAGCAGAGTGGAAAAAGCACATAATAAAGGCAAGACTGAGTTCAGAATGTTTCCTAGAAAAATCAGGGATTTTGCTGATTGTTGTGTACGTGCAGGTGGGTTTATGACGAGGAAAGACTTGTTTAGCTTGGGTTTGGTCACTAGGGGCTTGTAAATTAATTAATGCTTGTAGGAGGCACTAAAGGCTAAAGAAGTGAGGGGCAGTGTTGCTAATGCAGCACAAACTGGTTCTTTTTCTCCTGGGAAAAGGCTGCAGCCTGACAGAAACAGGTTTCCTTCTTGTGGAAATGCTGAAGAAGACCAAGGACTGCCACCATGCATTGCACAGTATTTGCTCATCCATGATTTTAATGCATTTCCTCTTTTTCCAGGTGCTGGCAGACACTGTGAGCTCCTGCTGAGATAATAAATAACTTTAAAGAGTATTGTGGTGCTTCACTTCCAGCAGTGATGGGTCATCTCTTACCCTGGGGAGTGGATGAACAACTTTAACTGGTGGATGAACAACTTTAACTGCTAGATGTGTCTTCCCAAATGCTGTATCTGCAATTTTTTTTCAAAATTATTAGCAAATTAATGTGAATTGTGAAACATAAATTATAAAACTGGTGTGAATTAAGGCTGTGGGTTGGTGGTGGTTCTGGTTGGCCCCTGGCGAGGTTGGGGTGAGGGTGGTGCCCTGAAAGGGGGGCTGTGCTGGCAGGGTCTCCATCACCTGCATGCACCTCATGTGGGGTTGATTTTGGGGGGGAAAAGTGCAGTTCCTGGCTCAAAACCCCACTCCAAGCAAAGCCCCATCAACATTTTGCCTTTTGAGAATCATTCTGTCAAGGCCAAGAAATGAATCAATCTGGGAGCAAGTGTTTGAAGAGTATTTTTTATTTTTGAGTGATTTGCTTAACTAGGCAGATTTCTCACCATCTCCCCATGGTTTTGGAGCAGCTTTGGCAGGTGCTGCTCCAGAACAGTCTCAGGAGTTGTCCAGGGTCAGCAGCAGCTGAGTCAGCTCAGCAGCTGGAGGTTGTGATGATTTTCTCATTGAAAGACCAAAGGGGACAGATGATTTTTGGTAAAAACACATTTTTCACCTTTAAAAAATCAGAAAACCTCCCCCTTCCTGACTGTCTTCTGGGAAAGTTGGGAATGCAGGCCTTTAACATTGGAATTGGCAGTTTTGAAAGTAACTTCCTTGCAGACTAAAACTCATCTTGGCTTTAAGCCCTGAAAAGCTCCTGATGAATGCCCTTTCTCACACACTCCTTGTGTGCAGAACTCTTAGGGGGGAAAAAAAAATCTGCTAATTAATTTTAAGCCTCTTTGCGGAAAAGCCTAAGAACTGGATTTACCAAGAGACCAGGGGGTCCATCTGGTGCAAAAAGCTCTCTGCTATGCCAAGGCATTTGTTTCATGGTGGGGTTTAGGTGTGGATATCTCCTTTGGGCAGCAGGATGGTTGTACTGACCGACTGACCACCGGCACATTCTTCAGCATGGTGGGGTGTCGGAACTCAAAATGTCCCTCAGACATTTTTGGAGGTTCCAGGCCCAGGTCAGAAGCATTTGAGACCCTGGCAGGCAGCTGGAAACAGCTGTGATTTTGGGTTTGAGCCATGGAATGATTTACCAACCTTGCAGGAAGAACAAGAAGTCACAAAAGTTGAGATATTATAGTAGAAGTAGTCACAAAGTAAAGGGAAGAATTTTTTTTTGTGCTGTACAGGGGGGTTTTGGTTTTGTACATGGGGGTCAGAGGTTTTAAGATGGAGGGATTTGGGCCTGCCCTGTCCTCCCTCTTTCTCCTTCCTTACCTCCATGTTCTTGGTGATGTTGGCACTCACAGATTGGTTTAGAGTAGAAAAGCACCATTTAATATAGGTAATAGGCATTGGGGACAAACTGTACCCATGTAACACATAATGTACCATATAAAAGATAGAAAAGCACCATTTAATATAGGTAATGGGCATTGGGGAAAAACTGTACCCATGTAACACGTAATGTCCCATATAAAAGACAGCAGCAGCCCTGGGCAGAGGGGGAGAGAAGAAGCAGTCGGGAGTCAGAGAGGATGTCAGGGTGTGTGTGTGCCTCTGCCTGAGCTGTGAGCAAACCACAGCAGCCCCAGAAGAAAATCTTTTAGATAACAAACCATCAGCTAAGCCCTCACTGGGAAGCAGCCCTTGAAGGAGTCTAGAGCAGGTAGGGATTTCCTTCAGATCAAATCCACGGGGAATTTCCTTGTGTGTTTGATGCTGAGCTGTGCAGAAGCTGCCTGGGAAGGGCTGGGCTGGCCTGGCTTGGTTGTGGCTCAGCCAAAGCCAGCAGAGCCCTCAGCCAGCTCCACTGCTGCCACGAGGGATCTCACCTGCCATGAGGGCTGGCAGAGCAGTTTGCAGCCTCAGGTTTATTTTTTGTCCTCTTTTTGGATGCTGCTAAAGGATTTAGTGGGCAGGGAAAGATGCTCCATCCCGTGTTGGTGTGTGTATAAAGCAATGCACTCACAATGGGAGTGATGTGTTGTTATCTGCTTGCATGTGGTCACCTTGAATACCTGAATTTGGAGAAATTAGATGTTGTGCCTTCTGTTCTTCAAATCATTATCTCAGGTATTTGCAGTCCTGACAAGGTTTTCCTGCAAATTTAATGATATGAAATAATTTTTATTACATGCCCAAAACAATCTGTAAAGCACTGAAATCATTAGGAACCGATTCATGCTGCTAAAATCCAACTGATTATGCTCTATTTTGTTTTAACTTTTAATTCCTCTCCTGCTCTCTTCCCTTGGTTAGTGGTCAAGTGTAACTGTACCTAGAAGCTCAGCCCTGTGAGACACAGCTTGTGGCTGATTGCATCTGATGGGGGGATGGGGAAGAGGGGCTTTTACTGGAATATTCCTATTAATTTTTGTGCATAAATTAGGAGAAATTAAGGCTGTGTGTTGTCCATGTCATATCATGGCTTAGCCATGACGTGATGCTGAGTGAACACCCCACCAAATAGTGCTGAGTGGCCAGAAAGGGTCTGGCAAACCATTCCCATGGGAACTGAGGACAGCTCTTGGGAAAACCTCTGGTAGTTCACAGTGGGCATGGAAATGGAATAGAAAGATCAGAGTCATTGGTTTTCTGGATTTCATTGCTGGGTGAAACTTTATTGCTTGAGCTTTTCTTTCTGAAACAAAGTTAGGACAACAAAAGTCAGTTGAATACTGGGCTTGCTTAATGCATGTTCTAATGGGCTCTCCCCATATTCCAGGACATCCAGAAATGATGCGAACATGCTCTGGCAATGCTGAATTGAAAGGCAATCAGCTGCTTGAAAGGCAGAGTATTTTAACTCTAGTCAGGTGCCCAGTTAGCACATCCTCATTTCTTCAGGATGTGGGGAAAGCAGGCAAGAGCTGGGCCAGCAGTCCTGGAATGATGGGATGGGGAGGACATTCAAGAAAACAAATCTGCAGCTCCACCCCGGGAATACAGCTGGAGAGCCACAGCTCATCCCTTTGGCTCAGCATCCCTTCCTCCTCGGGAGCTGGAAGCAGAACCTTGCTGGGCTGGATTAGGTTGCTCTGCTGGATTTTCGTGTCTGTGCATTACCCAGACACAGCCCTGTGCCTCATTAGCTGCAGGCTGGCTCAGCAGGGCTGGGGCTGTGCTCTGTCAGCAGGACATGCCCAGGGGTGCCAGGCCCTGCCCTGGCATCTGCATTTCCGTGGGCCTGCCATTGCTCGGCGCATCCAGGGATAGGTGCAGCTGACAAATAAGTCTGATAAATATGTTTAATAAACAGTAGCACACTGTAATGAGCTGCTCATCTCTGGAGTTGCCACAGCATTCTCCTGGCAAATATTCTGACACTCGATCACAGTCCTGCTGTGAAGTCCCAAGCCATGGGAGCAGAGAATTTCTGCAAAAACTGGCCTGTTTTCTCCCACATTCCATGCCACTCATAAGCCCAGGAGTTCTGTGCTTCTGGGCACCCCCAATATCTGGTCTGGGGGAGGAGTGCAGACCCCCTGAAGGGCTGGGTGGCACTTGCAGAGTGTCACTTCGGGGCAGGATAAATATTGCTGTCAGGGCAGACTTGGCAGCAGGTCGTGTGAGGGCAGCCTCAGGGAGTTAGGCAGATTGCCTTGGCTGCCTTTAAAGGGTTTATCCCAAGGGGCAGCTGTCCTGTTTGAAATCCTGCAGCCAGGTAGCATCCAGCCTTCTCCTGCTGTGGCCAGGCTCTCCCCAGTCCCAGCCCTCAGCCTGCTGGAATATTCACAGCAGCTTTTGGAAATGGGGCTGGGTTTGGTGTGGGGCTGGGCTCTGCTCAGGGCACTGTTATAAATGAAAATTTGTCCAGCCAAATTAATACGAAAAAATAAAATATTTATTTTGCAATCAAATTCTATCTAGCCAGCCACAAGGAAAGAACAGAGCTGAGCCCAGGGTCAGCCCTGGGTGTGCAACAAGGAATCAGCCTCAGCAGAGGTTTTCCTCCATGCCCACACACCTCCATCCTGGCACAAGCAGTTTTTATAGAGAAAATTCCTCCTGAGGCCAAGATTTCAGCAATCAGTCTTTTTTTCTATTCACAGTCCATATGTTAATAAGATTTTCTTTTTCGGTGATGAGGGAGAACAACTCAGTGTCTGGAGTTGTTGAATCCCTTGATGAAATTTATGGGAATTTGGGAACGCTGCTTTCACATGGATCTGCCTCAGGATTTCCATGAGATCCATCTCGGGTCCTTCACGCACCTGGGGTTCCCGTATTTCTCCAGACATGGCCCATCTCCATCTCCTGGCCAGCCCTACCTTCTTACTTGTAAATCAGTTTCCAATGTACACCCAGTCTCGCCTGTGAGGGTTGGGGGGGGGAAATCCTAATACAGACGTGTATACTCTAACAAATATTCAATATCACATATATCATATTAGAAATGGTGTGAATTATATCTACTACACATAACAGCACCATCGCCTCCTCCCCACCCAGGCAGGGTGTGAACCTCCAGCTTTCCATCCAGGAGGGCCCTGCTGAGCTCTCAAGACCTGTAGCAGATTAGAATATGCTGAACTGAGAAGACTTGTCTTAATTAATGCTTCAGAAGGTTACAGCTAGAACTGGGGAAATAATCAATAGCAAATCACCTACTTGGCAAATTCAGCTCTTTTCTGCCGGCGAGTTATCTGTAAACAGCTTGCAGTTTTCTCCATTCATTCATTCATTATTTACAATTATTTCCCGAATAATTCCCTCAAATTGCTTCTGGTCTGCAGCTTGTTTGCAAGCAGCTCGTGGCAGGTGCCTGCTCCTCGCTAGTCAAGCTCTGATCATTCGTTTTTGGTGGGACGAGCAGGTTATGTGGCCTCACGCTGTGTCCCCAAAGGCAGCAGCCCAGCTCTTGCCATCCCCCTTAATGAATTCACAGCAGCTTTGGGCAGATATTCCTTGCTTCTCGTGCACATCCCCGCTCTCTGCCAGCAGCCTCGTTAGTAAATCCTTCGTTAGGAGATTTCTCAGGGAGTAGTGGCTGCAGCATGGATTCAGAGCCCGTCTCATCTGGGATTTTCCTGAACTGGTCCTTACTGGCTCTATTGGCCATATGAGTAGCAGGATCTTCAAAATTAGCAAGTCTTAGTGGCCACTGGTGTTTTCCCACTCATGAGCCAGTTTGGGCCACTGGGGAGAACCCCAGAGGCCATCTCTGGGCCCAGTCTGGCCCTTACTGCCCCAAATGCTCACACCAAACTGGTCTCTGCAGCCAAAGGCCCTCATTTAAACCTGTCACTGTGCCCAAACTGGCTGCAACCCTGGAAGAGAAAATCACCTCCAATTCCAGGGCTCTTTCCATGGCCCTGGCTTGCAATGTGCCTTTCCCTGTTAAAATCACCACACCGTCTCAGCTCCAAGGCAGCTGTGGCAGTTTTGATGATTAAAAGGATTTCTTCATGATAAGAACTGGAGTGAAACTCATTTCAGGTAGCAGCAAAACAGCTGCTGGATGGTACACAGTTTCATTTACTGCTGACATGAACTGGATTGTTTTAAGCAGAGGACCTAAATAGGCTCTGGCATAAATCAAAGAAAACACCAGCTGCAGGTCAGCAGCACTCTGGGGAGTCAGTGCTGTGCATCTGTGAGAAAACCAGGCAGAGGAGCTCTGCTCACCCACATCCCTCAGGAAGGGTCTGCCTGGGCTGCAGGAAGAAGGATTGCCCCATGCTGGGGAATTTTGACAGGTTCCTTCCCCTTCCAACACTGTTACAGCCCCTGGAAGGCAGATCTTGGGATGCAGCTCTAAAGGAAAAGTGCTGGATGTTGATCTGAGGTCTCTCCTGGCAGGGTTGCAGCCCCATTTTAGGGGTTGAGCCCCACTTCAGAGCGTGGTGGTGCCACCAGTGACAGGGATGCTCTGCGTGGCCCAGGAGGGACCACATCTGTGTCCCCACCCAGCAGTCACACCGGGCACTGCCAAGGGGGATTTGAGTGGTTGTGAGAGAGACTCTGCAAGAGAAATTAAATAAAAGAGTTTAAAAATGGTCTTAATTATTCCTGTTGCCCCTGTAATCATTAGTGGAGGATGAGTGGGTGCACCCTGTGATGTAGGAACGATCTGCAGGCAGGGATTTGAGGGCTGGAGTTTGATGCCTCCCTCCCTGGCCATGAGCCCAAGTCAGTCTGTCTGCTGGGAAGGGTCTGGGGCTGGCATGGGAGTCTGGCCCTCTTCTGAGAGCCTTGGTCATCTGATAACTGAACTGAGCTGAAATTCTTCTCCCATGGGACACACCTGTCACCATCCTGGTGCTGCCACTGGGAAGGGTCCTTCACCTCTCCATGGTGAATCCAGCACTCGCCCCTTTGCCACTCCCAAGGGCTTGCTCCCCACCAGCAAGGGAAAGAGGCAACACAGACTTCTCTTTTCTTAATTTTTTATTATTTATTTCATAGAAATATACAGTGAGAGAGTGAGTGGCTCTCCCTCTCCAGCGATCTGACAAATGGACACTAAAAATAGAGAATTTGTCCCCCCTGTCTATAGAACAGCACTTGGGTCACAGAGACAGCACAGATGTGCTCTTTGAGCTGCACCCAGCTGGGTCTGGCATCACCTCTGCTGCAGAACTTGGGCATGTCACAGAGGAGGGCTCAGTGTATAAAGTGACACAATGCAGAGAGGCACATCACTCCAGCTGTCTTTCCTGGGGAAGAAAGACAGAAGGAAAAAAGAGTTCTGCTTAAAAAATTAACAAATCCTGACCTCAGAGGAATCACGAGCCCAGAGCAAAAATCCACTGAGCACCCGAGCAGTGCTGCCTGCAAGCTGGGAAGCATCCCCAGAGCCAGCAGCAGTGTCCTGAGGCTGCAGACTCGTTCTGCTGGGTGCAGCAAACGTTCCCAGTGTGCTGCCTCAGTCCCTCCACAACTGAGACTCGGGAAAAACAGAGGCAGCCCCCTTGGCTCCCTCTTCCCCGCTCCAGGTCCCTGCAGCAGATGTGCTCCACCACCCTGGTGCTGCTCGAGCAGGGGGAGAGGGTTGGGTGGTGGATTTTTTTTCTCCCCTTAAGTCAAAATCAATGATGATGACAGAGTTATAAGGTGAGCGATGGGAAAGGAGAAGAAAGCACCCGGTGTCAAATTTGATGCAGGAGGCAGTTAGAGGAACCTATTACGAGTTCTGTTGCCTTAGGGTATGTTGGTGGGTACATAGTGGAGTGTAATGTCAGCGAAACAGGAGAGCAGCCTCTTTCCCCTTGAACCCTTATCATTAATGTGGAAGGCATACATTGTCAGCTATTAGTCTGGAGGGGAGGGAGAATAACACACGAGATGTCTTAGTTTGGAAATGGAGTCTGACTCCTCGTCTGCTGGGTGAAGGATGGAGGGGTGTTGCAACTGTTGTTGTTGTTGTTGCTGTGATTGTGGTGGGTGTTACAGGATTTGGGAGAAGATGGGGCTCTGAGGGTGCTGCTGCCTCTCAGCGTGGCTTTGGAGGAGGGAAGAGTGAAATTACCCATGTGCTGAAGGCTCTGGGTGATTGGAGCCCCACTTCAGGGCGTGGTGGTGCCACCAGTGACAGGGATGCTCTGTGTGGCCCAGGAGGGACCACATCTGTGTCCCCACCCAGCAGTCACACCGGGCACTGCCAAGGGGGATTTGAGTGGTTGTGAGAGAGACTCTGCAAGAGAAATTAAATAAAAGAGTTTAAAAATTGTCTTAATTATTCCTGTCGCCACTGTAATCATTGGTGGAGGATGAGTGGGTGCACCCTGTGATGTGGGAACGATCTGCAGGCAGGATTTGGGGCTGGAGTTTGATGCCTCCCTCCCTGGCCATGAGCCCAAATCATTCTGTGTGCTTTGCACCTCAGCAGCAGATTTGTCCAAGCACACCAAATATTTACTGCAGCCCTGGTGAACCCATTTTTAAGGCACCAAAGGATGCTGGTTCCTGCAGACACAGGGAGAGAGTCGCCCTCCCAACCTCAGCTTCCTTCTCTGCCTCACCCACTTGATACAGTTTCCCTCATTTAGGAAATGTAAATAATTCCTTGGGTTCTGCTAATCCCAAGATTACACGGGTAATTCCTGTTTGCATTAATGGGAGGATCTCTCTCAAATTCTCTGCATGTGAATGAGCATCACAGGACTGGCACTCTGAGCCAGTCTGGCGCAGACACTTCCCCTCCTCCCCTCCCCTGTGCTCAGGCAGGATCCAAGAGGAAACACAAAATTAGCTCCTTTGCCTCAGGACCTTCATTTTTTTGGAAGCACATTGCAAATGATGTCTATTATTAACTCTGGCCATTAGTCCCTTCCTTCTCCATCCAGCTCTGCCATTGTGGCTGTCAGAGTTATCTCACAGGTGCTGCTGGAGATGGAGAACTTGGTCATGCTCCATGAGGTGTGAGGAAAAGGGTTTATGAGCAAGTAAAGCGAATCCATCCCTTCTGTGCCTTTTCCTGCTGGCATCTGGCATGTGCTGACTCCCAAAATCCCAGATTTGGGGTGCTTGAGATGCACACCAGGGACACTGCACTACCCTGAGGTTTTTATTTCCACCCTCTGTCTGGGTGGGAGGAGATGAGGGTATCTGCAGCTCCCCAGCTGCACCTGCAGCTCCCCTCAAGCCCCAACACAAATCCAGGGAAAAAGTCCCAAAATCTGCCCCAGCACCAGGGTCATGGGACTCCTCAGCTTCCTGCCCCAGCCCTGTGCTGCTGCTCCTGACTGCACCTCCTGCTGCTGCTCACTGGGGAAAAGAATTAATTAATCCAATTTATGAAGATGAACTGGAGCAGCAGCTCTGGAAAAAGATACCATTGATCAACAACTGGCCATCCCCTGGGCTGAACTCTGCCCCTTCTCCTGCTGGCACCTGCCTGGCACCACTCACATCCCCTCCAGGAGGTGGCACAGGCTGGGACAGCCACCCCAGTGCTGGCAGCCAGGGGCTCTGGGTGGGGATGCTGTGCCCTCAGGAGCATCCAAGGCAGGAAAAAATTAAAGCAGGGAGGGGAGTGAGTTAAAAAAATTGAAGTAATCACAAAAATACCCCCCTAAAGTGTCAGACATCTGTCTGCACCCCCAGCACAGTCCCTTAGCTCGGCACTGGGGCAGGCCAGCCCTGAGCATGGCAGGGATGCTGCTGAGGCACCTCCTGCCTCGGGGGCTGTCACTCAGCTCCTTCATTAGGAGGGGGAAAAGTGCTGGAGAGCCCTTGCTTCCTACAGTGGTTTTATTTCAAAGCTCTTTCAAATCAGGGCAAAGAGGGACGAGGCTCACTTTTGCACTGAATTGCTGAATGAAAAAGAGAAAGTGTGTTCTTAATTTGGGGAATGATTTTGTAGCTGTAAAAAATGGGAAGCCAGGTGGGCTTGGGGAGTTTGGGGAAGTTTCTTTGGTTTGGGGTGAGAGGAAGGTGAAAGAGCCAGAAAAACCTTTATGCTGCTGTGAAATCTGTGTGCCATCAGTATCTGCTGCAGGAAAAAAAAAAAAATACAGCAGTTAAATGAGCAGCAAGATTTGTGTTCTTGTATTATTCCAAAAACATAGGGCTGATATTTATTTCATTAGAGTAAGCCTTCCTGTAGCTGGTAAATGAATTCCAGAAAGTGAGAGGAACCCCAGGATCAGGGACTTTACTTCATTTGGGATTGTGTGCAGCTAATATTCTGGTTAAATAAATACATTTTACTAATTGGATTACTCAGACAGTGTAATATACTGCTGGATTTCCAACAAGATGCTAATAAATTGTGTGAAGAACTTAATCATGTTAGCTTCCAAAAAGCTTGTAAGAGATGAAATTAAAAAATAAGTAGAAGTTGACATCTATTGCATTTCACAGTGCCTTCATTTTCCTCATCCTTCTTAGAGTTCTGCTTTCCTCAGCATGGCTGATGTGGATTTTTTTTTTAATCTGCCTGTGATTAGGGAGGATGCAGTGTTAGAGTGGGACTGGGGGGTGCTGGCACCTGCCTTGTGTTTGGCTCTTCTCCTGACACTGATCCTGGCAGAGATAAAGGGAATGAGGCCTTAACATCCCCTCCTGGAGGGCAGAGAGCTGTGGGGCATTCCCCTGGACTCAGCAGGGAATGAGGCTGGGGAGAAGAACCTGTGTGGGAGCCCAGGGCTTCCCTCTGGCTGCCCTGGCTGCCCTGGGACCCTGGCAGGGGTCAGGAACCCCCCTGGACAGAGCCCCCAGAGACACTGGCTGTGATCTCTGTCCATGGAAAAGAGTTTTCAATCTTACAGGATGAATTACAAGCTCTGAGTGTTTGATATAAGTAATAATTAAGTGTGGCACGGGTACTAAGGAAAATTTTAGGATTTTAGATTAGGGGTCCAAAGGGGACAAGATGGAGGAAATTGGGTGTGCCTTGTCCTTTTTCTCCTTCTTCATGCCCTCCATGTTTCACTGTGGTGTTGGCATTTTTCTGTTGGTTCAGGCTGGGGACACACTGTCCAACGTAGGTGACAGATATTGGCACGTTATTGTAAATCCAGCACAGGTAGTTTCTGGTATTTAATGTTTGCACCACCCCACTGAGGGCAGAGCCCCACACGCTGCCCTGCAGGACAGAGCTGCGGCAGGGCAGCAGAACATGTTAGAGATAAACAGAATAAACAACCTTGAAACCAGCACAGACGAATTATGGCTTCTGCTTTGGCAGTGGGGCTGACAGACAGAGACTTTCTACATCTCAGCATCATCAATACCTCAGATTCCAACACACCTGATGCTCCCCAAAGGTGGAAAGGATGCTGAGGGTGCACAGTGAGCATGTGATGGGCTCTGCTGGGGGAGAGGACGTGGCCTGGGCTGGGAACCCCACCAGGAGCATCCCAGAGCTCAGGGGAGCACAGGGAGGTGTTGGGTGCACCCACCTTCCTCCACATCAGCAGGATGATGGAGCTGCCACCACAATTCATCTTCAGCGAGGCACAGCACTGCTCAGTTCACCTGAGCTCCCCACCAGCAAGGGAAGAGGCAACACAGACTTCTCTTTCCTTAATTATTTTTTTTATTTCTTTGATAGAAATATACAGTGAGAGAGTGAGTGGCTCTCCCTCTCCAGCGATCTGACAAATGGACACTAAAAACAGGTAATTTGTCCCCCCTGTCTATAGAACAGCACTTGGGTCACAGAGACAGCTCAGATGTGTTCTTTAAGCTGCACCCAGCTGTCAGTAGGGTCTGCTCCTTACTGGGGAATAAATGCCAGGCAAAGGGAGTGATGTGGTTTGAGCCAAGGGGCTGGGGAACCTGCACATGGATGGAGCCCACTGCGAGTGTCTGCAGAGGAGGACAGTGCCTCTCACCCAGGTCCAACAACCTGGCACTTGCTGGGGTAAGGATGCTCCCAACCTGAATTACACCCCAGCTCCTTCCCCCTCGTTTTCTGGTGTTTTCTGGCATTTTCTGGCACTTTCTGGAGTAAGGATGCTCCCAACCTGAATGACACCCCAGCTCTTTCTCCTACGGGTTCCCTCTGTTGTGTATGAACCTGTCACAGCCCCCCAGTGCAGGACGAGGTTTGCTGCACCATCATGTGAGCTCAGTATGAGCATGTCCACATGGTGGAAATCATCAATGTGAATGTGCCTTTGTGAACAGTTCACCAAAATAAAACTCCAGCACTCAGGCCTCAGGGGTTAAATACCCTTGCCTTGCTCCCAAGCTGCCTGTTTGGACTCCCCTAATTTTTTCAGATGTATTTGATGCATCAAACGGTGATAATTGTTGTATTAAAGGGGCACATGGGGGAATAATTTGCCTTTCTGAAGTGCTGTGAGACCTTCAGATGAAACACTCAGCTTCTGTGATTGGCACTAAAAAGAAGGAATTGCCAATTCCTGTTACAGAGTTGGTTCCCCACCAACGTGTGGCTTGCTTTGTGCATTTTGGTACCCAGAACTCCTGTCACCCATCCTCCTGGTGTCAGTGGGATGCACAAGGCGTAGGTGGAGGCAAACTCAGGTGATTTTCATGGAGGCAGGCAGGAACCAGCTCCTCCTCCCAGCTGAGTCCGACCCAAACCACTGAGATCAAGCAAAGTGCCTGGGAGCAGCAGCAACTCAGAAACCCAAAAAGCACTTCCCAGCCTGGCATCCACAGTGGGTGCAGGCCCTGGCTGAGCAGCCCCGTGTGCAGTGCACCAAAATCTCTGCACTGCTCTGCCTTCCCTCTCTCCCCTTCACTTCTATATCCCCTCCTGATCAAAGTTGCCTTGTTTTTTTTTAATTCCCCATATTAAAGGAGTATTGTCTGCATGAGGCCTCACCCTGCATTTATTTATATTTTCTCTCACAGCAGGATTTAAAAACAACAAACCAGCCCCTGAAATGGCAGCAGCTTCCCTGTAACCTGAACCTCATTGAAATACTAATAACTAGGTTTTGATGCAGCTTTGTGGGTATTAATGCAAATGTTTTTCTGACTCTCCAGGTTTAATAGCAACAGCTTATACAACTCTAATTAGCATAACAAAATTCAGTGATGAGGAGTAAAATGCTTGTCTTGTTTGATGTTTCCTGGTAATTAGAAAGAATAATGATTTATGCAGCGTTCCTGGTTCCCGGCTCACAAAAGATGGCAGGGAGCACTTTCAGCAGTTAACTCTGGGTTTGTGGGGAGCATGGAGCTGCTGGAAAATGCACGTGGAGACCCGGGCAGGCTCACACTGTGTGTGTGTCACCACACACCCGAGCACAGAGCACTCAGGGCTCCGGGATTTTGGGATTTTCCCTGCACATCCTCTCGTGTGTCCCCCTGGAGCTGTTGCTGCCTGTGTGGAGTTGTGGGGTTCGGGGTTGTGTGGGCACCTGGGCTCTCACCCATTCCAAACAACTGCCCTGCCTTTGCACAGGGATGGGCAGCACTCCCAAAGAGCCAGGACACTGGTTTTGCCCTAGAGATTGGATTTGTGCCTTTTGGAAACACCGAGTTTTCCCATCTGTGTGCGGCTGGGAAGGTTTCCTTCCCTTACTCCCAGTGCTGCAGACAGGGAGCCCCTGGAGCAGATCTGTGGAGGAGAAGGGAGGTTTCCCAGTGCATTTCCAGATGAGATGAGGCAAAGCTGCTGCTGCTGCACAGCCCACGTCTGCTCATCCCCAAAGAAACCTCTCCTCCATGCCTTGGGCTGCGTGTTTGATCCGAGGCGCTGTAAAACACAGCGGCGTGCCTGCTGTGCTCTGGTTTGGGCCAGCAGGAGTTAAAGGTCAGTAGAAAAGAGGCTGTTGCTGCCGTGTCAGACACTGGCATCTCCCAGGTGTTTGCAGACATGAGGCTCTGCATCACCTTTAATATTTCTCCCTGGCTGTGAACTCTTCTCCTTGGCTGCACGGGGAGCTGCAGGCTCTGCAGGCAAGAGCCCCCTCCATCCCTCTGCATAGGTTGGAGAGGATTAAAAGCTGCTGCTGCCTGGTGCAGCCCCAGAGAAGCCTCCCCGCTCCAGAGCTGGTGGGAATGGCTGTGTGTGACCCTCTGGGGAATGCTCAGCAGTCCCTCTCCTCGCCTGTGCCATTAAATGTGTTATGAGTTATGGTCCTCCCGTCGGGCCGGGCGTGTGGAGCCCTGCATTAGGCACAGACTGTTATCTTTCTCCTCTGCCAGCTCCTGCCCCACTCCCCAGCACCATCCCCTCCTTACAAAAGCTTTCATTGTATTAACAGCTGTAAAGTAAACCATGCAGGCCAGTAAATTCTGAAGGAGTAAAAAGAAACCCTCCTTTTATGTGGTACGCAGTCAGCTTTATGGAGGGCAGTGCCGAAGGCACTTATTGAGATAAACGTTCTGGCTGAGTTTTTAAAAGGACTAAATAATGTTGGCCATTTGTGGGTCTGTAAGATGACAAAATTAGGAGAGAAGTTAAACTACCTGCTGCTGAGCATCAGATGAATTTTTGTGGCAATCTGGAAGCAATCTCTGGCTGTGTGTGCAGCTCCCCAGGCAGGACTTGGCCAGCACAGCCAGAGGAGGGAGAGCTGCCGCGTTTCTTAAGTGCCAGAGCTTGGATGCAGCAGCAGCAATGTCGGTAGCCTGATCCAATACAGCAAATCCTTTGTTTCCTTGCTAAGAAAGCTAATTTTGCAAAGCAAAAGACTGAATGATGTGTGATCTGTGAGTGCCTCTAGTCTGTGGTGCTCTTGGGAGAGGGAAATCGTCATCTGAGGAATAGGACAGATGCAACCAGGGCTGCTCGATTGTGTTCTCTCCTTCCCTCCACCCTCCCAGTGTTTCTGAAATGGCTTCTACCATGAGACACCCCGAGACAAGATGCATTCATTCATATTAATAACACTGGAGTATCTGCATGGGTAAGGTGGCTCAGAGAGAGGCATTCATGATGAGAAGAATAATTTGGTCCAGCCAGTCTTTGCAAACTACTCTGGGGAAAAGCTTTCCCACCCTGGGCACAGTGGGAAGCCTTCGCTGTGCTGTTCACATAAGAAAGCAAAAGCTGATGTGACAAGCTGCAAATGCCAGCGTGGAAATGTTCCCTTCATCCCCTCCATTCCCCTCCATCCCCTCCATCCCCTCCATCCCTCCATCCCCTCCATCCCTCCATACTCTCCATCCCTCCATCCTCTCCATCCCCTCCATCCCTCCATCCCCTCCATCCCTCCATCCTCTCCATCCCTCCATCCCTCCCTGCTACCCTGGGCTGTGTGAGGGGCTGAGCCCTCCCAGCTGCTGGGGACACACATGGCAGATCTGGGGTCCCACTTTTCCCAGCAAAGCACAAATCCCTGGGCTGGCAGGGACTCCCACTGGTGTGGTCACCCCCTGAATGCCTTGGGGTCCTCCAGCCCATCTGGCAGCAGGCTGGGGGGAAGCCGCTGCTCCAGGAGGTGGTCACAAGGCACCAGAGCGTTTTCCAGGGTCTCCCACAGAGGAAATTCCTCCGGAGTGAGATCATGTTCTCCTCTGCAAAGGAGGGCAGATCTGCTGGGGAGCAGGGAGCTGGGGATGGGGGGAGATCCTGCCTGCAGCCTCTGAACTCACACTCACCCTGCTCCAGCAAGCTTTAACAGCATCCCTGCACCTTTTATAGGGGAGATTGTTTGTTAGCAGAGATGCAGAGTGCAGGGGCTCTGAGCTGCATTGCTGTTAGCCTGCCCCAGGGGCTGCTGTGGCACATTTCTGTGTTTGTGCCCTGCTGAAGGGAAACCTCAGCAGTGAGCACACCCCTGTCCTGGTGCCCACCCCCTGAAGAGGTGCTTTAAACTAGAGTCTAACCCAGCGCAACAAGCTTTATTTACACTGCATCTCACTCCACAAATATTTGTTTCAGGCAGGGGTTAGTTTGCTGTAGGAATAATGAAATTTTCATACAATGCCTTTAAGATCTTGTTAGTGCAGAGCACAACTCTGAATTGCAGCTGGAGCTGAGGTTAATCAGGAGAGCTCAGTACCAGCAGGGGAAGGACCCTGGCAGGCAGAGGGACAGGGAAAGGTGTGACCCAGCAGGGAATGCTCACACAAACATGGGTGGTTGGACTGCTCAGGCTTGGTTTGGACAGGGCATTGAGCAATCTGGCCTAATGGGAGCTTGTTAGAATTTTGGATGCAAAATTGATTAATAACACTAAAAATACAATTATTTGTTGATAATAATAACATTGATATTTGTGATAATGCAGGTTGCAGCTGCAGCTGTAAGAGCTCTGACAAGCCCTGTGGGCTCCACACACTGTGTGGGGGCTGCGTCAGACTGGGTTTTACCCAAAATGATTCACCTGGTGAATCCCACCCTCTTCCACAGGCTGAGCCAACCCTTTGGCAGGATCTGTGTGCTTTTAAAGCAACTCTCCAAAAGATTAATGTGTGATGTGTGGGTCTCATCTCAGATTTCCTCCCAGGTGGTCATCCTTGAGTGGGTTGAGATTTCCCTGCAGACACAGGCGGGCACCAGCTGCCCCTTTCCTGCTGTGTTGAGCACTGCCAGGTAGCAGAGGCCACCCCAGTGGGAGTGTGGACCCACTGCTGGGATAATCCTGTGGCCAGAAGGTGCCAAAGGGGCTCCTCAAGTAGGTTTTGGAGAGGGGATTCACAGGAACCTGTGTCCAGCATGGCTTCAGCAAGGGCCCAGCATCAGTTTCGGTGTCGGGTGCCAGCAGGAGCCAAGGTGGAGGGAGGAGAGCCCCCGAGGAGGTGCTGCTGTAGAACATTTCCATCCCTTTCTGCTCAGAAAGGCACTTCCCAGTGCCTGCCTGTGTGTGGATGGGAATGATATAAATGTAAAATTGGCCTTCTCAGGTTCTGAAGAGCGCAGTTTGCAGCTGGAGATGGATCACCAATCTTCCAGGGAATTGTGCTCTACAAGGTTAAGCATGTTTGCAGAAGAAATATGGATAATGCTCTTATCATGTATGACCTTTACTGTATGTGTAACATTGTCAGTGACAAAAATGCCATTTTTTAAATGGTTTTCACACTATGGTATCCAGCCATTAATCATGATGTATGTGAGCGACTCTATATTGTTTCTCTGAAATTGCAACATTAGATTACTTTCCATCCCGGCTGCTCACATGAATTGTACCCCCTGTTACCATGAGCAAGGTTCCTATTTTCCATGCCTAATGTCATTGTGGCCCTACATTTACCCAGAGGACTGGAGAGAACTTTCCAAGGCACAAAGAGGGCAGACAATTTGTGCATATGTGCGTATAAATGGTGCACTTACTTTAAGATGTCTCTCTAATCCAGGAGTTGATAAATGACTCTTTCAGACACCTCTGCTGATGTTGCATTTTTAATGTAGACAAACTGTAGCTCTGGCTGCAGCCTGTGCATCCCTGCCACTGCCATCCCCACTCTTGGCGGGTTAATGTTTCATCTCGCCTGGTGTAATTTGGGAGGTTTTACTTCCAGAGTGTATTTTGATTTACAGAAGGTAAAAAGCAGTTGGCAGTTTGATGTTTACTCTTTTGTGGGCTTTTTTTTTTTTTTTTCTCTTTTTTAATGTAGCAAGCTTTCAGGTGTGAGTGCTGCTTCCTGCTGTACATAACTGATATTTATCCTGCCTGTCTGAGGGATGATGCTACCCAAAAGAGATGCCAAAAAAAGCCCCCACACCCTGCCTGAGCTGTGGTTTTGGGGACTGAGCTGCTCTAACTGCTCACTGTGGTGCAGCGTGGCACACAACATCTGCCAGTTCAGGACTTGTACAGGGATCAGAGGGAAAACAGCTCACAGAAAGCAGCTGAGCACAGAGTCAGTGCCTGCAGCCAAACAAATCAGTTTCTGCCATTCCTCCAGTTAGCATTATCCATAGTCTGGGCTTGTTGGGAGCCCCTTTCCCTCTGCTGCTGGAGCAAGAGCGATCAAATGAGCTGAAGAGAAGCAAAGCAAATCCTGATTTTCTCAATTTACTCTACCTTGCTGTTTCTCTTCCCTCATTGTCTAACCTTGATGCTAAGCCCTGGAGAGTGGTTTGGTATGATGGCAGGCATGCCTGCTCTGGCTGCAGTGGGTGTAAAGGCATTTTGGGGAGATGGGCCTCCCCCCTGCCTCCCTCTGTGGAAGGGTTGATGTTGTAAGCATTACCTCATGTTCCACGCCACGCAGTGAGTCAAACTCTGCTAAGTAACTAAATAAAGATGTAATTTTAATGATGATTAAATTGAAGCACCTCATTAATTTCATGTGAGAGGTGGGGAAGTACACGGCAGCTCTTTCCCTAAATTCATTGTTTGTCTGGCCGCGAGACGTCCCCTCTCAACGTCTGGTTGAGTCTAATTTAAGTATGTAAATTTAATGGTTCAGTAAGTAAAATTGCCTTTATTGTTTGGAATGGTTTGCACAGTAATTTACGAGCTACCAAGGCTCATTTGATAGGAGTGTATGATGGAGTAGGTGACTACAGTGAAGGACATGTTTATCTTAAGGATACAGGAGAACACAGATCTGGACCATCTGTAATCCAGGACCTTGGGATGACTGCACTGCTGGAGACAAAGCAGCCCTGAGGGCTCATCCTGGGGCATGGAACGGGCTGGGGCATGGAATGGGCTGGGGCATGGAATGGGCTGAGCATGGAATGGGCTGAGCATGGAACGGGCTAGGGCATGGAATGGGCTGGCATCCCTGCCCCTCCGTGCCTGCAGCCACTGCAGATCACACCAGGGCACCCCCCGGGAGGACCAGCAGCCCCACGCCCCAGGAGGATATTTTTGTCATCAAAACAAAGGACAAGAGACCTCACAGGAGCAACAAAGAAATGTTTTCAGCTGCATTCAGGTCTTTTTTTCCCCCACAGTGCTGCTTGGAATACCTTTCTTTTCAAGCAGCTGCATGCTGGGCTCGGGCAGTCCCTGTTAGGGAAGGGAAGGGAAGGGAAGGGAAGGGAAGGGAAGGGAAGGGAAGGGAAGGGAAGGGAAGGGAAGGGAAGGGAAGGGAAGGGAAGGGAAGGGAAGGGAAGGGAAGGGAAGGGAAGGGAAGGGAAGGGAAGGGAAGGGGGAAGGGAAGGGAAGGGAAGGGAAGGGAAGGGAAGGGAAGGGAAGGGAAGGGAAGGGAAGGGAAGGGAAGGGAAGGGAAGGGAAGGGAAGGGAAGGGAAGGGAAGGGAAGGGAAGGGAAGGGAAGGGAAGGCAAGGGAAGGCAAGGGAAGGCAAGGGAAGGCAAGGGAAGGCAAGGGAAGGCAAGGGAAGGCAAGGGAAGGCAAGGGAAGGGAAGGGAAGGGAAGGGAAGGGAAGGCAAGGGAAGGCAAGGGAAGGCAAGGGAAGGCAAGGCAAGGCAAGGCAAGGCAAGGCAAGGCAAGGCAAGGCAAGGCAAGGCAAGGCAAGGCAAGGCAAGGCAAGGCAAGGCAAGGCAAGGCAAGGCAAGGCAAGGCAAGGCATCACTGGAGCTGGCAAGGATCTGTTTAACCCCGTGGCTGCCGTGTTGCAAGGAGAGCCCATTAGCAAAGCAAGCAGCCGTTCCAGCCCTCGGTGCTGGCAGCACAGCCATTCATTCTGCTAAGCAGACAGTGTGTAGTGAAGAGTGTGATGAGAAAGGAGGGAGGGCTGGGCACTGTGGAAAAGGGGATAATTAAAAAAATGAAGGGAAATCTACCCAGTTATACAGCCTATTTTCAAGGAGTTCATTCCTCAGGCTGTGCTCAATGTCTCAGGTTCCTCTCTGATAGACTGAGTGAGGGAAGGGGCAGCTTCAGCCACACATGGAAAACTCCTTTTCTTCCTCTCCCTCTTCCCACATTCAGCTGGTGAGCAGGACCCACTGACTGTGGAGTGTAAAAGGAAATAATGGATCTTTCTTTGTGGTCTTCTTCCACTGAAGTCAGCTGCTACTTTGCTCTCAGAGACTTTAAAAACCGACTTTTGGAGGCTGATGCTTCCCATCTTCCTTCACCTAATGCCCGTCCAACAAACCCCCTGCTGTCAGTCAGCTTGAGCTGTGCTGCTGCAAGGATTTTCCTCTGCTGAAGTGAATGTCAGGCTAAATCACAGCACTGGTTTGTTGTTGTGATTTCCCTTCACTTTCTTTGCTCCTGAGCCTCAAGCATGAGAAAGGCCAGACCTGCATTGTGAACCTCTGTTTGTTCTTCACAGTTTTGTCTTGAGCTGTCTTCTAAGAGCTTGCAGAGCCCAGCTGGGAGATGCTGCTCTGGGCAGGGTCCCTGCCTGCTCCTGCCAGAAATGGACCTTAAAACAGCAGAAATCCTGGGAAAAGGCAATACTGGTGTGGGGAATGCAGCATATCCACTTTTCAGCATTGGAATCATAGAATGTTTCAGGATGGAAGGGATTTTAAAGCCCATCCACTTCAAACCTCCACCTGCCATGAGCAGGAACACCTTTCACTGGACCAGATTGCTCCAAGCCCTGTTTGACCTGGTCTTGAACACTTCCAGGACAAAAATGTGCAATTAATATTGAAATCAGCTGAATTTATTCCTATCAGACTTTAACAAACTCTTTCTGCACTCAGTGAAAAGCAGAGGCTCTACCTCCTGCTGGCAGGGGCAGGCACTGGGGAACTCCAGCTGGGGCCCCCAGCTCATCCCAGGGTGGTGGTGGATTTGATCAGGACACTCCTGATCAAATGGGGTTGGATTTTTGGGGGTTTTTTTTTGCATCAGCATTACATTTTGGCTGAGAGCAAAGGCTCCCTACTAAGCACCCAAGCAGATTTACAGCTTTTTGTCACCAGCACCAGCTGCAGTGACAGCACCTGCTTGTCCCTGTCCCTTCCTGTCCCTGCCTGTCCCTTCTTGTCCTTGCCTGTCCCTGCCTGTTCTCTGCCTGTCCATACCTGTCCCTCCCTGTCCCTCCTGTCCCTCCTGTCCATGTCTATCCCTCCTGTCCCTCCTGTCCCTCCTGTCCATGTCTGTCCCTCCTGTCCCTCCTGTCCATGTCTGTCCCTCCTGTCCCTCCTGTCCATGTCTGTCCCTCCTGTCCCTGCCTGTTCTCTCCCTGCAGCCACTTGAGCACAGCAGCTGAGCAGGATCCTCGGCAGGACAAAGAAGTGCCAGCACTGAGGACTGCACACAGAGCCACTATCCAGGGCCTTGAGACCAATTAGTCTCTATTAATCACCTTTTGAGCTTGCCTGCAGCTTTTTGAAATTCCAGCATAGTTTCCTCCACAAACACCTTTTAGATCCTTCAAAGGGCCAGGGCTGCCCAAACCCCAGGTATGCTGAAATCTCCTGAGCTGCCCAGCCTCAATTATGTCTTTCAACACAGCTCGTCACCTCTAATCCTGTGTCCCAAATACGAGGGCACTGACCTTTTCAAGTCTTGGGAAGGTTGTTCAAATGAAGATGACAACACAAAAGAAAAAGAAAGGGAGGGAAAAGGAAACTCCGTGTGACATGGAAATAATTTCTTGTGTCCGTGCAAAAGACTCTGCTCTGCCTTTGTGGTCGTAATTTATCAATTTTGAGATTAGTAACATTGCACAGCCTGCGAGGAGAGGCAAACTGGGGTTTTACAAAGATTTACAAAAGGTCTGTCCTAACCATGATAGGAGAGGACGAACTTCCACTCCTGGACAAAGTAGTTCAGAGCTGAAATATTATGTCAGCTTTGGCTTTGCCTTAAATTTATATTTTACTTAATGGAATGAGGGAGATTTCTGCCCAAGTCTTGAAATGTGGTAAATATTTTCAGATTATTCATTTTAAATGTATGGGAAGGGGGAGTTCTGGACATAGTGAGGGGTTAATCTTTTGTGGGAGGAGGTTGCAGTTATTTGTATTATGGAATTAGGGTGCTGAGAGGGCTGGTAGTTCAGTTGGTTTTGATGGAGAAGATATAAAAATTTAATGCTGGAAAGCAGATATGCAAAGCAACAACAAATTATCTGCCTGAGTTGCGCTGCTTTTTCCTGGGCAAAACACAAATAAAGAAAATGCATAAACGATAATGAACTCAAATGTCAATAATTGAAGATCTGAGTCACATGGGCAAGGAAACTTTTGTACTAATTATCCAAGTTTCAATGTCTCAGCGTGTCAGGAGCAGAGCAGCTTTAGCTGTTTGAGTCGTTTCTTGATCATGCGAACATCCATTGAAATAAATTCATTTTTCTTCCATGCTTTTCAGCTCTTTTTCCATAGCCCTGGGATGTGACTGTCTTTATATTAATAGGAACTGCTGCCTGACAACCATTAAATGTGCATTTAAGCCTTTTGCATACCCTGAACATGCTATAGCTGTTCCATGTCATGACTGCTGACGAGCGGGGTCAGGCCCTTTCCTCAGCAGATATTGCTGAGCCTATTAGGCTCGAGCGGGGTTAGAACAATTGATATTTACAGCCCTGCAGCACCAGGGGTCCCCCACTGGCTCAGTGTGGATGGATGGATGGATGGATGGATGGATGGATGGATGGATGGATGGATGGATGGATGGATGGATGGATGGATGGATGGGATGAGCATTGCTGCTTTAAGATTTATCGACAGTGCCAAGTTTTTCAAAGAAAGTCTTTTGGAAATGCCATTGTGGGAAGCTGTGGCATGGTTTGCCAGGCTGGGAAATCTTCTCCTTGGGGTGCAAACGTGTCTTTGGCCTGGGCTGTGGTCCCTGCTCCCCCGTGGAATGCATGGATGGCATTTCCAGGGGCATCCTGTGCTGGGATGGGCAGAAGAGGTGCTGGGCACACACCCAGCAGTGCCCAGTGCCCTGCCTGACCGAGGGGTTCACTACAGCTGTGCTTGCAGCACGCCCAGGGAGCTTCGGTTCAAGGATGATTTTGGGGAAGGCACAGGAGGGTCAGAAACCCACATACACAGGAACTGTGTAGCCAGAGACTGGTTAAAGCTGTTTTAGACTCGATTTGGAGGTTTTTTTGCTGCCCTGCTCACACCATGCTGGTTATTCCCCAGGGCTCCCCAGAGGCTGGAGCTATTCCTACCCAGGTGCCACGATAAAGACCCGGGATGACACTTTGAAAAGCAATCAGTTGGAAGTCCATTACTTGAATTCATAGTGGGTTTTTTCCCTTTGGCTTCAGACAAAGTGGAAACCAGAGCAGACCCTGACCTGGTTACATAAGAGAAAATGTAAAAATAACCCATGAGCGTGAGAAGGGAAAGCACAGGAGAAGTGAACTTGAGTGACAGTTCCTGGAGCTGTCCTGGCTCCAGCAAAGATTCTCCCTTTCCTCAGTTGGACAGCTCTTGTGGGGTGATTATTTCAGCCTACAGAAGCCTGTTGTTGCAATTAAACACTTAGAAAGTGCAGGACACAGATGGGAACAGAGGGAATAGAGAGGTGAAACCGCCTTGACATGCTGAGCATTAAAAAATCATCTGCTCTGAAATGGTTTTGAGCCCAGAGACTGAGAAGGGACATGATGGACCTTGGTGCTGGGTCTTTGGAGGGTAGGAGGGCTGGCTCTGCAAACCAGGATCCAGGTTTGGGTTTCAGAGTTAGGATGAGACTTAAGAGAGAACCAGCTCAGGGTACCTCTGGTTTGTGCCTCACATCTGCTGCTTTTCCCATTCAGAGACATCACTTAGGGGAAAGGATGAGGAAAACTAAGCAGGGTCTGGTATTTCCTTTCACCTCAGGATGTTGCAGGGCTTTGCAGAGATGGGCAAGCGCCGCCTGTTAAATCTCAGAAATGGAGCAGGTTAAGTGCCCAGCAAGGTGAGGCATTTATTTCTTAAGGCAAGAAAAAGCATTGCTCCTGAGCTGCAGGCTTCCTGCCCCATCCAAGTAAACAACCAAAAAAAATACAGAATAAAACAGAATAAACTCATTCTTTCAGCCAGCTGCAGGTGACCACTTTCCCAAGGTAGCTCTTCTCTTTTATTCCACTTGCTTTAGCATTCACGGCGCAGGAGCCGCCGGCTGCCTCCCTCCCGGCAGGATATCAATGTCAGTCAAGACAAGGAAAGTCCGAATCCCCCGTCACAGCGTGACAAGGAGGCCTGCATGGTGGTTAAGTGAAGAGAGCAAAGGCTGATTTAGCACTCTCCCTGCTCAGAAGGCTTGGAACGGGCAGGGAGGTGTCAGCACAAGGTGACCGAACAACAACCCCGGTGTCCTCAGGGTGCCCTTAGTGCTGCAGCAGGAGCTGCTGCTGTTCCAGGGGCTGGATGGAAATGCCAGGCACCCCACAGAGATGCTGGGGTGGCTGCTGCTTTGGATTTTCCCCTCTCCCTTTTAAAACCAGGTGTGTTTTGGTGTAGTCAAGGTGGGGATGGGAAGCTGCGTGAAGAAAAGGCACCCAAACGCTGCTGGGAGGTGCCAGAGGCAGAAGGATGTGCTGAGAAGGAGCTCCCAGCACTGCTGCTGGTGCTGCGAGGATGGGGCTGGGCTGGCTTTGTGCCACCCAGGTGTTCACAGCAGAGGAGAGCCCGGATTTCATCCTCAGCCTCCTGCCACGGTTTTGGCTGGCAGCGTGGCACCGTGCCACATCCCCGTGCCTGATGCCAGCTGGGTGCACAGCAGCAGGGTGGGCGAGCAGCCCTGGGCACCCACATCGCTCTGGCAGCCCCTTCCCCAGGCCGGGCTGCCGGCACCGCCTGCTTTTGTCTGGCTGTGATTAATATTAACACCGCGTCAGCGGCTCCTGCCCCTCCGCTCCTGCAGCTGACTTCTCCTTCTCCTTCTTCTCCTTCTCCTTCTTCTCCTTCTCCTTCTCCTTCTCCTTCTCCTTCTCCTTCTCCTTCTCCTTCTCCTTCTCCTTCTCCTTCTCCTTCTCCTTCTCCTTCTCCTTCTCCTTCTCCTTCAGCACACCGAGGGGGTGAGCAGCCACGGGCAGAATGCGGGCGTAGCTCGCCCGTGTCTTTATTTATTCCTCCTCCCTCTTATTTATTTATTAGTTCATCTGATTTATGTCCTTCCCGCTGCTTTCATCTCTACCTCAGAGCCCCCTGCTCCGGCTGGGTGTGTGTGTGTGTGGGGTCATTCAGCCACTGTCTGACAAAATTGCGGGTGAAGCAGTGCATCGCTGCATCCCACAGCCTTGTATCCCACAGCCCTGCATCTCACAGCCCTGCATCCCACAGCCCTGCATCCCACAGCCCTGCATCCCACAGCCCTGCATCCCTCAGCCCTGAGCCCTACATCCCTCAGCCTTGTATCCCACAGCCCTGCATCCCTCAGCCTTGTATCCCACAGCCTTGTATCCCTCAGCCCTGCATCCCTCAGCCCTGAGCCCTGCATCCCTGAGCCCTGCATCTCACAGCCCTGCATCCCTCAGCCCTGCATCCCTGAGCCCTGCATCCCACAGCCCTGCATCCCTCAGCCCTGCATCCCTGAGCCCTGCATCCCACAGCCCTGCATCCCTCAGCCCTGCATCCCTGAGCCCTGCATCCCACAGCCCTGCATCTCCCAGCCCTGCATCCCTGAGCCCCCATCTCCTGCCCAGCACTGTCACCCTCCCTCTGCCGGGCAGCCCCTCCCCGCCGCGGCCCCGCTCCCCCCGCCGCCGCACGCCTCCTCTGCTCGCAGCATCTCTCCCCTCCGCATCCGCTATAATTGACATTTTCCATCTGACAGGTTCTGTTTTCCCTTCCCGCAGTTGCTAAGGAAACCGGAGAGAGGGCCCGGGAGCCATTAGCTGCCGTCATCGCCTGCCCGTCCGCAGAAATGTCACTTCTGCTAACGAACACCGGAGGGGAAAAAAAAAAAAAAAAAGAAAAAAAAAGGAAAAAAAAAAAAAAGTTAACCCCCCGAACAAAACGCAGCACCGAGCTGCTAAAGAAAGAGCTGCTGGAACGGCCCTGCCTCGCCTCCCCATGCAGAAGTGATGTGTCCCCACCCCGGTGTGGATCTCACTGGGCTCAGCATCCTTCACCTGCTCCACCTCTGCCCCTGCAAAACACCGGCATGAGGGGTCCTGCCGGTGCCCACGGGCTGTTCCCAGCCACGTGGAGGTTTCTGGACCCGCAAAAGGAGGTAGCAAAGACCCAGGTGCCCTCCTGCACTGCCAGGGCAGGGACTGAGGGGCATGAGCAGCCTCCTCAGCTGCTTGCTCCTCCCTCCCTCCCACTGATTTTAACTTCACTTGAAGAGGTTTTTATTACAAATCAGACAGTTGCCCTTCACCCCTTCCCGATGGGATGATGATTGCAAGGATGTTGCCATCCTTGCAATTCCCTGTAGAATTAAGTTAACAAAAAGCAAACACCCATTGATCAAACCACTGTGGTTGTGCATCACACCACACACAGGTTCCTGAGTGTGTGGGAGTTGGAATTTACTGATGACTTCATAAAGTCCTGGGGTGCTCCTTCTTCTTCTTCTTCTTCTGTTCGGAAACTTTTATTCCCCATCATGTTCTGTTCATTCCCTTCCCCTCTAATTTAGAGAAATGCCAATATTCTAGTAACTGAAAAATCAGACACAACGTGATCCAGCAGCTTGTTGGAAACCCCACATGAAATCCCTGGTGGAGGTGGCAAGAAAGCTGAAATTTCCATTTTGGGACATCTTCTACACTACTGTAATTCTTTTCTCAGTCATCAAGATACAAACCAAAGGAGGCCCAGCTCCTTGGAGACACTTCCAGGTCTACACCCCACCCTGGACTCTCCTCCACAAGCTGCTCCAAATGAAGACAGAAATCCTTCTCCATTCTCCCAAGCCTGCATGACCAATGAGATTACTGTAGAGTCCATGAAAATGTGTTTCTTTTGCTGTGGAAGTGCTCACATCCAGCAAAGCCTTCAGGGACTTTTGCCTTTTTGTATGACATAACTCAGTGCACAATCACTAAATAAGGATTTCAAACATTAGTTAAAATCAGATCTGGTTTGGGTGAGACTGTGCTTTGTCATGATTGGGACCAAGAACTGTGTCTTTGCCAAATTTTAAGTTTCAAGTAAAAGTTGGATTAATTGGAAGTTCATATGACCTCTGAAAAGTTTGAATTTCTGGTCTCTGGGGAGTTCCTCTTTGTCATGTCGGGTTTTGTCCTCTGCTCGAGGTGCTTTATGGAGGGCACAGAAATGCAGCCTCACAGACAAGCACCACACCTGCCCCTCTTTATTTCTGAAAACCTGTCAGAAATGTCAAATGAATGGTTTCAGTCCTGAATTCCCTGTTGCAAATGTGTGGCAATAGAAAACCAGGAAGCAGAGCTTTTTGTAGGCTTCTTTTCCCATTCCAGCAGGGAGCTGAGGATTTATTTGGGATGCTCTGGCTGAAGGCAGCACCTCAGAGCTAACCCAGGGTTTGTGGTGAGTGCTGAGAAGCAGCCAGAGGTGGTGCCACCAGCATTGTGCAATTTCTTGTCACCATCACCCAATTTTTGTTTCTGGGTGCTACCTGTTGCAGATGCACAAGGAATAAAAACCTCTCTGAGCTTCTTTAGGATGGGCACAGCATCCCAGTGAGGCTGGGTGGCTCTGGAGGGAGCAGGAAGTTCCCTGTGAGGTTTTCTCTGTGTTTTCACCACACCACCATGAGCCACCTCCTTGTAGGGTGAACCCCGTGCTGGTCTTGGGACTGTGGAGCCACTTGGACATTGTCAATGGTTACCTCTGGGTTGTGTTTCCCCGACTTTAGAGCAAGAAGTGGCCACATAAAATGGAATCAAACACTCCCTTGAGCAGGTCCTGGCAGCTGCAGAGCTGCTGGGGCGATGTGCAGGAGGAAGAGGAGGGATGCAGAGTGCCAAGCTCCACCACCTGCCTGGAGAAAAGGGACCCCAGACACCGATTGCTCGGCGTGTTGGTGCTTTGCTGCTGATTTTATTTATTTTTCCTTTGCTGGGAGTGAGCCAGCCCCAAGGAGAGAGCTGGTGTGGAGAGTTTATTTCTGCCCCCTGCCTGTTTCTGGTCTCCTTCCTCACCTCTGCGGGTAAAGGCGGCTCTTTAGTGGCAATGACTGCATCTATTATGCAGGGCTGAGGAAGTGGTGAAATAACAGCATGAGAAATGTGCTCGAATGAGTATTCAAATGTGAACATAACGAGTGCAGTCAGTGTAGCACCGAGTCCTGAGGGACGTGGGAGCTTTGGTTCGACTTTTATTTCTTTAAAAAGAAAGCCTTAACCCTCCCACCCCCTGGGTATTATTTTCAAATTAATTACTCTCATTACATTAATTGTGTGAGTGCCTGTTCCATTTTTCCCCCCTTTTCAGCGGGTTAGGCTAGAACAGGGCTGCTAAAAATATAAGACCTAGGAATTACACGGCAACAATTAATCCAGAAAAAAGAATGCTATTGCTGCACACACTGTCCTTGTTTAACAGATAATAAATAACAATTAATAAATGATCCCATGTTGGAGCACTCCCTCCCCCCAGATGTAATGTTGATAAATTTCTCCCTCGCTTGGGGGTTAGGGAACACTGGCTGTTTAAAGGCAAACTACAAATCTAAAATGAAAATTGAGTTCTGCCTTGTCATATGGCTCAAATGCCCTCCCGTCTCGGCTGGGCTGGGCATTCATCGCCCTCGTGATGTATGTTTTAATTTACCTAGTATATGTTATTAGATTATAAGCCCCTCAGGGCAGGGATCTCATGTTTTATACCTCTAAAGCACTGCACACACCTATTGAACTATATAAATACCTTTTACAAAATGAATTTGTCCTCCTGCTGTGAAATCCTGCCATGCCTCCTGGTTTGCATAAATATCCCAGGACACAGCAGTTTGTGGTGATTTTTGACATGGGGTGGGGGGGGTCCTGTGGAAATTCTGGTGCTGCTGATACCCCAAATGCTGTGACACACCTGGCTGTGCCAGAGGGGGGAGAAAGGTCTGACAGGTTTTAAACTGATGTGGTGGTAGGATTTTCTAATCTGTTTTAAAGGGGGGGGGGGGGTGCTGGAAGGCTGATAAGCTGGGAATTCAGTGAGTATTTAATGTCTTGGCTGTTTCCACTTCAGTGCTGTGTTTTGTGGGGCTTCCCAGGAGAGGCTGAGTTCTCCTTCCTTGGGTGCTTTCCCCTGGTTTTACCCTCACTCTGAAATGTCACCAGCAATGGGTGATCCCAGACACTGGATTTTCACTTCTCCTATATTTTTCTTTTTTAAAAAAAAAAAATTATCCTGCTTCTTAAATTCATTTTACTGCCCTTGGTGCAGTAGAGCAGAGCCTTTTCCTTGAGCAGCTTTGTGCCAGAGCTCGGTGGAATGCAGTGGCAGATGAGCTCAGTTATTGCTCATCTTCAGGTAATTCTGCCCAGTTCTGGGTGCAGTAAATGAATAAATAGGCCAATAATCCATAGAGGTTGTTGCATGGTCTGGACTCACCTACCCTGACTCAGTCCTTACCCCCAAGGATGCCATCCTTTAACTCCTCTGTCAAGCTCACAGCTTCTGCTCTAGCTACAAAACACCTCAGTGGAAAATATCCAGGCTGCAAACACTTGAGAATCTACTGTAGCTCATGAGTGGATTTTCCTAGAATTGTAGAATTTTCCAAATTGGAAGGGACCCACAAGGAACATCGAGTCCAACCCCTGGCCCAGCACAACCTCAAATTTAGTGGGACTCTAGGGTCTTTACATTAATATGCATCTCTGTTGTGGTCTAAACTATTGGAGGTTCTTTTTTTTTATCCATTTAAATTGAATTAATAAGAGGAACAGGCAGAGAGATTCATGTCTCTAAACTTCATCCTCTGGCCACTGCCAGATGCAGGCATTGTGTCCCTAATATAGATGTGCTAACTCAAAAAAGGGTGTTAGTTTGTTCTCATTAAGTCAAAATATTTATCATTAAAGCAGAGGAGTTTGGAGTTAATCCCTGACTCAGAGGAGGTGTCTGCTATTTGCATTGGTTTAAATGTCATAAAACTTACCAGGTGCTCATATCTCCCTGCTCCCAGCACCACAAGGAGTGACTGATTGCCCAAACTACTCACAGGATACACAGGATTTCCCCAGAGACACTGGCTGTGATCTCTGTCCATGGAAAAGAGTTTTCAATCTTACAGGATGAGTTACAAGCTCTGAGTGTTTGATAGAAGTAATAATTAAGTGTGGCACGGGTGCAAAAGGAAAATTTTAGGATCATAGACTAGGGGTCCAAAGGGGACAAGATGGAGGAAATTGGGTGTGTCTTGTCCTTTTTCTCCTTCTTCATGCCCTCCATGTTTCACTGTGGTGTTGGCATTTTTCTGTTGGTTCAGGCTGGGGACACACTGTCCAACGTAGGTGACAGATATTGGCACGTTATTGTAAATCCAGCCCAGGTAGTTTGTGGTATTTAATGTTTGTACCATCCCACTGAGGGCAGAGCCCCACACGCTGCCCTGCAGGACAGAGCTGCGGCAGGGCAGCAGAACATGTTAGAGATAAACAGAATAAACAACCTTGAAACAGCACAGACCAATTATGGCTTCTGCTTTGGCAGCGGGGCTGACAGACAGAGACTTTCTACAATCTTGGGATCATCAATACCTCAGATTCCGACATTATCTGTGGTGGCAGAGTGCAGATTTGGTTGGGAACGAGCAGGGTGAGGTTTGCTGCTCTCATCTGCAGGACAGCCCTAACCTGGAATCATCTGCCCTGACCTGGAATCTCCCAGGCATTGTTCTCCTTCCCAGGAGCAGAAGTGGGAGGCCAGGTTTTGGAAAAACCAGCCAAGGGGATTTCAATTTGACAGTGCTCTTCTCATATGTGCTGTTAAGCATTACTGAGTTGCAGATCACTTGCAGCAGCAAAGGGCAAAATCCATTTTTTTCCTTCCAAGAGGGGTTGATTCAAACCTGTTATTCCTCTCCCATAATTGTTCTGTCGATAGCGCTTTACAGAATATTTACAAGATCCAGTAAATGCCATGAAGCACCTATAATCTTAGACAAATACAATATACAAGCCATTGCTCCAGATGCAAGAACCTTTTGCTAGAAATGTAAATCAAACCTTTGCTGAGCCTCAGAATATGGGAGATAATATTTAGGCTTTATTAGGTTTCATTTCTATACCTTCTGCACTTTCCAGGGTTGGGTTAGGAGGAGATGTGCCAAAATCCTAAGGGGGAACCTGTAATTATGAGATTCACAGCCTGTTTATTCAGGCTGATGAAACCTGACTGGGTCTGACAGCTCCTGCCTCCGCTTCCAGACTTACAACTGTATCTCCCATCCTTGGAGAGCAGGGAGTTTGATCTGCTGCTGCAGCAGGGTGATGCTGCAGCGCTTTACTCTGCAGGATTGTCCCTGTACACGTTTTTTCCTGTTGGTGAGGGTGGGAAAGGGACACCTTTCTTTGCTGTCTGGAAAGCTGTTCATAGGAACTAAAAGTTTGTTTATTTATTTTTTGTTTATTTATTTTGTTTATTAGTCCATACCCAAAAAATGTAGAAAGAAACTTCAGAACAGGGTTTTAAAAACCAGGGTGAAGCAAGCAGAAGATCTTAGAGTCAAAACTGTTGATATTAAAATCCTTACTCTCAGCAAATGAGTATTTAAGCAAGAGAAAATCGTTGATTATAAACAGAGTTTTGATTTTTAAAATCTCCAATTTTGTTTGAAGACTCGACTGTGAGGGTATCCTGGCAGGCTCAGAGGGTGCTGCAGACCCTCAGAGGGTCTCTCCCTCATCATGTGTGTCATTCTCACAACCCCCAGTGGAAATTTGGGAATCAGCACCCCAGGAACACTCAGCAAAAACAGCCTGAGCCAAGAGAGCTCAAAGGATCCCAGAAGACCCGATGGACTTTCTCATGAAAGCATCTTTCCACGGGCCTTTGGGTTTGTTTCAGGTGTTTTTTAAGCCTTGAATCCACGCTAAGGTTTTGTGGTGCTGGGAGAGAAGGAGGGAAGGACAAACCCAAAGGAACTCTCACTGACCCCCTCCAGGCAGGAATTACAGCCCATTATAAAAGGGACTAAAAAAGCTGCTCTTTTCTGTTCACCCCGTCCTCCTTGGCCCACACCCCACAGCTGCCAGGGCTCTGTGCCGAGATTTGGACTCGATTTGGTATTTGAAGACTTGCAGATGTCAGGACACAGCTGAGAGCCGGAGCTCCATCCCTGCAGGCTCCAGCACCAGGACAGTGCTCCTGGCCCGGCTGTGGGGCAGCCAAAATATCCCAGCCTGAACAGATGTGCCTGGGGAGAAAGGGACAGGATCCATCCTGGCCTGATGCTGCCAGATTTGGATATTTTCAATTCCCATGGGGGCAGAGCAGAGACATTTGTGCTCATGGGTTCTGCCTTGAGTGGCAGCACAGCTCCTCCACCCTTCTTCCCAGGAAATCCTTCCTGCAGAGCCACATCCACACTCAGCCCAGCTCTGACCCATCCAGGTACCCCCTCTCTGCCTTTCCCAGCAGCTTTTCCTGGAGAAAAAGGAATCCAAATTCCATGTTTGGGTGCCTTTGAAAAATCAGCCACCCCAGCTCCACCCAATCCTTCTTGCTCACCAGGAAATACTTTCACTAAACCCCTTCCCCCTGGGGAGCCTCTGCACTCTCTAACATAGGAAATGAATTTTTTTTTTTCTTTTTCCCCATTCCCGGGCCTTTTTTTTTTTTTTCCTGCCATGCTCCAATCTTGCCCTGGGGGTCTCCTTCTCGCATTTCCCCATCAGTGGCACGCAGCAAACCCAGCTCCATCCTCTGGCCCTGCTGCAGCATCTGTATCCCGGGATGGCTCCCTGCGAGCAACAGGCTCCATCCACATGCTTTATTTCCCCCCGAGTTACGTTAGAAGTAAAATAACATTATCTCATTGCATTACATCTCCCCGCGCCGGGGGCTCCGTGGCTTTTCTGTGATGTCAGGGCAAGAGCCAGGTGCGGGCTCGGTGCTGAGAGGGGAACAATGAGAGTTTAAAAAAATCACCATTTCTTTTGTGTTAGCCGCATACTTTAACAGGGTCCTTCTCACCCTTTTAAAACACTTAGTTCCTAGCGGAGCAATTAACATTCCCCAAATGACAGAAGCTGCGAGCTGGATCGGTGGAAATGAGTGCTGGTATTATACTAAAAGGTTGGTTTGGTGGCTGTTTTTTAAAGGGAGGATGTTTTCTATTAATTATCTTTTATATACTCAAACACTGTCTCCCATTACTCTTCTAAGTCAGGGATGGTGAGAGATGTGTCAGGGCTGGGGAACAACCCACAAGCTGTAAGATTAATTGACACTTAGGAATCGGATTGTGATGAATAGATCCCAGCTTCCCGAGGAGATCCATCTTCTTTAGGGTGCATTTAGGGCTCGGGCTGCCTTTAATATATGCAATGAAGCATCTTTACCTTGCCTATGATACTGCTGCTAACCCCATGGCATGACATCCTCGCCGTGTATGGCTGGCTGGTGATAGGATATCTTACAGTCCACCGGGTAGCAATATCTTGCTTTTTTAGGCACTTTTTAAAGCACTGAAACACAGTGTACATGAATCCAGTGACCAACAGCCTAAGGGCTTCTGAACCTCCGCAGGGGCCAAAGTTTTTCTCTTTTCTTTCCCACTCTTCAACAAGGATATATTTCATTTCAAGTGTAAGAGACCTTGTCACCCTCAGGCAAAGTGCCCCCTCCCCAAAGTGTTTTTAATCAGGCTGTTTCCTGATGTCCCGCTCTCAGTTCCACCCTCAAAGCCCCGCAGATGATGCGGTGGAAGCGATTACAGTTCCATTCCTGGTACAAGGCAGGCAGGAGGGGCTGGAAGGGAAGGACACTATGGCTGTCAAGGAGAACACAGTGAAATATGAGCCCTGGGCGTGCAAATCCACGTGGATTCTGCAGAAAGAGGAGCCTGCAGGAATAAATCCCGAGGGAGAGGCTGGCATGGAGCACACCTTGGTGACCTCGCCCTGGTGGCATCCTCAGCTCATGCTGCCCAAGGCCCTTTGACACATCTTTGGTGACTTTGGAGCTGTCCCCAGCCCTCCCTGGCTGTGAAGTCGGGGAAAGAAAGGAGGAGGGAAACCACACTGGTGCCATCTGCCTCTCTCCACAGGGACACAGCACTTCTGCCATCCTCTCCCAGCTCGGCACCAATTGCTTATTCCGCTGTGTACTCTCCTGTAACTACCCCTTCGAAAAACAAATAAGCGGTTGAAAACAAACACATTTAGCCAGCCGTTTACATGGCACTTGACAAACACAGATTACAGCCTGTTCCTGCCCCCAAAGACTTCACAGTCTGAGGAAGGCAACACAAACATCAAACAGCAGAGCCTGGAAGAACTGAGGCAGCTGATGATGATGAAGGAGGATGGAAAAGGAGAAGAGAGATTTCTCCTGGCATTTGGGAAATGCCGGGATGGAGCCCATGCCAGCCCAGCCTGTGCAGGGTCAGCACCAGCACCTCATCCCTGCTGTGCCAGCAGCTTCCGAGCACTTAGAATTTCGGGCATTTTTTGGATATTTTCAAGAGTGTGAAGGTGACCTGACCTTCCGTGGTGTCACCCTCACCCTCAGAGGGACAGGCCAGCATCCTGTCCTGCCCTGGGGAGGGAACAGCAGAAACCTTGGAGGAAGAGAAGGCAGGGATGGACACCAGAGCTGGAGGTAAACCTCCCCTGTGCAGACCCAAGGGGATCTCTCCACATGCTGCAAGGGGATGGAGCACCCCCAGCATATATTTTCTTTTTTAATAACGTTGTGCTTTAAAATCCAGCAGTGACAAGGAGGGAGGAGAAGGGGATAGAGCATTTCAGCATTAACACTGCTCTTCTGTTGGTAATAACATGCTGGTACTTTTAGGAGTGTCTCGGAGCTTAAGGGGTCGAAGGTGAAGTTATCTTTCAAGAACAGCACTAACACTACAGAGCTACTTAATGCGAGCTGGGAATAATACAGGGCTGCGAGTTTAACCGGACAACGCTGTACTGGGCTGGTTTCATCCCGCCTGCGTTGAATTGTTGTGTTTTCCCATTCATTTGGGGCTTCAGGATTTTTTCCCGCCCCCTTTCCTTTCTTCACTCCTCTCCCTCCTCCCTTCTCTCACACCCAGTTAGCATCTCTGTGCTGGGTGGATGCAGCTCCTGCTGCTGCCAGAAGCCCCGGGCTGTCCTGCAGGGGTGGTGGGGCTGCAGAGCCCTTCTGCCACCTCCCGAGTGCCACTGGGTGCCCGGAGCACAGCACTGAGCTCGGGGGTGTGTGCCTGCATCATTCCCACTCCTGCTGCTGCTTTTCCTCTCCCAGCTGTGACAGAAGAGCAGGGGCAGTGAGGGTTTTGATACAGGAGGGGAAACTCTGCAAGTCTTTCCCTTATTTATCATTTTCCCCTCGTTTATCATGGCATGATGCACAGAACACCTCCAGCGGTTCTCCTTCCCTCTCCTTCAGCACAGGTGAGGCTGGTGGCTGTCAGCAGACTCCCAGAGCTGTCCCCGAGTGCCACTCTGGGCAGGGAGCTGGGATTTTGCTCTTCTTCCTTGCAGTGGAGGATTCATCTGCATCAGCCACGGCTGCTGGGCAGACTGAGTCGCTGCTTTTGTAACCAGCCTTATGTTTCTAGGGGTTGGGGCAGGTCAAAATCTTGGCAATATTTCCATCTCCCTGCCTAGGACATGAAAGAAGCAAAGGAACAGCCCAATGATGCTGCCTTCCTCTTACAAAGCTCCTTTTCTCATTTTTATTTTGCAC
Source organism: Taeniopygia guttata (assembly GCF_048771995.1). NCBI lineage: Eukaryota > Metazoa > Chordata > Aves > Passeriformes > Estrildidae > Taeniopygia > Taeniopygia guttata. The sequence continues at coordinate 7,503,458 of NC_133043.1, forward strand.
CTGGGCAGGTCGTAGGCAGCACCATGCTGTGACACAGCCTGGATGCAGTGGAATTTGTGAAGATGGCTGAGGCTTTCCATGAAAAACAAGGGCTCTGTTTCCAAATTTGGGGCCACATTTAAAGCTGCAGGCTCTGGGCAGTGGAAAACAAGCTGTTCCTTGAGCTGGAGTTTGCCACAGACATTGGAATTTCCTTGGCTGGTGCCAGCAGCTGGCAAAGCAGAGTGGTCATGGCTGGGAGAGGTGAGGGCTGGTGGGGAATGTCAGCACGTCAGGAAAGCAAGAGCAAGGATTCACATCAGGACTTTACACTTGTTTCAGCCTAAAAACTACTAGAGCTCCTATTTCTACAGCTTTTCTGTGTTATTTTTAGACTAGGGCCTAAAGAAGCATGGCTTAGGTGATTGTACTCCTTGTGCTCAGCTGAGAGTGGTTGTCAAGCCTTCCCTATTCCCTGCTCAGCTCAGGGCTTTGCTCCACTGGGATGTGATTGAAAGAGTCAGATCTCAGTGATTTTAACTACACATTTCATAAAGGCTGCAGAGCAGGTAAAGGAAAGAGACCTGAACAGGGAGAAACCCCACTGAGCAGGGCTGCAGAGTGGATTCAGGCAGTGTGAAACATCAGAGCACCCACCCAGGGAAAAAGATCTCAAACCCAAGCAGAAAACACAGCCACATTATGACATTTTGGGCACCAGAGCTAGAAACCACCACGGTTCTCTAAGTGATGAATGGTCTCACATTCAGGATGGTCTCACAAGTTTTCCCATGGTCAGGACATTCCCATCTGTCTCCCTTCTGGATCCTTTAGTGCCTGCTGAGGGGCTGAACCCACAAACTGCCTGGGATAAAATGCCAAGCAGTGAGACAGGACACAGAGGAGACCAGTGCTGCTGGAGGAATTGCTTTCCTGAGCCAGGGGACAATGTGTGCCTGGGGCCCATCTTGGCTGCTCTGCAAGCACAGCCCTCTGCCCTGTGCTCCAGATGTGACCCCAGACAGACGGTGAGAACAGTCCTGGGGCTTCTGGAGTGGGTGTAAAACCAACAGTGCTGAGAGAAAAAGCAGTTGGCACAACTTTCGGTGTCCTGGAGCAGCAAAGGAGGAGTTGGCTGATTTATTACTCAGCAGTTTGGCTCTGAAACCACCTCCTTCCCCTTATTCTGCTGGCTGCTTCAATAGAAAAATGAGACCAAACACTGGGAAGTTACCAAGCTACCACAGTTTTGGAGTGTGGGCAGCACCAGTGGGCTGAGCTTTACTGGAAAGCTGGGCTTTTGCTTCTTCAGACTCTCTGTGCTAGAAAGCAGAGTAGCCAGGCAAATATTTGTTCACCGACTCCCTTCCTCCTCTTTGCTGCACAGCAGGGACTGTGTGGTTTTGATTTCAGTGTATTTTGGGAACGTGCCTTTCCCACTGGCACCCTGCAGCAGCAGCCCAATGCCGAGGGTTGGGAAGAGTCAAAGTGCTCAGTGGCACAGAGCTGAGCTCCAGCTGAGCAGTGCTGGAGGAGGAACAGCTGCACTGGGCTGGAAAGGTCCCCCCGAGCAGCCAGGCTGCAGTGGCACTGGCACCAAAACACAAAAAACCCTCCAATAACGTTTTTAAAGTTGGGCAGTCAAGGCATTGCTTTATGATCTGGTCAGGATGTTGTTCTGGCCAGGATGTACCACAGAAATCATCTCATCTGCACATAGCCTGAGTGTACAGAGAATTGTTTTGTGACACATGATTTAACTGGGTTTTAACTCGATTTTTCAGATATTTTATACTGTCAAAACCCACAAGAACAAACTGGGTCAGTGTTCATTGGTCCCAAGTAGTTCTTAGCATTTGGTCTCCTATTGGATCTGGATTTCTTCCCTTCTGATGTTAATTAGATCTTCATTCCTTCATTTTCTTATCAGTATTTTCAGAGGAGATTTCTCCAACCCTGCAGAGGCAGAGGCTGGGGTAGATGTTGTAGATGTCCCTGATGTCCCTTTATCTTTTGGGCTACTCCCAGTGTGTTGGTGTGGGAATTCTTCAGACCCCACCTGGTGGAACAATGTCCTAGAAAGAAACTTTTAAATTCTTTTTCCCGGTGCAAAGGCAAACAAAACCCCTTGACTAAAGTTACACAAAAAATTTTAAACTGGTATGTTTTCCAACAGCAGGAGATTGCTCCCAGGTGGAAGAAGTGATGAAGGAAATGATCATGGAGTTTTACAGCTCTGAGCTCCAAGCTGGCCACTCCCTGTGAGAGGAGCACACAGCAGGCCCCAGAACTGTCCCCTGCCATCCCCTCTGGCCCAGGTTACAGATGTTCCTTTCCAAACTTCTGCAGCGACAGCTGAGGGATTGGGCACCCGGTGTCTGCTGGAATCTGGCTGGGATCAAAGAGCCCTGGAGGAAGCACAAAAGCCCCACAGTGTCCCACAGTGTCAGTGTCCACAGGCAAGGATGTCCAGTGTGGTCCCCTGTGGCAGCAGTGATTCCCTGCAAGGCTTCCCTGTTTCCCTGGGGTCAGCCTGGAAATGCCATCCTCATCCCTTACCAGAATGCCTTTGGCAGCCTCAGGGTGCTTAGCCAGAGGCTCAGACTCACTTTTCCCTTGTGTGCCTGTGCCTTGGGATTTTCAAAAGCTCAGGGCTCAGCCTTGCTCTGGGCTGTGGTATCTCCTGGGTGCCATAAATGTCACTAAAAGAGATGAGAAGCACATTTGGGAAGAGGCTGTGGCTGCTCCTGCTCCCAGGTGATGCTGCAGGGGCAGCAGGATCACCCTGTCCTCACTGGGCAGTTTCTGAGGAGCAGGAAGAGACTTTAGCTCGTTCCTGCTGCTGCCAAGAGAGATCAGATCTCCTCACACAGCTGCTTTGGATAATCCCTCTGATGCTTCCTCCTACCTGCAGCTGGCTTTTAATGAGCCCAGGCGACAGCAAACTGCATAATGAAGGGTAAAGACTAATTGAGGCTGATCTTTACTTTGCCAGCCTCTGTTTTGTGGCTGTGAGCCCCATGCCAGGCTCTGCCTCATCTGCTTGTCCTTGTGGATGGGATGAGAGGAGCTGCTGCCTCAGGAGGGCCCCGTGGCAGTGCTGAGCAGTTTAAGGCAGATTAGGATCCTAATTCTTCAGAGAGTGATCTTCTGATCTCCTTCCCTCCCTGCCAGTCAGCTCTGCAGCCCCACGTCTCAGCTTCTTGCTGGATTTTGCCATCCCAGCTGGCACCAGCCTGGCTGAGTTACCCCCCTCCAGCAGCCTGATCATCATCCACCCTGCTCCTCCTCCTTTTGGAGGTGCCTTACACACCAAGGAGAAGCAGAAAGATCAGACCTAGGGCCAAGGAATGGGCTGAGGACTGGGAGTTCCTGCTGCATGCACCAGCTCTCTCTGGTGGCACCTCAGCTCTGAGGAGTCCAGTGGAGCAGAACTGCCACACGTGGAACAAAAAATAGCAAAAGGTTATGGAGATAGGGGAGTGCAAATCAGTAAGAAGGGTTTTGATGGGGAAAAGTATCTGGAAGAAGTTTTAAGGAGTAAATGCAGCATGAAGTGCTCTGTAGGAAGATCCCAGCACGTGGCTGGGATGTTGCTGTTCACATCCCTGGATGGGTCTGGCTGGGTTTGGTCTCTTGAGGGAGTTGGGGGGGCTCAGCCTGGAGAAAAAGAGGTTCAGTGGGGATCTTCTCATTTTGACAGCTCCCTGATAGGAGACAAGTGGAGGTTGATCTCTTCTCAAAGGGACAGGGCAAGAGGAAATTATGAGAGGCGGTTTAGATTGGTTAGTGCAAAAAATGTATTCACAGAAAGAGTGGTCTGGCCCTGTCACAGGCTGCCCAGGCAAATGGTGGAGTCCCCATCCCTGGAGGGATTTAAAAGATGTGTTGATGTGGTGCTTAGAGACATGGTGGCAGACTTGTCCGTGCTGGGTTTACAGTTGGGAGTGATAATTTCAGCAAACTATTACAATCTTAATGATTCCATGAGGTTTTTCCCTCTTGTTTTTCAGCCACAGACCAGCACAATGGTATCTGCATAATCCCACTGTAGACCCAGAGAGGTCTGAGGTTGAGAGGGCAGAGGGCTGTGATGACATTTAAAGCTGTCCCCAGCTGCCTGGGGGATGTGACCATCATTCTTGTGTCTTGGCAGCTGCTGGGTCCTTGCTGTGAACCCAAAGCAAAATAAATAGGCTGCTTTCCCCATCCCTCTGCTGCTCGGATCACAACTTTTGATTTTGTCATAAAGCTGCTTGACTTGATTGAGAGCGCCATAATAATGATACTTACTGAGGAGGTTTCATCCAGCATTCTGAAATTGAGGTCCAACGATCCCCATTAATGAGCCTTTTATTGCACCCATCTGGCAGCTGAGGGGATGTCCCTGTCACTGCTGCTGGAGCTGCTCCTTGCTGCCACATCACTGCACCTCCTTCACCCCAGCACGGCCCTGCTGGGCCCCAAAATCCTCTGGAGCTTTGGGGTTTGTGACCTGGGCATGGGGCTCTGTCTGCTTTTGTGGATCTCCTCACAGGAGACTGAGTAAGGAGGTGGAAATACTGCAGGAGTTCCCCAGGGAAGGATGACGTGGGTGTTCCTGTCGCTGCACCAGCTGGATTAACATGTATTTAAAAAAAGAAAAGAAAAAAAAGCAACCCTTGTCACTCCTGTAAGTCACAGACATCCTCACTCTCCTTACAGGCTGGCAGCAGCAAGGCCGGGCTTCCGTTTGTGCTGGATATTTCAGGCACTAATGAATCTCTTTTGTTTTATAAATTACCCAGGACTTTTTTGTATTCCTTATTTGTATGCTGCTAGTCCTCCCAGCTCCCTAGGGACTGCACACCAAGGAAAGTATCTCCTGTTCAGCAAATTGATTTTTATCATTCCTTTAATCCTTGTCCGCCACAGTGGGGTGGCAGCTCGGTGTGCATCACCTTGCATGGGTGACACCATGTCAGGGTCCCATCGAGGAGCAGGGATCCAAAATACAAGTGTGAGGGGTGGGTGGTGAGCAGAGGTGGGAGCTGCTGAGGAGGGACAAGAGAGCTTGAAACCTGTTATGTCTAGTAGATATAATTCATGCCATTTCTAACATGATATATGTGATATTGAATATTTGTTAGAATATACATGTTTGTATTAGGATTCCCCCCCACCCTGGCAGGTGAGACTGGGTGTATTTTGGAAACTGATTTACAAGTCAGAAGATACAGCTCGCCAGGAGATGGGCCATGGCTGGGGAGATACAGAAACCCCAGGTGCTGATCATGGCATGAATGACCCAAGATGGATATCACGGAAATCCTTGGGCAGATACATGTGAATCAACAAACTCCAGGCACTGAATTGTTCTCCCTCATCACCAAAAAAGAAAATCCAGACACTGAATTGTTCTCCCTCATCACCAAAAAAGCAAATCTGGACTTGCAGAGAGGGTCACGAGTTGTGTTAGAGTCAGAAAAAGTAGTATGTAGTTTTAGTATCCTCCTTTTATACAGTATATTAATGTATTTTAGCATAGTTATAATAAAGAAATAATTCAGCCTTCTGACTTGAGTCAGACATCGTCATTTCTTCCCATTGGGTTCGCCTGCATTTCCAATACCCAAGCTCTGGTGAATGCCCACTTTCACTCCTCTGGCTCCCTTCTTTCCACACCCTGTCCTTGAGGAATTGCAGGGTAAACCCAAATTCAGCCCTTTTAGGCTCAGGGTGCTCCATAGCCCTGGGTCCAGCTGGCAGGAGGACACCACAGAGCTGAGGGTGACACAGAGGCTGTCCAGGTGCTGCACACAAAACCTGCCAGTTCCAACTGGACACAGGACACACCTCGGAGGTGACCACGCTCCTGGCTGGCATCTTTGCCCAGACATGCACTTTGTACCAGCCACTGTGACAGCCTGATGGCCATGTGGCATTATAATAGGATTTGCTCCATGTCTATAAACTGTTATCCTAAATATCACCCCAAATCCTTTGATGCCCGGTGACAACCTGTCTCTTTAAATCTTTTCCCCCATCCTGAATAAGGCAGCGTGCTCTGAAATCATTGGGAATTCCACGTATCCGCCATGTAATTGGATTATATTTTATATGTCTGCTAAAATAATGATAGAGCTACATCTCACTCTGACAATGGAGTGACTGGGCCGGAGCAGGGCTCGCCCTGGCTGTGTTATAAATAATGCTGCCAAGCTGCTCGGGATTACCAGCACAAGAACTTGTTAGCTTCTTGCAGAGCAGATGCTTAATTAGAGCTGGGGGACACAGATGGGTGCCTAATAAGGGGGAAAGGCTCATTTTGGCCTTTGAGAAGTACTGGGCCCAGTTGGGATGGCTTTTTACAACCTTTTACTTTATGGTTTGTCCAGCTACTCCTCCTCTTCCCTCTAGTTAGGAGCCCCAGGTCCAGCATCATCTTTAATGGTGAATATTAGATTTTAGGTAAGATCAATGTCAGGCTGAGGTTGTTACCCAAATCCTCCAAAATCATTGGGATAAACAAAACTCCCTAAACTGTCTTTTTAGTGTTAGAGAGTAGGGCACTACTTTATTTTTGGCCAAGAGGGGTGTGTGTGGCTGACAAACTTCCACCTCCACACAGATGATGATACAAAACTTTTTAATTTGTTTATACATTTTTAACAAACAAATAAATTGATTTTTGCTGGTTCTAAGTTACATAATTATCTTCATTAATGAGTATTTCATCCTCTACTGGTTATTGATTGCTCACTCTCCGTGGTACTTTGCTCCACATTCTTTTGTATTTTTATCACCTTTTTCCCAGATGGGGAGTCTCCAGCTTTTCAGGCCTTCATCTTCTCTGTGTCTCCTGGTTACTCCAATGTCCTTGAAGCACCATAAATTTAAGATGTCAGATGCCCAATCTTCAACTCACTTTGGCTTTTTTTTACTGAAGCTTGTCTGTGTTAGTTTGAACAAAAGTAAGATTTTGGTGATTTAATCATCAAAACAACAATAAGGGCCCGTGAAGGAACTTCACTAGTGCTGGCTTAAGGTGGGCACTGCCCATAATTAGTTAAAACAACTAATTAAAAACTAGTTAGAAAAGTTACATCATTTCCAGCAAGGTTCAGATACTGCATTTTGTGTTTCCAGAAGCCTGTTTGTGTTTTGCGAATAACTTTTCCAAAGGCCACATGCACTGGATTATGGCTGGGGAATGACAGAGCTGAAGGGATCCCTGGAGGAATAAGAAAAAAAGCACATTTTAAGACTACCCAAGGAGATTTTTTTCTTTGATGTAGTTTGGTTATTCCTGTAGAGGATGTCCACAGGAAGTGAAGTTAAAAACTTGTCAAAATTTGAGGTGCTTAGTGACAGAACTGGGGTGTCCACATGATGGTGGGAGGCAGGACTTGTGTTTTTTCAGATTTAAAACCTCTATTTCTGCCTCTGTGTGTCCATTTTGGGTCTCTAGTTTCAGGTTACCTGCAGAGGGTGGAAGGCAGGGCGAGGGTCCCTCCAGCTGGGACACTGGACCCCACAATGTTCCCATCAGTGGGGTGGCAGCTGCTCTGCACTCCCCAAAAACCAAACTCCTTTTCTCCTGGGATGACTCCAAGTGGAGGCAGCCCAAATCCAGAGTTTAACCATGGAAACAGTGATCCAACAGCACCATCCAGGCACATGCTTAAAATCCTGATGTTTAGCCATGCAGGCCTGAAATGTTCCCCCCTAACCCTGCTTTTTTGGAAGCACAGGGTGGCTTTGTATGGCTGTTTGCACTGGGCAAGGATCCCAGATTAGATGCCTCAAATAAATGGCAGGAAGAAAACACGGTCAGAGACCCCCTGTCCTGGTTTAAGGGCAATTTTGGGAGAAAAACCTCAAAAGGTGTTTCCTCTAGAAAGCAAATTCAAGCAGCCCCTCCCCAACTCGTTGGGGGAAAAGATTTCTGAAAATGAACTGTGTGCTTCTTCTTCTCCCACCTTTGCTCTCAGAACCAATCTTTAAGGTGCAGAACTTATTTCTGGGCTAAAGAGAATGGGGACATGAGCACCACAGAGTCACCCCAGGACAGCCCCTGTGTGTGCCATCCATCCTGCTGGTGTCGGAGGGAGCAGATGGGTGAGGAGGGCAAATGAAGACTGGTGGGATGAGAGGTGTGAAGTGACAACGGGGTGACAAAGTGCCACCAGCCCAGCCAGGCTGGAGGAGAGCAGAGGATCTGTCCCAGCCCACATAACTCAGTTTCACACCTTTTCGGTTGGTACCTTCCTAGAGCAACAAATCACTCTTTTATTCCACTCTGCTTTGCTTAGAAATAGTGTAAAACTTTCCTCTGCTACAGATAAATTAGTGTTTAAATCCTACATAAAGGTCTGCAGAATCTGGAGGTTGTAATGTCAGCATTTTGGAAAATGCTGGCCCAGGTCTTCCTGCCTTTTAGAGTAACCTGACAAGTCTGATTATCTCTGCAAGGGTCTAAATTTTGCTCGGGCCTTGATTGAGAGGCGAGGAGTGACTTTTGGCTCTCTAGTGAGCAATCTGGAGACACAGAAATAAAATCCTCACAGCGCTTTTATCTGTGTGTGTTTCAAAACTAGGGCTTTAGGAATCACAAAAAAGCAAAATAAAATCAAAACATGTTTTCAGGAGTTTGTAGTACAAATTACCCCATTAAAAAGTACCCTGTTTATACAAGGGGGAAAAAAAAAAGACATCGCCGGTTTGAGGGAAGAAGTGAGGAAAGTATTCAGCAGTGAGTGATCTTCGCTGAATATATTTTCTCTGGGCCACTGTAACTGCAGGAACTTATCAAAAGAAATGGTTATTTTGATCATAAATGTAGCGGGTGGCAGGTTTTTCTTGGCGTTTATTTGGCTTTAAGATGAACAAAATTTTCCAGTGTGAAAAAAAAAATAAAAGCCCAATCCCAGAAAGGAAGATAATTAGCGTGCAGTAGTTAATGGAGAATTTCAAAGTAAATGAACAGAGCTCATCCCATCATTCTGAACGGTGCTTGTTTTAGCTGAACATATTTTCTGTTTCTTAAAATTAATTTTGCAGCCTAATTCTCACTGTGGTGATGCGTTGTTCCCAGTGAACCTTGCAGATGTCCCTGGCTGGTCACTTTGTCTCTCTGGACACTCTTCTGTGAAAGAATTCTCTTCCGAGTTTGGATTTGGATACTGAGAGTGTGAAGGTGAAGGAAGTGTAGTTGAATGAGGGATTATTTAGCATGAAACTTAAAATAAGAGAAGTTAATGTTATAGCTGGATATTTTGTAATAATAACTTAAGAAAGTTATGAGATTAGTAGTTCGGATAAAGGAGACGTATAAGTTGTTAGAAAATAAAAAGTGGGATTTTTTTGTTTGTTGTTTTGGGGTTTGTTTTGTTTTGTTTTGTTTTGCAGAACCACTCACCCCATGCCCGTCCCTTTTGCCGCACTAAACCCACGGAAACCATTTGGTTTCCCTACCAAAATGACAACTTAAAACTGTTGCTTAGTTAATCAGGGGCACTTTGCGAAGCTAGATTTGGCAGAAGAGTTTTGTTTCCTGCGGCTAATTCACGGCAAGGAGGAAATTCCGTTTTTACGTCCCTGAAAAGCCCCATTATCATCCCGACTTTAGGTCTGGAGCGACTGGTTTTCTTTGATGGCCCTGGGATGAGGGTCGCTTTGCATCTCTATTCAGACCCATCTGTTTCTTCCGGAGGGAGATTTTCTATGATTTCCCATTCATCGCCTCCCCAGCCCCGCGCTCCGGAGCCCAAACCCCGAGCGCAGCCCCCGGCCCGGGCTGCCCCCAGCCTTTGTCAGGGGCTTGCCGGCCATTGGGAACACAATGGGCCCGATGGGGCTCTTTACCCTTCGAGCTGCAGGCTGAGCTGCCCTTTGGGCTTTTGAAAAGCCTTTTTTTTTGTTGTTTTATCTCGGAGCAGCCTGATTTCCTCTGCCCCGCGGTGCTGCCCCCGTGGCACCGCCAAGGACAAGAACAGGGTCAGCAGCTCCCGCACAGCCCAAGGGCTGCTCGCCTTTCTGCTGTTGACTTTTCAGTGTATAAATAGCGGAACAATGGAGTCGGAGTTATTTTTATCTATCGCCCTTAACATCACAAGAGAGTCTGGGAGCACAATCGGGGCCGGTCTCGCTGGAGAAATGGAAATTTCAGGGCTGGCCCTGCTCAGATGGGCTCGTTGCGTCAGGGTTTGTGATGGGAAAAGGGGGGTTTTGGGGCAGTGCTGAGGAATGAAAGCTGTAATTGGCATTAAAATGTCTCCCAAGGTGGTACTGCTGGGCATTAAAAAGCATATTGTCTTTAAGCATGGGAACGATTAAATCTTCGCTATCAGTGTTTTTCTTCCTGTGTATCTTGGGTGGAGAAAGAGTGAAACCTCCGTAGCAAATGCTGAATGCTCTGGCAAATAAGCCCTACCTATTTCTTATATTTGCTGGCAGCCCTGAAAGCTTAAAACCATGGATTATTTTATCAGCTCAAACTGGAACCGTGCAAATATTATCACGAAGACAGCAGAGACCTGCCCGAGCTGTCTGCAGCAGAAATGACCGCAGGACCCCGGGTCAGGGGCTCGGCCATGCAGCAGAACCCCCCGGGGCACACTGAAATCTGCTTTTTCTGAGCCACATCTGGCTGGGCTGGAGGAAAACACCTGCAGCAGCTCCGGGCCTCCAGCAGAAAGCTCTCCTGGGAAGGAGGATGGATCAGCTGCCTTTGGAAGGATGCAGCCAGGACCATCCACCCCCTCTGTAATCGGCTTGTGGGCAGCTTCCCTGGCAGGGTGAAGGTGGAATTGAACTGAGACCCCACTTTGGATTTAAATTCCCTCTGCGGGATGGATCTATACTTCTCTTCCTCTCTGTTGCAAGCCAAATGCTGCAAAGCTTTGTTCTGATGGGCTCTTGCTCTTTGAGACCCTCCTTGCTGACTCTGGTGGGGCTGAGTTGACTCTTCTGCTTCTTTCCATGGGATTCCAGTCCCAGAAGGGGGTGGGAAGGAGCTGAGGGGTTGTGTGGAGGAGGAAGAGGACACAGCACACCCGGTGATCCCTGCAGGGCTGCTGGAGACCAGGCTTAACTCCTGATCTTCTTCCCCAGGCATGGATTGAGTTCCTCAGCCCCTAATGCAGCCAGGAGAAGGATCTGTCCCTTCCACTGATCCTGTACATGAAAATTGTATTTGAGGGCAGGGAGCCAGGAGAAAAAAAAAAAAAAAAAACACAACAAAACAACTACCAACCAAAAAACTCAAACCCAAGTTTGTCAAGGTGGGTCTGAGAAAAATGTTCCTGCAGGGACTGGCCCAGGGGCTGTGAGCAGAGAAGCACTGTCCCTCTGCCTCTCTGCCTATGGCCAGGCTCCAGAGCCACAGCTGGTCCTTCAGGGAGCTCAGCTGTTGGAACAGCTTCCAGGGGAAAAGGCTGTTTCAATTCACCTGGAGTTTTTCATAGAATTACACTGAGCTCAGCAAAATCTCATTTCAAAATGGTTGGCAAATCTTTCTCTGAAGGGAGGAGGAACAACATCTGTTCTGACATTCTTAGCCCACTCCAGATTTTTTTTTCTTTAGGGTCAGATTTTAAATATATTATAGTTATGTTTAAAAAGCTTACAGAGGCTCTCATTAGCAATACTAATTGCTGTTTGCTGTCCTCTCCAGTTTTAAATTTTGTTTTACACACAAAATTGTAGCTTTGGCTTTTGCCTCCATTTGAGTATTTTTGGTGGCAGAGAGAAGCACCCTCCTGACCAGACCAGCTGGGTTAGTCCTACTTTTCTTGGAATAAATAGGGAAAAAAAATCAGGCCTTTGGTATCCAAAACAAAATGTAAAACCATAGAACCATTAAAATGCACCATTAAAAATGCCAGGTATCTGATGACTCCTGAAGTATTTCCTCCCTGTTAGAGAGCACTGGGGTTACTGCAATGAATCCTTTCAGCTGCTCATTCCTGTGGGCAGGGACCCTGCAGCTGGGGCTGATGTCACACCCTTGCCCCGCAGTGAGTCCCTTGCTGGCAGCTTGTCCTCTTCCACAGAATTCACAGAATCACAGAATCACTGGGTTGGAAGAAACCTTCCAGATCATCGAGTCCAACCCACCCCCAACACCTCAACTCAACCCTGGCACCCAGTGCCACATCCAGGCTGGTTTAAACACACCCAGGGATGGGGACTCCACCACCTCCCTGGGCAGCCATTCCAGAACTTTATCACCTTTCTGTGAAAAACTTTTCCCTAATATCCAACCTGTATTTCCCTTGGTGCAGCTTGAGACTGTGTCCCCTGGTTCTGTCAGTGCTGCCTGGTGAGAGAACAACCCCACCTGAGCTCAGTCACCTTTCAGGAGCTGTAGAGAGTGATAAGGTCACCCCTGAGTCTCCTTTTCTCCAGGCTGAGCACCCCCACTTTGTGCCATATCCTCTGTGAGCTCAGGCACCAGCCTTGCTGATCCCACAGCTGCAGAGCAGCCCCTGGGCCAGCACAAGAGGCTCTTTGGTGTCCTCTCCATCTCAGCCACCCCAGAGGCTTCTGCATGGGCAGCAAGCCAGGAGAAGCAAGCACAATTTCATATCAGGAGGCTGAAAACATGAGCTGGGCTTTCTCATGCCATGAAACTGCATTTTCCCAGAAGATCCCCCTCTTTAGAGCTGTCTGGGTGTTGCAACAGCATCTGTGCCAGCCACAGTTCTGATTATGCTTTCAAGGACATTTTAATTTTCATCATCTCTGGGACCCACTGCCAGAACTTCTGCTAGTGCTTTGGATTGCCAGATGAGCATCGCCCCGTGCTTTCCTTGCTCTCTGAAAATAACATTTCAAACCACATTTGCTGAAGCTGCTCTTCAACAGCTTCTCTCAAATGCCACCAGGGCAGTCCTGTCTGAACCTGTGGTGATGACACAGAGGCTGCTGTGGTGCCAAAGGGCTGTCCTGGCAGGGAGGATCCCAAAAGAGCTGTCCTGGCAGGAATGATCCCAAAAGAGCTGTTGTGGCAGGGAGGATCCCAAAAGGGCTGTCCTGGCAGGAATGATCCCAAAAGAGCTGTCCTGGCAGGAATGATCCCAAAAGAGCTGTCCTGGCAGGAATGATCCCAAAAGGGCTGTCCTGGCAGGGTGGACCCCAGAAAACCTGTCCTGGCAGGAATGGTCCCAGCTCCAGGTCTGCTGAGATGGGGAAGATCCACCTGCCAGAGGAGCCCTCCCTGATGAGGTGTTTGGCTCCATGAGGAGCTCAGCTCAGGCCTTTGTGCCCTGAACTGGGAGTTACCAAGCCCTGTGTCCACAGGATTTGGAGCATTTCTGAGTGTCATCCTGTGGGTTGTTTCCATGAGGGGTAAACTTGGCTCTTGGCAGCCCCCAGGCTGTCCTCTGACCTAGCTGCTGGTTTCAAACATTGCCAGTGGAGGAAGGGAGGTGACACAGCTTTCCAAGCCAACACCCTCCCGTCAGGTTTTGCCACCACAGTGGGTGGGTCCCCACAAACAGAGGAAATGATGGGGAGCAGCACTTTTCTGCTGGTGCAGGTGGGGTGCCCACAGCAGGGCAGGAAGGCTCCTGGCACTGTGGTTGCCCCAGAACATTTCCCCCAGCCCCAGCACATGGGGCTGGGTGCCCAGGAGGACCATCCAGCTCCCACCAATCCCATTTGCATCCCATTTAGCAGACTCCCTCGCTGAGGGACAGCATTGCAAGCATTTGTGCAGACCTTGAGTCAACTGCAAGGAGTGTCCTGGCAGAGCAGGAGGCTGGAGAGATGCAAAGTTAATGTATAATCAAACAGAAAATCAAGTGAGCTGCATATGCTTCCCTTGCATCCCTCTCTGCAGTAGTTCCGAGATTTAATTACCAGCTCTAAAGCACTTAAAGATTTTCAGGTGGAAACTACTACACAGAGGAAGGAGAGAGCACAAAAACAGCCTACATAATTAAGTGCTGCTTTTTTAATTTAATTTTCTCCTTCATTTGATCCTCTCCTAGAATCTTGAAAGCAACAGTCTCGATACCAGCTGTGTTCTTTTGCATTCCTGTTGCATCCACACCATGATCACAACAAGAGGAGCAAACAATAGTTCAGGAGGTTTGTGTGGTGCTGCCAAAGAGAGATGAGCTCTGTGCTGTGCTGCTGGTGTCCTGTGACAGTGTAAAGGTGATGGTGCTCACCCAAATCTTGGAGGGACACACCTTTCAAAGTAAGGCCAAGAGGGGTGCAGCCCCTTAGCTGAAAAAACAGGATTTTGGAAGGGATTTCACATACCAGTGCAATAAAAGGGTTTGCCAATAAAATATCATAAATAATTTGCATTTGGTAATCCAGATGAGAGCTGTAAAGAGAAAATACAAATGGGTTAAGCTGTAAATTACTGCTGTTCCTCTCTTCCCTCTCTCCCTATTCCCTTGGAAATTAGCCAGTTACTCTCTGGAATCACTAATTCTTACAAGCTGCCCGTGCCAGTCTAGCATCAGAAAAACAAGGAGGTTTATTTAGTATTTGTTTCTTTGTTTAACTGTCCCTTCTTTCCAAATATTTTCAAATGAAAAAAAAATTGTACAGACGTTCCAAGTGAGAGGGATTCCTTGCCTGGTGCCTCTTTTTCAACCCCAACCCCATATGGACAGAAAAATGAGAGTGTCATAGGCTGGGCTATTGTGATTATTTGTCAGAAATCACCATGGGACAAGAGAAGGGAGCTGGGGTGATGCTTGGGGTCTTACAAACCTGCTCTGATAGTGCTTTTAGTGCATTAGGACACCAAATATCCAGCCTGCTCCTCTCCAGAGAGGCACTGTGGTCTCTGGCAGTAGCTGGGAGCTCCATTTTGGTCCAGATCACATTTATTTGACTTGGATTTTGTGGTTTTATCCACTTACCCTGATGAAGAGGTGCAGCTTTGAGATGGATGTGGCACTGCTGTGTTGAGCAGGCAGAGCTGTGAGCTGGGTTTTGTAGTGCCAGCCCAAAGCCAGCAGGTTGGCCAGGAGCAGAGGAGGGCATCAGGGCCACTGGGAGGTTGGAGATGTTCTTTTGCACCTCTCTGGGTTTGGATGGTGAGGGAACTGGAGGTAACCAAGTACCTGAAAGTTTTCCCTTCCCTTTTCACAGAATCTCAGAATGGTTTGGGTTGGAAGGAGCCTTAAAGCTCAGCTGGCCCCAGCCCTCACTGCCAGTCCAGAGGAGGCCATTGGGATGGTGAAAAATCCCTGATGGAATGAAAAGGACCTAAAGTCAGATGAGAAAGGCAGTTCTGGAGGGATATCCCTGGGTGTGAATCCTTTGAGGCATCCTGCCTCATCCCCCTTGGGGGAACAGAGATCTCCATACTCAAACCTGAATTCTCAGGGGTATGAGGCCTTGGAGTTGTATGCAGAGAATTAATGTTAATTAAGAGTAATAAGAGACAAGAATGTGCTGAAGAACAACAAGGAACAGGGGTCGGATTTTCAGCTGATTCCATCTGTCATTTGGAACACAATTCCTACAGCTCCTTGCACCTGAACCACATCTCCAGCTGTGGCTCCTCCGACCAGCACAGGGGTCACCACTGAAGCCACCCAGGTTCCCTCCATCCATTTTGTGCATTCCCATGGAATTATTGCTTCCCAGCTGTGGTCCCAGTGAGATTATTGGTTTAAACTCTAGGACATTGGAAAATTTGGCTTCCAAGGTTTGGGTTGCTTTAGAGAAGACCATGCACACGTAGGTGGGGTCCAATCCTCACCCAGCTCATGGTCCCCAGGGTGGGTTTCAGGCTGCTGCTCCCACCCTAAATGCTGCAGGGATGGGGAGACATGGGCTCAGGGCTTCCCCAAAACTCCTGTGAGGGCTGAAAGATGCTGCCTGGAAGCAAGAGCAAAGCTGACCCCTCCAGGTGGATATTCTGAAGGTTAATGTCACATTTTGCTTGATCAGAAAAAGCCTCAGACAGAAAATGTGAGGCTGAGCTGTTCCCCACTGCCAGGGCCAACCTCAGCAGCAGGGATGGGGAGGGACTGGTGTGTCCCTCTGATCACTCCTCAACCTCTCTTTTCCTTCTTTTTTCCCTTCCCTTTTGCAGTGAAGTAGAGATCTGGGACTGCTTCCATGTGGAATTGAACCCTGCTGGGAGCTGGAGGGGAGGGAAGCAGGTCCTGCTGGAAACCCAGACCTGTGCTGGCAGCCCAGGGCTGGCACAGAGCAGATCCCCCTGGGCCATGCCCATCCTCCTTGGAGCTGAGCAGGAACACACTTTTTTCCCCCCCACAGCTCCCATTTCCCTCTATTTATTTGCGGGGTTTTTGGGTTTTTTTGGTTTTGGTTTGGTGGGGTTTTTTTTGTTTTGGGTTTTTTTTTTTTTTTTGGGTTTTCTTTTAAAGCCGAGATGCACAGGATGAGAAAATGGCTCTTCTCTCCTTTTTTCCTCCTTCTCCTTTCTCGACTCGCTGAGCCAGCTGGGGCAATGCCACAATTCAAGGCGTCTGGAGACAGAATCCAGCTCGCTGCCTTGTGATCTGCATGTCAAGGTGAAACTGCAATAAGATAATAATGTCAGTATCCCCAGAAGGCAGGCGGTAAAAGATACTAATTGCATTTCACTGAAGGCTTCAGAAACACTCAGCAGCTGGAAAGCTGAGGAGAATTTTGATGCTATTCTTATAAGGGAAGGGTTTTTTCCCCCCCTTACACTGTTTGTAAATCTATTACAGAACATGGGGAGTGGAAGAGGGGGAAGGGAATGTATAAAACCAGTTAAAGGCTAAATGTTTCCCATTATATTTTGTGAGCTGTAGGTGGTCTAGAGCTTATAAAAATGTAGCACGTTCCCTTGTAATCAACCATAATAATTTATTATTATTATTTATTATGATTTGCTGTTATTTTGCACACATAAAGGCCCCTGCCAAGGCAATGAGAGCTCAGCACAAATAGTTAACATTTATTATAGCAGTAGTAATGTTTAAAAATATTAACTAAATAAAATAAAAATACCAGCTCTAAAAAGCTGAGGACAGCTTTGTTATTGGGAAATAAATGCAGGAAGGCAAATATCTCGCAGAATGGCTGATACTGATTTGAATAGAAACATGTCTGGAGAGGGGGGAAACACATTTCCAATTCTTGGAAAACCAGGGAGAGCTTGGAGTGGAGATCTGCCTGCGGGAGCCAGTTCTGCTCCCAGCTGTGCCCAGCAGGAGCGGGGACCCCTTGCTGGGCAGGAGGGTGGGTGGAAGTGGGGACATGCATCTGCTGCTGGGCTTGGATGCAGACAAGGGATGGAAGGATTTTCCTTGGAGAGTGGCTTTGTTCAGCCCCAGGTGCTTGTGATCCTTTCCCCTGTGCTTTATTGCTGTGGTGGTGATCTCCAGGGGAGCTGGAGCCCAAATCCAGGGTCTCAGATCAGTGTTCCCCCACCCTCTTCCCCATCCTTTGTCTTCGTTCTGTCCGAAATCTTAAATCCCAAGGAGGACAGAAAAGCTTTCAGCCTCCCCTTTGTGCCCTTTGTGCCACTTGGGCTGAAAATGGGAAAATGGGAGCACTGCGAGAAGGGGAAGCCCCTGATGAGAGGAGAAACCATCTGAAAGCCAATGGGAAAAAGAATTTTGCTGCAGGTTTACCGCAGGGATGTGTTTGGGACATGGTGCTGGGTAATGCAGTCGTTTATGAGCCGAGGGGGAAAAGAGAGAATGGGTGAATAGCAAAACTTGCAAGTGCCTTTGGTTTGTCAAGAGAAGAGGTGGAAAACACCCCAGGGGTTTTCCCTGATAAAACTGGAGGGCTGGGCAGCTCAGAGATGCAAATGCAAAGCATGCTGCAGGTGGGAAGGAGCATAGGATGAGCTCCAAATTAGCTGTAAATGTTTGGGAAGAGGGGAGAAGCATCAGCAGAGACATCCAGGTGCAAATCTCCACTCTCAGTACAGCCACCACCAGACAAGCAAAGGGAATTTGAGGAAGAATGGGGTTAAAAAGGTTGCTGAGAGCATTCTAATGCCAGCACATAAATCAGTGCTGCTGTCCTGCCTGGGATGGCATGTTCCTTTCCAGTCAATCCATCTCAAAAAGATACAGCAGGAATAGAAGGGGTCAAGAGATAGGCAACAAAAATTACTTGAGGCACCGCAAGCCTTGCTGATGAGCAGGGACTGAAGGATGAGGGAGAACATTTATTTTGAAGATGAGATAAATATGCGGGGATATGATCCATGCACATGAAAAAGGAGGCAGTAAGTGGCACAGGGAAGGTAAATCAGGGGCTGGAGAGAGAAACCAGGGGGAACCCCGGGGGACTGGACAGGAGGGGTTTGAATGGTGCCCTGGGATCTGCAGCACTGCTGGGGGGTTAACAGCACTCAGGGAGGCCTGAAAGGGCACCTGGGTCCCCAGAACACCCAGCTCCACAAGTGGGGAGGAGATACAACCAAGGAGTGTACAAACACCTCGGATCCTCAACCTCAGGGGGGGTTTGGCATTCCTCTGGCACCTCAGGGCTACCTTAAAGTGGGAGGGGGCACAAAGACATCAAAAGCCAGGGAATCTCAGAAAAATGGGAAACTAGACGAAACTCGTAGCACGAATCTCCCTGTGAAGGTGGAAACCGTTCAGGTGTTTGTCCACTGCACAATCCCTGTGGGAAAATGGCCTTCAGAGGACCAGGCTCCACTTCATTAGAGGGAAATTCTGAGGCCAGAAGCTGCTATCAAGGCTAACAGGAATATTCCTCACTGCAGTGTTCTGGGTCTCAGTGACTGAGTCTTATTTGGCCAAGCATGACCTGAAAATGCTGAACACCCACAGTGACCAGCCTCATGCCAGGCTGTCCACTTGTCCATCTGCACCTTAGAATCAGCCCTGGAGGTGTGTCCAGGAAAACCCCACACCTGGGATTCCAGTTCCATGCACAGGCAGATTTTCAAAGTTATTTATTTGCCTGAAATTGCAAAAGGCAACTTTAGGCAAATAAATAACATTCATTATACAGGCTTTGGAGGAATTCACAGGAATACCTCAGCTGTTTGATTTTGGAGCCTGACTTCCTAAGGGGTGTTGTAACCTTGTGTAGGAACCCTCTTACAGCTCTAGGTACCTCTGGGAATTTTCTGCTGAACGTCAAGTTATTGTCCTGGTGAAAACGTTAGCATTTGGTTTAACAGTAGAGGGTCTTTTGTGGTCTGAATTACAGCAAATTTACTTACAGTTTTCATTATTGGAAAGTTCAGGAGAAGGAATTATCCCACCAGGGAGTGCTGTTTAATTTCTGAGGAATAATTTTCTTGTCCTGATATAAATTTGATTGTAATGACAGGTAATTGTAGCAATAGTATAACAATGATAAACCGTTATGGAAATGGCAGTATTTTCAGTGCAACTTCATGAAAATCCTTCAGAATGTAAACTAAATTAAACCAGAAATCCAGCTAATAATGGACTTAGTGTTTTATGCCACATTTTGTTCACTTTTTACTCAATAAAGGCTGAGATAAAAGAGGAGGGATGCTGATTCTGGGTCATGGCTGATGCAGGATTTGAACTTGGGCAAAAACTGTGTATTTGGTCTTAACCTTCTGTTTCATTAGTGTGATTATAATCCACTTAGAGATTTTAGAGAGATTTTAAAATGTCAGGAATTGCCTTTTCCTATGTACAGCAGAAGCAGAACAGGGCAAGAAAGGGTTGATGAGGTCTGTGTGCATTGTGGCTTCACAGACATGAGCCCTACCTGCAGTCTGCTCTCTAAAAAAGTGGCAGTACTGCCATTTTAGACTCAAAAAAACACAGTTTTTTTGTTTGTTTGCTCATTTTTTAAAATCCAGAGTCCTTGGTGCTTGAATCCCTGTTTTTCAGCCCTTTTGTCTCTAGAAGAATCCAGGTTCTTTCTATCTGATTTGGATCTCGTTTGGGCCATAGATATAATCATGTTTTATTTGGACTGAGTGAATACTTTGCTAATCCCTTTCTTTTATCTTGGGCTTTGCAGCATCATTTCCACCAACTGTTCCCCTTGCTGTGTCCTGAGAACACTGCCATTGCCTGCATTTAAATTTCACACTGGTCTAAATGTCGGGGGCTGAGCTCTGGCGTGCAGAATCGAGCAGAGATTCACATTTTTAAATTAGCAGGCAGTGCAAATGAATGACTGGCTCTTCCCTGGGGAAATATTCTGGATCTGCTCAGTACAACAGCCCTGAAAAGGGGGCTGCTGCTAATGACACAGCCTTGGCTGGGGCCTCTGCAGCACAGGGAGCTGGAGGTGTTTGCAGGGCAGGGGCAATGAGCTCCAGGCGCTCCCCCAGGACAGAAGCGCGGATGTTTGCAGTCACTCCAAATCCTGTCTCCCAAGGAAAAAATGCAAAAGCTAATCCTCTCTCCAGCTCTCACCCCTTGGTTTCTCTCTCACAGTGGGCTCTTCCCATTTTCTAGGTCGGAAAAGAGAAGAGCTTGATGAGCAGCAGTGCCCCAGCTCCTCACTCCTGTGCCGCCATGGCTCAGGCACACGCAAGCCAAGCACAGCACCAGGATCTGCTTCCCTCTTCTTCAGGGAAGATTTTTTTTCCCCTGTTTCCCTATTTTGCTGAACATGGCTGTCCTTGTGGCAGTTGGCCAAGTTGGGAAAACAGATCTGTAAAAGCGGTACATAAATATATACATATATATATACACATAAATATATGGACTTTGTCAGCCTTTGTCAGCGTAGGTGTTAGCCAGGTCCCTTCTGCCACCACCATCCCCAACCCCATGGTCTCCTCTACTCCGCATCCTTCAGGGCAGCCCAGTAAAAATGAGGAGGTCAAGAAGAGATTTTGCAGACTGCTGAAGCAGGAAATCTCTATTAGAGGTTTTTGGTCTCCAGCTTAGAGAGGAAAACTGAGAAAACCTGAATTTTTGGAGAGGGGATGGCATATCCAAGGCATGAGAAATTGGCAGGGAATTATCTGATCAACCTCTTTGATGGGATTAAATAAAAAGTGAAAAATAAATGCTTTTCTCTATGTATCATTGTCACTATTGCTAAAATATTGAAGTTTAAACAAGGAGGCTTTTAATGGAGGGTTGTCTCACAGGGTGTATTGTATTCACTGGAGTTTGCTCTTTCCTTGGCTAATTATATATATTTATCCATCTTATTGAAAGCTTCTCCAGGGCAAAGAGATGCTGGTTTATTTCTTTATTTAATAAAGGAAATGCATAGTGGAGAGAAATCTATTAAATATCAAGGCAGTTCAGTCGCTGATACTCCTGCTCTGGCAGGGGCTGGGAGGGGACATTGCAGAGGGGACATTGGCAGGAGCGAGGAACTCCCCCCTCCAGAGGCATGGCTGAGGGCAGGAGGGAGGGAAAGCTGGGCTAGGACATCTCATTTGTGGTTTGGGCTGAGGCTTCCTTGAAGATTTTGTGGGGATTTCCTTAGGACCCACTGGTGATTCAGGTCCACCCTGCTCATTGCTGCTCCAGGTGGTTGCACTGTAGCTGTTGTTTCCTTCCCCCTTCATCCACCCAAACTGAGTTCAAAACTGTGTCCAGGTTTCAGTAAACATCCTGTCTCTCCTAAAAACCTGATAAAAGTGTGATCTCCTGTGCAATGTCCCAGCACTTGCAGCATCTTTGGGCAAAAGGCTCCAAACCAAAACCCCCTGGTGCAGGTAGGACCAGCCCCTCCTGATGCTTCTCCATCTGCCATTTGCAAGGGTCATTTGAAACCAATCAGTGGGGGAAGAGACCTCAAACATCCCCTCCTGAGGTAAATCTGAGCTTGCCTGCAGGCTCTGCACCCTCCCCAGCTGCTCCCTGTCCAGTGCCACCCCTGTACTTAAATGATGTTGCTGTCACACCCCACTGGGGACAGAGAGTGGGCTCAGGGCTTGTGGGGAAGATCCCAACATCCAGTAAACATTGGTCTGGGGGTCCCCAGCTGCCTTGCATGAGGGGCTGCATTCAGTCAGGACACTCTGGACGTGAGCAGAAATCCTTTCTGCAGTGCTGGAGGGGCACATCAGGACTGTGCCAGGCTGTGCCCCCAGTCTCTGGGACCTCAGCACACCCAAAGCAGATCTCACCCAGCAGCAGCCTCAGCTCCTTTTTGTTCAATAAAAGCATTTCAGACACAAACCTGCTGTACAAAATGTGTGGCTGTTCCATTAGTGCCTATTTTAATCACAGAAATGGAACGCTGTGAGAAAAATCACAGCGCTGCACAGACAGGGACTGGCCCGGGCAGGCAGGCGTCCGTGTGACATGGTCACAGCAAAGTGTCATTATGGCCTGCTGGGGAGCAGCACTCATTTTCCTGCCAGGAAGGGTTGTTTCTCTGCTTGCAACTGTCAGACTCATGAATCCATGGAAATGGCACAAATACGGGGGGTTATTTTCTATCTTATCAATTTTGTTTTGAAGCTTGGTGAAAAATGTGAGATCTTCATTTGAAGCTGCTGCCAGACAGCGATGTGCTGGCTGCTCGGACTTTTTTACATCCTAATGATGCTGCTTTATTTATTTTTCTTTTTGCTTAGCTACCCAGCCAGGCATTGTATGTTTTCTTCTGCAGGAAGATGAGCTCTCAGGAGTGTCTTCTGCTTTATGGCTTCATGCAGATTCTGCAGCTCTGGGCTGTCACTTACTGTCACTTATGCATTTGCTTTTTGAATCAGAGGGGGCTGTGGGCCTCATGCCTGGAGCATTTATTTGGAAATAACTGCTCTAGGTCAGGAGAACTGCTGAAGGGCTGCGCTGCTCTTTGGGGTCACGTCCTGGACTGGCAGCACCAGCACAGGGATGGCACCAGTGAGGTGATGTGGCTCCAGGCTTGGGCTCCATCGTCCATCCCCACTCCCAGCTCTCTCTCTCATCCTGGCCAGCCACCCTCAAGGTGTGCTTTGTCTTTAAGCATCTCCTTCACCTCACATGAGAAGCAGGAAAGTGAAGTGGTGCAAGGTGAGACAGCTGGATTTTAGTGGAAGAACACAAATGCAGCAAACAAAATTTTGGCAGTTGCTTCTGTGTGGAAGCTGAAGTGGATCCCTGGGTCACAACACCCGGATCTTCAGCTGAGCTGTCCCTCCAGATTCCCTGTGCAGCTGCTAGGCAGTGCTAGTGCACAGCTCAGCTCCTCCTAAGGTGCATGTCAGAAAATAGGTCAGATGGGTTGTGCTTTAAATGTGCTCATTTTCCTACAGGCGGTTGTGCTGACGAGCACAGATGCAGATAGTTCTGCATGTCTGGAGTGGGGGGAGCAGCCACCCCGGGGAACCAGGGCCATTGTTCTGTGGGAAAGGATGCTGATATCATCCCTGTTTTCCCCAGGTAGCATCAGTCTCCACAGCTGTCTCGGGGTTTAGTGCCAGTAACAAGCCCCAGACCAGTGCTGGGTATCCTGAGCACACTGAGCTGCCAGGGTGCAGCTCCTGCCACGCTGACCCGTGTCCCCAGGGCCCCCTGAGCTTGGGGACTGATGGCAAACTGCAGAGAAACTGTTCACAGAGATTCCTGCCCAGGGGAGGGGTGGGAGAACCTGAGCCCCCCTGCTGCCCCTCTTCACTCCTGGAGCAGCAAACTCTTTTATGAATGTTTTTCAGAGAAAACAGCACCTTGTGCCCTGCTCACCCTGCCAACAATTTGGCTGGTTTCAGGGGCACTGCTAAGGAGCTCCCATGAGAGAGGAGGGGTGGGAAAGCCTCTTTGATGGGAGATGTCAGCAGGCAGACCCAGCCTGAGTGGCCCCTTCCCAGCAGCTGGAGGTGTGAGGTGCAAGGGCAGCGTGTGCAGTGCACTCTGCTTAGGGAATGGACTCAGTTTGAACATTTCTGACCGGGGCAGGAAGCACAGAGAGCTGTGCAGCAGTTCAATATTGCTGCTCAGGAGGGGGAATGACCAACACAGGGAGATGATAATGCCAGAGACTGAGTGTAGGATTCAAGAGGAGATAAGCAGGGTTTTCAGTTCAGAGCCATTCCCCTCGACCCATCACTGCAGGCCCTTGTCCCCAGTCCCTCTACTGCTCTCCTGGAGCCCCTTCAGGCCCTGGCAGGGCTCTGAGCTCTCCCTGGAGCTTCTCCTCTCCAGGTGAGCATCCCCAGCTCTCCCAGCCTGGCTCCAGAGGAGAGGGGCTCCAACCCTTGGAGCATCTCCATGGCCTCCTCTGGACTCTCTCCAGCAGCTCCAGCTGATGTGGGGAGCCCCAGAGCTGGAAGCAGCTCCAGGTGGCAGATCAGAAGCAGAAATTCTCACTCCTGGGCACAGGAGAGCAGGAGCCTCAACCCATCAGCTGAGCAGAGGCTGCAGCCAAAGCTCTGGATGTGCTCCTTCCTTCCTGCCCTGGGATGGGAAGGGAGAATCTCCCAAATCAAGGGTGTGTGTGTGTGTGTGTGTGTGTGGGGGTGGGTGGGTGGGTGTGTGTGTGCGCTGCAGCCCTGCTCAGCACAGCCTCAGGCTGCTGGCAGAGCCGAGCAGACGGGAATTTGGGGAGACAGGGAGAAGAGGGAGGGCACTGCAGCCTGCTGGAAAGCCCAGCAGCACCTTGACCCCGTCAGCAGCGCCTGGCATCACCCGCTGCGCTGATGGGAAGTGGCACGAGAGAGAAGGAGATGCTTTATTGGGCTGGGTTATGGAAGGGGCAGGCAGCTGAAGGCGATGGGCTATTGTCTGAGAGGGGAAATTTATTACAGGGCACCACACAAAGCCTAAATTAGGCTACTCAGGAAAAGGGAAGAAAAAAAAAGACAAAACAAAACAAAAAAAACCTCTTGGTGTGTGTGATATGTATGCAGAGCTTGTCATATCGAGTAATGTAGTGCAATAAGGCTGAACCAGGCAGTAATGGGCTGTGAGCTGCTGCTCTGCCTCTCTCTCTTTCTCTCTCTTTCTCTCTGTGTTTTTGTTGTTGTTGCAGCGGGACCTTAATGGTGTTCTTTAAACAGATGCTTGAGGAGTCGTACTCCAGTGAGCAGTGATTAAAAAAAAAAAAAAAAAGAAAGAAAAAATCAAAAAAGAAGAGAAGGAAGAAAAAGAGGAGAAAGAAAAAAAAAGGGGGGGGGAAATGTTAAAAGCACAAGATTGGCAGAAATCATTTTTCAAAAGAAAAGAGCTTGGGGGTGGGGACAAGCTGGGAGAAGACTGTCAGGCTGTGGAAAAGTTTAATAAATTCCATGTCACTCTAAAGACCGTCATGTGCAGAGTTGCCCAAGGCCAATAAAACCCGATAAACCTCTGATAGGCTGGCTCTGTGCATGGGCACGCGTTATTGCTTTGATACCTTACACAAAAATAGGGTGCTTTTTGCTTGTTTTTGATATGGTAAGAGGCCTTGCAGTGTGCTGTTCTTTATAAGAGATATATATAAAATCCACGATAAAAACACCAAAGGATTTAAGTGTGTAGCTGTCATCAGTTACTATTTAACTGAGCGAAACATGTTAAAAGCAGCAACAATACAATATAGCAGTGAACGCATGAGAGCTCAGGCAATCTTCCTCCCACATTTAAGAGAAAGTGCTTTTTAAAACTGCAATCTTGGTCGGATTCACGGGGAGGGGGAGAAAGCAAGACGAAGAAAGCGGGGAGAAACATCTCTTATTTTTGTTTAACTTCAGCAAGTAATTTATTTGCCTGATGTGGCAAGCCTTGGAGTATTTGCTTAATTTTCCTCCCAGGAATGGCTTGGCTGCAGGAATGGGGAAGGCTGGCTCTCAGCACAGGATGGGGGTCTCAGGTGCCAGCCTGGGGAGCAGCAGCATCACCTCTGCTCCCACCTTTGGGTGGTCCAGCTGAGCTCTCCCAGCCTTTATTTCCCGCTGTGGGAGCACAGGGATGATGTTCAGGGCACATTGGCACCTCTGCACGCTGGTCAGTGCATGGCAAAGGGCTGCTGGAGCAGCACATTCCTTGCTGGGAATCAAGGTGGTGTTTTCAGCAGCCTTGAGGCAGGTTTAGGTCCTTGCCTGTGATCCCTGAGCTTTGAAATGACCTGGGAATCACCACTAAAAATGGGGTGCAGCACCCAGCTCCTGCCCAGGGCTGGCCCAGTTTCCTCGGTGTCCCTGTGAACCCCAGTGAAAGTAAAGGATACAGAGAGGGCAGAAAAAGCGACCCAGATGGGCAGCGTGGGGCTGTGGTGGTGGGGCAGGCTGGCCCCAGGGTTTCTGTGCCAGTTTTCCAAGCCTTTTCCCTTGCCCTGGAGAAGCTGGATGGCAGAGCTGGCTCCCCACAGGGCATCACCACCACTTCTCTATTTATTACCCATTTTTTCTCTATTTATTACCCATAATGTTCTCTATTTCCTACACTTTTCCCCCCCTTTGCTCCTATTTGTTGTGCTGGTACCTGGAAGGCAAATGGGTCACGATTCAAACATTCCCAGTGCCAAACTGGTTGGCATTTGGGGTTTAATGGTTGCCTCTCTAAGGAACTGGAAGTCACAGCCACGAGTTTGGAATGAGTGCAGGAGCTGCAGAGAGTTGGGAGTGCCTGGACAGGGCAGCAGCTCCCCCCAAGCCCTGCTCTGAATTTCCACAGAACTTTTCCACACATTTTTCTACTGGGCAAGCTGAAGTTTTGCAGGTTTGGGTGTCTCTACAAAGCTGAATAGTTGGAATATTTGGGCAAGGGCAGTTTGGTTGGTTGCAGCAGGCAAGACAGTATAAGAAACCTTTATTCTTTTTTTTCTATTGTTATATGAGAAGTACTTGCAGGGTGTCATTTCCAAAGATGAAATTTGGCCTGGGAAGAACCTGAAGAACTGGGAAGAAATTGGATTTGATTTGTCTGAGTTATGAACCTTTGATAATCATAAGCTTACCATAGCCAATACATTTTTCTCCTAAACTCCCAGCTGTTTTCTGTAATTTTCTCCCTCATCCAGACACACATTTCACAGGGAAAAACACAGTTCCAGAAAAATCCTCCTCTTCCCTCAGTTCCACGGTAGGCAGGAAGGTGCTCACTTACAGGCTTTTTTGTATTTGTCTCACACACAAATACAGGCTCACTAAATGAGGGAGGTTTGTCTATTTTCCCCCTCTGGAAAGTACTGATCTTCTTCCTGAAGGATCTTCAGAGCAAAAAGTTATAGAGCTTGAAATTTAATTCCAGCAATTTGGAAGATCCAAGTTGAATCTCCTGTTCTTCTAGGGAACTTTGGGTGAGTCATTTAACCTCTTGGCCTTTCCCTGGTCAAACAGAGCCAGGACTTTGCCTTTCTTTTTCCACAACTCCCTGCTTTTGGCTATTAAAATACAAAATCTTTTGTGTCTGGAAGATGCAGTCCTGGATTTCTCTCTTATATTTTATTTGCAGCTCCTGTCTGTGGGAGGACAAGCCATGGGCACCCCAGCAGCATTTTACAGAAGGAGAAAATGTGCTTTTATCCAGCATGTTGCTTCTGGTGAGATAAACAGGCAAAATTCCTGTTTGCATAAGGCTTTGCCTCATCTGGCTCCCTTCAGAAGGCCACAGCTCAGCTCAGTGGCAGGAGGATGTGCTTGTACAGATACCTGCAGAAGGGAGAGGTAAAGAAAAGGATCTGGAAATGTTTCATGTTGTCCCCATATCAGCAGAGTTCACTCTGTTCACCGTAATCCCATTTTCTGCCTCAGAGGTGTCATTACTGCCCACCGGATTTGGGGAGATAGCAGCAGGAAATGAGCTGGAAAAACATCAGACAGTTTGGGTCTTTTTTTAAAAAGTCATTAACACCTCTAATATATTTAATGAACTGCAAGCAGCCCTCGGAGTGGAGAAGGATAAATTCTCTGCGGGTGAGACAGTGAAGGGAGGCTCTGCAGAAAGGCAGGAGGAGAATTCTGGGTTTGTTGGGGCTGGAGGGCAAGGAGAGCTGAGGGTAAGGCCTGTCCAAATGGTGAAGAGAAGAAGGGAGATGAAAAAGGCAGGAGAGTGTGGTTCTCTCTCCTCAGGGTCCTCCGTGGGCAAACAGAGATGTGCAAGTGCCCTGTGTCAGCAATATTGCAGTGCTGGCAGAGGGGGGTCACCATGAAGGTGCCAGGGGTGTCACCATGAAGGTTCCAGGGGTGTCACCATGAAGGTGCCAGGGGTGTCACCATGCCATGGTTTAGCTGTTTGTACTTCTGAGAGGGGCACACCTTCCTCTGTAACTCTGAGAGGGGCACATCATGCCCTGTTTGTAACTGAGAGGGGCACACCATCCCATTTGCACCTCTGAGAGGGGCACACCATGCCCTGTTTGTACTTTTGAGAGGGGCACACCATTCTCTGTAACTCTGAGAGGGGCACACCATGCCCTGTTTGCACCTCTGAGAGGGGCACACCATGCCCTGTTTGTAACTGAGAGGGGCACACCATGCCCTGTTTGCACCTCTGAGAGGGGCACACCATGCCCTGTTTGCACCTCTGAGAGGGGCACACCATCTCCTGTTTGTAACTGAGAGGGGCACACCGTCACCTGCCCACGGCTCACAGCAGGCAGGCTCAGCTGAGCCCAGCCCTGTTTGCTGTTCTCAGTTCCAGACCAGAAAAGGGAGGTGCAGCCAAGGTGTAATCCCAGGCTGAGCTGAATTCCTCACTGCCCACAGTGCTCCAAAGTGGCAACTGTAAAACTCAGCCCATTTCACCACTCTCAGGCTGGGCAATGCATGTCTGCTGCAGCTTCATGCTGGCCAAACTCCAGCACTTGCATTTTGGCAGCACCAGCTCCGAGCTGTGCCCCAGCCCAGAGCCCTGGGAGCTGCACACAGGCTCTGGCACTGCCCTCTCCAGTGCCCCCAGCCCTCTCTGACTGTGATAAAGCACTGGAGATATTGTTCTTCCTATGTACCAGCAGTGCTGTCTGCACTACCAGTGGATCTAATTTGCAGCACATCTCTCAGGTGGGGAGAGGAATTTATCCTTTTGACAGGCAGAGAGGGGCCAAGTGCCTGTCCAAAGCATGGAGGGAGTGTGTGAATTAACAGGGACTCAACCCAGACCTGAAGTGGTGCCCCAGCTCCTGGCACACACACCCTGCCTGCTGGCAGCTGCTGAGGCGTGAGGGGAAAGCAGAGCAATTTGTTTTGCAGGTTGCTTATTTACAAGGACAGGCTCTTTCTGGGTTTTGCAGCTCTTTATAATGTAAAAATTTCTGAGCTGTCATGTTTCCCATCCTCAGGGCTCCCAGGGGGCAGAGGTGGGAAGCTGGGATGAAGAGGTGGCATGGGCTGCGAGGGGCAGTGCTGGGGCTCTGCTGCACAGCCCTGCTGGCACTGAGTGCTGGCTCCAGGCAGGAGCCTGGGCTCCCTTCCAGGCCCAGGAGAGCTTACAGGATTTAGCAGGCATAGGCTACAGTGCCACTTCCCTGCTCTCTTGACCCTTTCCATATTGACCCTGTCAGCCTGGTACAAATTTGTCACCCCTCCAGTTTGTCCCAGTCATTGCATTTCCTGTCCCATCCCGGCTGTTAGGGGCACCTCAGCCTGGATCTTCCCTTCCCTGACCTCTGTCCCCTTCTCCCTTTCCCCACCCACCCTGCCAGGCTCAGTCTTTTTTTTTTTTTTTTTTTCTTTTTCTTTCTTTTTTCCCCCCTGGCTCTTTCCCAACCCCTTCTCTGCACCAGGGCAGTCTCCAGCAGCCAGGGGACAGTCCTGCCTCCCTCCCCACCTTTGTGCAGCTCCTCAGCAGAGTGAAAAGCACACGGCAAAGGTGAAGTGTTGGAACCCTGGCCACTGAGAATTTCAGATTTTCTGTGCTGACTCCCAAGAGAACACTGCATTTGACCTGAGGCCATGGAGAAGCTTCCAAAATGGAATGACAGAACTGGGATTGTGTGTGTGGAGTTTGAATAAAAGTGTGTGATATCACAGGGTAGGAAACTCAGAGTTTAAGGGTTTAGAATACAGTAATTTATATAAAGCAAGATGGAGGTTTTAAGGCAGAGGCTGCTCCTTCTTCTTCACCTTCTTCTTCACAGGTTTGGGTGGTTTTGTGTAATTGGATTAAAAAGTCCCCATTGCAGGGCACGGGTGGTTGGTTATTGGGTTAAAAGTAAAAATTGAGATGTCATTTCTTAATTGGATAGTTTATCCTTAATAGGCCTTGTAGAGAGAGAAACAGGGCTCCATTTTTAGTTTGTTGAAGTGCTGTAGAATTCACAGCTTGTGAGACTGTAACAGAGATAAAGACTAATAAACATCTGAGTCCAAACAACAAATTATGTCTCTTGCATTGAATCCTGACCCTGGCAAAAAGAAATTAAGACTTGACAGTAAAGGCTCAGCCACCACATGCTGAATTTCAAGTTCCTCCTCTAAAACATGTAAAATTGTCCAAAAATGCCCTGCCAACACAATTATCCCCGTCCTTCCCACAGAACCAGCTGGAGATGGTGCTGGGACAGCTGGAGAAACACACACTTGCTGCAGAAAGTTTCAGCCCAAACAATTAAATCCCTGAAAGAATTTCCAAAAGCACCTAAGCAGGTTACATGCCTAATTCTCAGAGCCCAATGGGACTTGGACATCTAATCTCCTTAGCTGCTTTTGAAAATCTTTGCCAGGTGCCTGTTTGCATGTTTAGGTGCTCTAAAACCTTTGTGAGTCTGAGCTGCAGCGTGTGGTCAGTTTGGGTCAGAGCAGAGTAGCAGCAAATCCCATCTGGAGACAGTTATTTGGGATAAATCTGAGCTGGGCAAGCAGCAGGGTCCCCAGCCCTGCTGAGGGACACCATATGTCCTTGGTCATTTTGGTTTATTCTGCTTTTGGCAGGCTTATCATGGGCAAGGCAGAAAGGCAGAGCTCTCCCTGTGGGCCTTGCCCAGAGAGCCTCAGCTCTGTCAGGTCCCACAGAAAGAGATTCTGTTGTCAAAAATCTCTCTGTGCTGTGGGGTTTTGGGGCAGGTCTGGCCCTCAATGGCCATGGCTGTGTGTGACTGCAGCAGCTCCAAGCCAGCAGGAGTAAAGGTACCACAAAAAGAGGCTCTGCTGTCCAAATTCTCCCAGTGCTGTGGGGTTTTGGGGCAGGTCTGGCCCTCAATGACCATGGCTGTGTGTGACTGCAGCAGCTCCAGGCCAGCAGGAGCAAAGGCAAAGCCTCCAAGCAGGAGCATTGCCTGGTTGGAACCGGAGCAGAGCAGCTCCTGGTGGAACAGCAACGCTCCTGTGCTTACAGTGCTGCTGAAAATCAGAAACTGCCTGTGCAAAGCCTGAGCTCCTGCCTGGAAGGAGAAACATGGATTTTTTATTTTTTTTTTTTTAGGTTTGGAAAATCAGACAACAGGTTTTGGGTGTTTCACACCCAAAAGAGGAAACTCTTGGCTGTAGGACAGCAAGGACAACCCCAGTGTGTGTAAACAGAGGGAGCAGCTCCAGCATGAGAAGAAGGACTCGGAATCCTGTGTGCTGGCTCCTTGGAAGCTCAGGAGATCAGCAGCAGCACCCCAGGGCATGCCCACACTGCCACATCCACCAAGCCCTGACAACTTCTCCACACTGGGACTCTGACCACCCTCCCTTAATCCAACCCTACCCCACCCCCAAAAAGTGACCCCATTTTCTGGGAAATTATTTCCAGTGCAGTAATTGCAGGCTGGAAATTAGACCCCAGCCTTCAAAGAGCAGGCTCTGAAGTGCACATTAGCTCTCTGCCAGGATGAGCCATCCTACCAGTCCCTGCTCGTCTCCTGCCTGAAATTATGTTTGACTACGGGGCATGAAATGTTATTCATCCTTCCCCATCTCCCTCCCATCCGTTTCTATTCAGATTCAGCACCGAGTGGTAGCAGCAGCAGGTATATGAAAAGGATTTTCAGGTGTTCATGTGTCTTTTCTTTCTTTTTTTCCCCCCAGTTCCCCTTTTATACATGAGAAAGCAGCATGAAAGGCAAAGCAAACGAGAATGGGGAAGAAAGTGCTGGATTTAAAGCAATCTGTGAGCACGGGGGTGTTTATTATCTGCAAAGATGGGGCTGTGTGTGCAGGGTGAGTGGCAGCCTGGCCCCAAGAGCCACATCTCTGATGGCCATGGTCAAGGCTGGCCTGGAACGGGTGGTGCTGAGGCAGCTGATGGGCACGAGGTTAATTCTCATTTCACTCCCTGGCAGCAGCAATTTCACGGATCTCGTCATCTGTGGACAGTTGCAGAAAGGGGAGATCAGAAATGACAAATATCTACATTACCTTCAGAGATTAAAATGCCACCAAATGGTTTTTTAATATGAAACCGCTGGTAGTTCTGGGATTTGGTTGGTATAGGGGACCATTGTCAGTTTGGGATTTATTTTATTTCATTTCATTTCATTTCATTTTATATTTCTTTTTTTTAAAGAACAAAACAAACTGAGAAAAACATTTAAAAATGGCAGAGACAGCTGGAATTTGGAGCTTACCATGAAAAACTTACTGGATATCTATGCTGGACATCTCCCATCTGCATGGATAATTGATAATCACGTATTTTTCTCACCAGTCAAAACCAGAATTGGTTTTAAACAGATAGAACTGGCTCTTGCCGTTTTCTTGTCAGTGTTATCTCATTAGGATCAATACTTTTCTTTGCTTTTCTATAAGCCTGGGAAAATCAGGGGGATGGATTTCCTCTAACAGGATAAAATCCTTGCAGAGGACTTTGGAGAGGCGAGATAAGAAATTAACATTAAGAAACGTGATCGCTATCGTGTGCAGAGGTTTTGCTGCTGAACCCCACCTGAAGCATGTTTTCCAGCACATTTACATTTCCAACAAGCTCCAGCTCTGCTGATTTGAAGCTGCGGGGTGTAAAAACCCCGCGGGGCTCTGCCTGGCTGAGAATTGCCTCTCCCTGCACGCAGGGAAGTGATGCTGACCTTGAGGCTCCAGCAGGACAGGGGGTGTAGGGGATGTGCAGATGTTGTGATCCTGCTCAGGGCAAACTGCAGCACAGCTGTGTGAGGTTTTATTTTGTTTTTCCTGTCGGGAGCAGCAGTGGAGGTCCCTGATGGAAGAGCCACCCCTGCTCCTGTGTGAGCACAGGGTGCTTTGGGTGGTTTTGCTCAGTGTTATTTCTTCCCTGCTCCTCTGTAGCTGCCTCCAAGTCTCTTCTTGTGCTGTTGGGGAGAGAAAAAGAGTGAAGGAAGCAGTGTGGGGTGTGTGAGGTGCTGGGGGGCTCCGGGGAGGAAGGTGAGGAAGAGGTGGTGGCACAGCAGCATCCCCTCGCTGCCCTGCTCTCCAGGCTCTGTCCCAGCTGCTGCTCGCTGCTGGAGGCCAGGGTGAGCCATAAATCAAAATTTTCTTGTGCACTGCTGGTGTTCTCAGCCCGGGAGGGGGTGGCAGGGATGGATCTGCTGCCATTGGCACCGTGGGCATAGCTGGGGCAGGACAAAGGGGGGTTCTGTCCCCTCTGCCAGATCAGCAGCTTGGAAGTGTGAGAAACAACCTGGATCACATCTCTGGAGGTGTGGCAAGGGAAATTCAAGGCATTCAAAGAGAAGAGATAGGGTGGTCTCCAGGTGTTTAAGGAGAGCCCTTCTGGCTGGGCTTGGAGAGGATGGAAAATGAAATGGGAGGGTGATGGAAGCTGGCTGATGGGGGTGGGACCTGACAGCTCAGGAGCAAACGAGACATGACAGAAACGGAGGAGATAATTTAACAGGCTTGGCCTGATATTGTCCTTCATAGTCATGTCTTGATTTTCTCTTGCTTTAGGTTTGTCAGATCTGATTTTGCAGAGGATGAGGAGGGGACTGCTCTGCCCCACGTGTGCTGAGCAGAAGTGCCTGCACAGCTGCCTGTTGCTCCTCCAAGCCACAAGCATGCAAGAAATATTTGGTTTTAAATGCCTGGAAGTATTTTCACATTGTTAAAATGACCTCTTCTTCACCATGTGCCTTCTTGAGAGCTGTTCTGCTATTTTTGCTCCAAATTTCAAAACAAATCCCACCCCCTAAGGCAGAAACCAAGAGAAAGAACCATCAGGAACTGTCAGCTCTGCTGAACTAACCAAAAACTGAGATTTCCAGCAAAAGCCTTTGACTTGTGGTGCTCACCTCGAAGCAACAGGCTGCAAGCCCCACACCTTCACCCTGCTGCTGAGGCTTGGCAGCTCCCCCACTGCAGGAGGTGTTTTGTGGTGGAGCAAGGGGAAGGTTTTGGGGGGATTTATGTTCTGCTGGAGCCTCAGGCAGGCCCAGCCTGGCTTCACCCCACATCCCACCAGGCTCCTGCATCAGCTGCGGGTGGGGTCTGGAGGCTGAGGTATAAATCTGTGCCCTGAAAGCTGCTGGACACCAACTTTTCCAGCAAGAGGGGATGTCATGACTTCCCCTTCAGGGCAGTAAATATTCTGTTATTCCCTGTGGTTCCTGGGCTCACCCTCCCTGATGTTGCCTGCTGTGACACTTTGTGGGGGACAGGACACACAGGTGGCTGTGAGGATGTTATAAATGAAAATTTGTCCAGCCCAATTAATATGAAAAATAAAATATTTATTTTACAATCAAATTCTATCTAGCCAGCCACAAGGAAAGAACAGAGCCGAGCCCGGGGTCGGCCCTGGGTGTGCAACAAGGAGTCAGCCTCAGCAGAGGTTTTCCTCCATGCCCACACACCTCCAGCCTGGCACAAGTGGTTTTTATAGGGAAAATTCCTCCTGAGGCCAAGATTTCAGCCAACCTTGTGCTGCTCCACCAGGACCTCCCAGGCCTCGGTGGTCCCCAAGGATGGTGCAGACAGCCCCAGGGTCACCACAGGTTGGGTGCCTCTCTTCCAGCTCCACATAATTACAATAATAATAACAGATTGTTGTGTGCCCTTCTTCCAGCTCTGCAAATAACAATAATAATCATCATCGTGCTTTTAATTTTTAACCAAAGTGGCCACATAAAATAACTTCTGAAGCCCTTTGCCCATGGCAAATGCCTTAGAAGGGCATAAAAGACAAGCTCTAATTTTTCTCCCTGGCCTTTTCTTATGGCTTTGGCCTGGCACAGCTCCTAGGGCACAGGTTCTGGCAGCTTTGGAGGCTGGAGGGCAGGCAGGATGTGCCTACATCCCCTGCAAAGCCAAAGGAAAATGAAAAGGGAGCTGCTGGCAGCCAGGAGCTCTCAGAAAAGAGCTGCTGCTCAGAGAGGTTCTAATTGCCATTTCCCTGCAGGTATTTGCTTTGGTCTCCTCAGGCCAGGCTCTGCTGGGCTCCTGCTGGGCTGTGAAGCTGCTGCCCAGGGCATGGCCCTGCAGCAGCTCTGAGGGGGCACACCTGGATCTGCAGCAATTTAAAAACCATTCCTCACATCTCCTCACACCGCTGCCCCCAGGACCCCAGGCAGATGGGGATTAGAAGGCTTTGCCACCCAAAAAAAAAAAAAAAAAAAAAAAAAAATCCCAAGGCATGTAGGCATGTCCTGGTGGTGAATTTAGTGATTTAGTGATCACAGGGGTTAGTAATTACAGGGAGGGGGTGAATCTTGGCTCACAAGGTTTTGGCTTTTATGTTTTTCAGGTTCTGTGCTGCTTTAGTGTGTGGGTCTGGGCTCCATATGAGGGATGCTGAGCTCTCTGCACAGAGCAGGGAGACAAAACAATTCTTTCTCCAGCTGGGCACCAAGGACAAGTGATCCAAATCTCAGCCCCAAGAGCACAAACAACGTGGAATGAAGAAAGAAAAACAAGAAAGATGGGACTATAATTGGGCAATTAATACTAATGGACCAAATGTACTAATGGTCCAATATACTAATGGAGCAGAACTGTTCCTCAGGGAAAACCAGGGAGAAAGGAGCTCCACGGTGCCCAGGGCAGGGATGGACATCACCAGCCTGCCCTGCCAAGCTGCTTTCCCCTGTGGCAGCACCAGTGCCACCCAGTTTATCAGCAGCCTGGCCCAAGGTAAATTTAAATTGTCCACATCCCTCTGATGCCCACTTCAATAGGCTGGGTAGGCTGCCCCAGGATCCAGCACATGAGGAAGGTGAGATGATCCTTTCTTAAAAGGATATTGCCCAGTGACTTTTTTCACAAGGCTTTGAACAGTTTTTGCTGATTCTTTTATTTTTAATTGGTTCCCCTTGGAAAACTCGTGCTGGAATCTGTGTCCTTTCATCATTCTGTGCCGCCGTGGATGCCAGCAGTGTGCACGGGGCACGTGAGGGGCTGGGGTCGCCTCTGACATCCTGCCCATAAACTAGGTCAGTGCTAACAAAGGGATTTTAGCTGGTGCTGCCATCCCAGTGGGGATGGTTATAGGGCGGTTGGATTTGAAGAGCCCCATGGAAAGGTTTTCCTTGCCCTGAGCAGCATCCTTCTCCTCTGGGGCAGGTGGTGTGGGGTCATGGGGGTCTGCAGCCATTCCCTGTGACCAAACCCCACCTGAAATCACTGTATGGCACCAAACCCCACCTGAACTGACTGTGTGGCACCAAACCCAACCGGAAATGACTTTGTGGCACCAAACCCCACCTGAAATGACAGTGTGGGTACCTGCTGTATGGTGGGGAAGGGGAGAGGCAGGCCTGCCAGCCTGCTGCTGGGGTTGGATGGGGCTGGAGCTGGGACAGCAGCACCTGGCACCCACCACCCCCTGGCAGGACCCTCCAGCCCCAGGGAAAGTGTTGGTGTTGAGTAAGAAAGGACACAGACTCACCAGAAGGTTGGTTTGCACAGCATCTCGCTTTACTTTGAAATTTTCTCTTTTATACACTGTTCTGATACAGACAGACCAGGTTGGTCAATTAATCAATACATTTCACTTGATTAGCTAATTAACAAAGTGCCTTTCTTGTAAACAATCTTTGAGAAAAACAGGAAAACAGAGAGTAGGAAAACAACACCTGGAGGTTGTTTATAATAATAAGCTATCATTGTTTATCTTCAACTCCCTAAAGTCTCACAAGCTGATTTTAGGAAAACTTATCTAGTTTTCTGACTCTCTGACTAGGTTGTCACACCCACAGGAAGGCCCTTGAGCAGCATTTTGGGGTGGTGTCACTGGGTCTCGTTACTCCTGGGCTCCACATTGGCTCCTTTGGGAAGACCCTGACCTGCAGCATCCTCTCAGCCAAGGGTGAGACCTGACCACTGCCACAACAGCCCCGGTCTGGCACCCACCACCGCCCTCACCAACCCCAGCTGTGGCCTCAGGGTCACAGTTTATGGGCTCCTGTCCCCTGCCAGGCAGGAGGGTCACCCATGAGAGCAGCTGGAGTCTGGCACAGAAGGAGGGAGGAAGAAAAAATACAAGGAGAAAGAAATTTTCTTTTAATTTTTAGCAAGCAATGATATACAAAATGCCTGATTTCCTTCACTGGGGGTGGGGTTGGTGCAATGTGGATGTGTGAGGCTCAGCAGTGGTATCTCCATTACCTGAGCAGGTGCAATGGGGCACCACCCACACACCAGCACTGCCACTTTTGCCTTTCCATGAGCTGAGAAGCCCATCTGGGCAGTGCTTCCCTCACTCCTTCCCCCCACTGCTTCCCCTTAACTTGTTTCTTTCTCCTGAGCCCTCCTCTTGTTTAACCTCCCACCCTTTGAGCTTCACCTTGCTCTGGCCAAAGGGCTCAGTGCAGCCTTGTCCTGGGGAGCACAGCTGTAAGGGACAGATGTGAAGGGGGTTTTTGGAACAGAATCACAGAAATCCCAGAATTGTTTGGGTTGGAAAGGACTTAAACATTTTGTTCCATCCCCCTGCCATGGGCAGAGACTCCTTCCAGCAGATAGTTCAAGGCTGTATCCAACCTGGCTTTGAACATTCTCAGAGAGGGGACAGCCACAGCTTCTCTGGACAGTGAGTGCCTTAATAAATGAATGAATGAACGAATAAATAAATAAATAAACAAATAAATAAAAATAATGTTGCTGACAGCCAGGAGTGAAGAGAACTGGGCAGTGCTGGCCGGGCAGAAGAGCAGAGCTGGTGTCCCACACCCTGCTCAGCTCCAGAGAGGAGGCTGATGTGAGGCTGTGCCAGGGCAGGGGTGGTTCCCCTCCTTCTGCCAGCTCAGCACTGCCGTGTGGTGGGCTGGGCACTCAGATCTTCACCCTGACCTCTGCTCAGATACCAGTGCTGTCACCACCTTTGAGAACAGTTTCATACTCCTCATTCATTCCTCAAAATAATTTGTGGCTTTTTGGAGTCCGTTTAGGGAAGTTGTAGGTGTTTTCCAGCACAGGGCAGGGGAAGTTTTGGTGGGTCACAGCAGTGCCAGATCCATCAGTGTGTCTGGGGATGCTGCTCAGAGCTCAGGAATTGAACTGGGCTCTGACCCAGGGGGCTCAGCAGCAGCTGCTGTGACCAGGAACAGGTCTGGAGAGGCAGCACCAGGGAGCAGAGCACCCCCAGCACCTCTCTTGCAGGGCTGGAAGCAGGAACCCACCGAGGGAAGATGTTGGCCCTGCAGGCATCACCCCAGCTGAGAGAGAGGGGGTGACTGTGCTGCTCGGGATGGCAGCTGGCAGCCTGCAGTGGAAGGAAGAGTGTTCTAAAACCCAGCAGGAAAACAGAAATCCTCTGCACAGCAAACTGCCTCCACTTCCACCCTCGCTCCCCTGGCTGTGCTTCCCTCCACAGTTCAGACAAAGGGGATTGTGGCACTTTGGTGTGACACTTGTCACTTTTCTCAGCTGCTGTGCTCACCAGTGTCTCTCTGCTCTAGAGGAGGTGATGGGTGTCCCAGCAGTAGCTCTGGAGCTGGCTGGGGATGGAGCCTGGAGCCCAAAACATCTCCGTGCCCCTCCACCTCCCCCAGGTAAGCTGCCTGCCTCCATTCTTCCTGCCGCCACAGACCTGCCTTTTACGAGTCTTTAAAGATAATGAAAGGACTTACAAAGCTTAATATGAGTCAAAGTGTTTTCAAGAAATGTCAGCTGCCACATGTCTCTATTTAAATAGGGAAAGGTTTTTTTATTTATTTTTTTTTTCCATCTGTAAAGCACAAAACCACACTGCTGCGTTAATTCATGAAAATGCCATGGAATGTGGCGGTGAGAAGTACAAAGGGAAAAATGACCAGGTCGGCTCCACTGCCAAGGATGAGTGAAGTGCTGAAAGGCTGAACAGAAAATGTGGTGTTTGAAGAGATTTGGTGCCTGATTTAAGGCCGTCCTTCCCTCTGTAGTTCCTGTGCTATTGTATCGCACACGATGGGCCCTGGAGCAGAGGCTGTGCTCCAGCCGGCACGTTTGTACCTTCAGCAGCAAAGAAATATGCAAAAAAGGATTTCTTTTTCGTTTTTTGGGGGGTGAATGACATTTTCCTTTAATTGCCTTTATCTCCTGTCCTTGTGCAACAAATCTTCTCATGCCCAGCTCAGACCTGCCCTAAAACTCTGCAGCCTCCGGGTGTTTCCCAGCACAGACCCCAGACCACAGGGCTCCCTCCAGCTTTGTCTGCATGTGGAAAAGGGCCTTGCATCTCCCTCCAGGGAGACTGGATGTTCCTCTGAGCAAGAAAACTCCTACTCTGTGGCAGGAAGGACCCCCAGTTCTACCAGCTGTGTGCTCCATTGCTATATGCATGCCATGCCAGGAGCTGGGAGCTGGGATCCAGCATCTGGGATCCAAGAGCTGACATCCAGGAGCTGGGAGAATGAGCTGGGATCCAGAATCTGGGATCCAGGAGCTGGGAGAATGAGCTGGGAACCAGAATCTGGGATCCAGGAGCTGGGAGAATGAGCTGGGAACCAGAATCTGGGATCCAGGAGCTGGGATCCAGGAGCTGGGATCCAGGAGGTGGGAGCAGGATCTGAGATCCGCTGGGATCCAGGAGCTGGGATCCAGGAGCTGGGAGCAGGAGCTGGGAGCAGGAGCCTGCAGCCCAGTGGCTGTTTGCACAGTGAGATTCTATTAGCTGAGTTACTGCTGTAATTTCCTAATGGGACAGGGAGCACGCAGGAAATGATAGAAGTGTGTAATTAAACCAAGCCTATCTGAGGATCTTCCATTACGCCATGGTAATTTCTGGGTCTCGGCATCCTTCTCTCCCTTTTTTTAGAAGTGGGAGAGGAGGGAGGTGTGAGCGTGGAGCTTTTCCCTTGAAGCTGTAGGTAGTGCACCTTTATGGTCATAAATCCCTGCTTATTTATGATCCAGGGAAGTTAACCTTCCAAATCAGATTACACAGATAATTCTGTGTCTTGCCTTTGCCTGGCTGGCAGGAAGAAGAGCTGCCAGGGAAGAGGCACTTATTCCAGCAGTGGAATCTGTTGTGTATGGGAATTTAGCAACATCTTTCTGAATAAATGGAGAGCTCTCCTTTGGGACTCACTGTTTTTTATTGCAAGAGCTATTAAAACACTATGAGAGCAGCAGGGATCAGGGCAGCAGGTTTGGTCTATTTGCAGAGGGTAGTTAACCTGGTTATTTAGAGTCCAGCTGTAGATGTTCCTCCATATTCCCGAACTGCAAAGAGTAAAAAGCCACAGCAGTTCGCAAATTCTCCTTCCACACTCCATTTCCAGGACTTGCTGTTCTCTGCCCGCTGCTCAGGGACCTGCTCCTGACACTCAGGGCAGGTCTGCCAGTACCTGGTGTGATCAAACACTGCCAGACCCAGCAAAACATCACAGCACAGATGCAAGATTCCCACTGAAGCAGGCAGAAGCCAACACTTTAAAGACAAAGCCAGGCAGCCCAGGATTTGCCCCGAAAAAGCCCCACTGGAAGATGCCGGGAGGCTGACAATAGGTGCTGTGCACAGCACAGAGATGTCTCCTTCAGGGTTATTCTGGGCACAAGCCCTCAGGTTGTTGATGTCTGACATCTTCAATGCTAAAAGTTCCTCTTCACTGGGTCTGGTTTTTGACAAAGCAGCCCCTGTGCTGTGAGCTGAGCACAGACTTTGCCCATCCAGGCAGCTCAGAACAAAGCACTGAGGAAAGTGCATCTGCACTGGGAATAAAACCACCTTTGCCTGGCTTTTTAGCGAGCCTGATCTTCAAACTGCTGCATTAACACAGTCCCATCCTCACTGGGAATATCAGCTTTTCTTACATCCTTGTCCAATTTACAGTGTTACTGTTGGGACAGGGTAAACAGTTACTTAATGCAAGCAGATATTTTATAGCAAGGAGGGACCTGAGATACAATGTTTAGACTCACAAGAAAACAAAATATCCCTAGAGTTGCACTGAACTGGATTTAAGGTTCCTGTGGTTATGGTAGAACTAGAAGAGTGTCAGATTCCTACTCCCCTTCTTCTTCAGTCAAGTATTTTGTCATTTTGATGCAAATAAGTGATCTGTGACCAACTTGCTGAGATCTGGCAGCTGGCAGAGGTATATATTATCCCATAACTCTTGCACCAGCATCCCACACTCCCTTCTTCTCTTCCTTTGAAAACTTTGGCTCTCCTAATTACATGGCTCTGCTCTAGCATCAGCATCCCTTGGTGGGACAAGACTTGTGAAAGGTGAAATCTGGAGTGGTTTTTTGAGGACATATTGGGTACATTGGAAATCTGAGGTAAATTTGCCCCTCTTTGCCCTGTGTTAGTTTCAGCCATGTTGGAACACAAGTAGAAATGCAGAATCTCTCCCTTCAGAGACAGACAGAGCAACCACCCAGCAGGTCAGACATGCAAATCTGAATCTGTGGTGTTCCTCACAGCCTGATAATACTGGCTAAGGGTGGCAGAGAGGATGTTCCTCACACAGCCTCTGAGAGTCAGTTCTGGAAAGGAATGGATCCTGATGCCTGGGATTTCCTGGGCAGAGGCTGCAGCCTGCCAGATTTTACCACAGAGACAGTCCAACTTCCAGGAATTGGTTTCAGTCAAATAAACAAGATCCTCAAGTGATCCAAAAGCCATTGGGGTGTGGCCCTCCAGAGATGATAATGAAATAATTCAGGTCAGAAAAAACTTTTTAAACCATCAAGTCAGACCATTAACCCAAGCTCAAGGCCACCACTACCCCAAGTGCCACGTCTATATGTTCTTTTAATACTTCTAGGGGTGGCAACTACACCACTTCCCTGGGAAGGGACAGAAAAGATGGGAATCTGACAAAAACACCTCCCTGCCGCATGAAATGAGTGTCAGTGCATGAAATGAGTGTCACTGCATGAAATGAGTGTCACTAGCACCAAGCAGGATGGGAGAAATGAAATGGAAACAAGCCAAGCATGCAGAACTCTGTGAGGTCTCTGGAATCCCACAACTACTTCAGGCCTGCCTGAGATGCAGAGGTCTTGGCAAAGACAAGATCCAGGCAAGCAGGATGTTATTCTGCATTCCTATCAGAACATTCAGAGGTTTGTATCCTTAGGTTATTGGCAACCTGGGACTGTGGATTATGGAGCTATAAATTACCACCATTAACTGTCAGAGACGTGACTGAAGTGCCCAGCTGGAGACAGCACACCCCAGCCAGCACCCAGGGCCTGTTCATCCAACATCAAACACCAGCAACTGGACCCATCTAATCACTTGGATTAATGTAGTAATCCTGGAAGGACAGGTTTTGAAACAAAGACTTCTGGCCTTTCAGCAAAGGGTCCCAGCTGGAGGTTTGGTGGTGGCAGGAACTGTGCAAAGGGGCACCTTCCCCACTGCTCAGGTGCCTTCTTCTGTCTTCTTGGAGATGTGCTGTGAAGTCTGTAAGCAAAACAAGCCCAGATTTCAGTGCTGATCCACGGTGACTCTGCAAAGAGCCTGCAGGTCCTCGTGGTCTTTGCACAAAATCTCCTCCTCCCCACAAATCTTCAAATTTTGCTCATGCTGAGGAGGTAATGAGTGTGATCCGTGCTGCAGCCTGGGCCTGCAAAGGGAATATCCATTGCAGGGATTTTATCAGGTTGTGGGGCAGCAGGAGGGTCAGGGAGGATGGTCAGGAGGTGAAGCTGACCAGGGAATACCCATTGCAAGGATTTTATCAGGTTGTAGGGCAGCAGGGGTGTCAGGGAGGATGGTCAGGAGGTGAAGCTCCTTCATTTAAAAATGCACAAGGAAGGGAGAGCAGGGCAGTGCTGTTCTGCCCCACAGCTGCTCCAAGGACAGCAACGAGGTAGAGAGGAACAAATCAGCTATGAAAATGACACCCTTGCCTTTCCACTTAGGAGAACATTATCTGTGCACTCTGGTGGAGTTCTGACTGATGATAAATGAGTGCTAATGGGAAGGAGGGAGTAGATGTGCCACTCATGGTTTGTGTTCCCCATCCCTTCCCCAGCTGTGCGGGGAACCTTCATCCTCTTCATCACCTGGGTAAGGAAAATGAGAAGCACACCTGGGCACACCTGGGCACACCTGGGCACACCTGGGCACACCTGGGCAGACAAGGCCCCCTCTCATTGGCAGGGAGCTCCTGACACCACGGATTTTGTGAGCTGCGTTTTGGATGCAGCTCACCTAAGCGCAATTAAACTTTTTAATTAGTAAAAGCTCGGAAGCAGCAGTGAGGGAACACGTCGTTGGCATTTGCTTGCTACGTGCTTTGTGTGTGTCTGTGCTTTGCAGCTCAGCCTCGTTGGAGTTTTGGTTCCCTTTCTCTGCATGGCTACAGCAGTATCTGCAGTATCTTTCTGCAAATTAATCTATTTTAGTGCTTTTGGTTTTGTTTTTTTTTTTTTGATGGAGAAATTGTCAGCATCAAAACAAACCTGGTGTGTGGGTAAGGGAGTGATGAGGAATGAATTGTCTCAGCTGATCCTCACTGTGAGCAGAAAATGCCTGAATTTTGGTACAGTTTTGATCCAAATCTGCATCTCATTTTGGATAAGATTAGCCAAACCAATCCCTCCAATCTCCAGGGCAGGTTGTAACTCATTGAAAAAAGAAAAAAAAGGAGCAGTTCCTTTTTTCCTTTCTCCTTCACTAAACATGCAAACCCCATTCTTTTAACAATTCATCTCAAACATATTTTTTCTCTTCTCATCTATTATTCCTTAGCTGAGTAATCTCCACCTATTGTACGGTGCTTCTTAGATCAGACATTAATGTATTTCTTAAAGGTAATCTTTAAATACCCAGGCAGATCTTGTAAAGGGGAAGATGTTGTTGGTCTTTTCTAAATAATTTGTTTTGAGGTAGGAAAGGTTATATGTATTTATTACGAAAATGCAATAACATTTTAATGAGAAAACGTTAACGATATTTCACGTGTATTTATTTCTCAGAAAACTCACATTGTTCAGTCTTTGGGTGGAAG
The DNA here is from genome assembly GCF_048771995.1 of Taeniopygia guttata. Lineage (NCBI taxonomy): Eukaryota > Metazoa > Chordata > Aves > Passeriformes > Estrildidae > Taeniopygia > Taeniopygia guttata. Next base: position 7,547,456 of record NC_133043.1, read on the forward strand.
CCAAGCACTTGTAACAGTTACCTGGCATGATGTGGCCCCGTGACAGAAAGTCTAATGAAGACTTTCTTGATAGGAATGTAATTGTAAAGAAAAAAAAATGATTAAAAAATTGGTTCCAGTGCTCTGTGATCCAAGAGTTCATTTGTTTCCTCATTCATGCACTAAACAAGTCCCTAATTAATCTTGAACCTTGGAGAAAGGAGACTAGATTGGCATCTTCTGAATACGAACATACTTCTCATTTTGGAAAGTTTGAAGAGGCTCTTAAGCGTTCTCTTTTAATGGTATTTTTGCAAGGGTTTAAAGTGGCTTCATTAGCCTGCCAAAGCCACTAATTGCATTACCATATTTTTAAACTTAGGAGATTCCTTAAAAAAAAAAAAAATTAGATTAATTTGCTGGCTGAAAGCTCCTGAAGTGTTCAGTGACTGTCACGGTCCTCAGCGTGGCACTGAGCAGCGTGTGCCTGCTGGGGCTGCCCCCAGAGCTGCCACCCCTGCTGGGGTGCCACCCCTCCTGGGCAGCTCAGGCAGCAGGATCTCCCACCCTGGCCACGGCTCTGCCCATGGAAACCTGTCTGAATTCCTGCCAGCCTCGGCACCCGAGCTGGGCACAGGAAATCCTTCTGCAGGGCAAACCTGTGCTGGATCTGTTTGGGGCAGAAATGCAGAACCAGCTGATCTCTCCCACATCAGCTTTAGATGGGGAATAAAGAGCGGATGGTGTTTTAAGCATCTCTTTTCCATCACTGGGGGATTCTCAGCAAAAGCCCCCCCAGCTCTGGGTGTGCTGAGCACTCACCCTTCCACAGCCCTTCTGTGTCCAGTGGCCAAAACCCTCCTGTAATCCCGTCTGGAGGAAAAGTGGCAGTGCTGATTAACTCCAGCTCCTCCGTTCCTCTGTGCTCTGAAGTGTGAAAGGGATCCAGTCAAAGCCTCAGATGGAAAGTGCCAGCCAAGTTCAAAGTGTGGCTGTGTTAGTCCAGCTGTTCTTATTACAGTAAATAGGCACCTGAACTCTAATGAGGTCACTTCCCTGGATCTTGCTTGTGTGTGGCCCCAGGTGGCTTATCTAAGGTAATATGAATAATAGGAACAAGATAAGATAAGGCTGTTAGCCCCAAACAATATTATCAGCCTGTGATTTTAGCTGCCTACCTACTCCATCCTGACAGTGAGGGATAAAAGAAAACCTAAAACTGCAGCCTTGGAGACTTACAAAAGCCTTGTTAAAGCCCATACGAGAGCTCTGAAGAAATATTACCCTGTCTGGGGGAAGGGGGTGGAGGAGAATCAAGGGCACCAAGAAGAAAATACAGCTCACGGTTGAGGGAGTTGGGTTTTTTTCTTCCTTTGCAAATGTGTTCTTGCTCATTTCATTGTGAGCACCACAATATATTATCAGCTTTCACGGAAGTGAAGAGTCGCCGAGGTTTCATTAGTTATGTTTATGCCAATAGAAATAAATCTCTGCAGTCATCAGAACAGGTTTGTTCATACTCCCGGTCCTGACTGGGGAATTTCACTGGCCACATCCCTGTTGTGCTGGTGGAGCAGATATAGTTTGAGATATACTTTGGCCTTATTGATTTGAAGGCTTCTTCATTACTTCTCCAGCACTGCAGATCAATAGCCATGCCTAGAGCGGCATAATAGATTTTTTTAAAAAATCAATTAAACAGAATATTTTTAACAGAGCCTAGTGCAAAATTCTGTTGCATTTTGATATGTGTGTTTTAAGCCTTGCTGCATTCACCTGCAGACCCTGATGCCTTGCTAAGGAATGGCAGTCTTTGTTTCAGCATCCCTGTGCTGTGGTGTTCAGCCTCTAAAGGAGGAGGAATTACTCAAGATTAGAAACAAGAACCACCCAGCTTTTCTCCTTTGAAACCCATATTCATCACTGCAGCCTCGCCAGAAAGTGAAATAATGTTTGTGGTCTTGGCTCAATCCCCAGTGGACAATAATTCAGTTAAAATATACCAAAATCTGTCATGCTTTTTCCTTGCTCCATGTCTCTGAACACCAGGAGATGAGCTCCTCTTAAATTAGCTTTCATGCTCCAGGGGTTTCCTTGTGTATGCAGAGCCTGGTCTGGCCCCTCTGGGGCTGGTGACAAATTCCCTATTGATTTTGGTGGCCTGGGACTGGGGTCAGGCAGCGGCGTGGCCGAGGGCAGCCCTGGGTCTTGCTGCCATCCCAGAGCTGGGAAAAGCAGCTGCTCCTGTGCTGGGGTCCAGGGGGACTGAGGAGGTGCTGCCTGACCCTGGGAGTGGCTGGGAATCTTCTGTGGCAGATTTTTGCAGCAGTGCAAGCGGTTAACACGGCATAACAGAGGCAGGTAAATCCTTATGGGAAGGAAAACACTCATATTTCAGAGGTTTTCCCCAGCAGAAGGATGTAAGGAAGGATTCTGGTGATGTTCTGGATGGTGATGCTCAATAAGACCTTTTCCCAGACACAGGTCTCTCAGATGGGGACACTTAAGGTCACCCTACAGGCAGCCAAAAACAAATTTCCCCATTATTATTCTTCCTTCTCCCTCCTTCCCACCTTTTCCAGCTCCATACCAGCTGCTCTGGGCTGCCTCAGCCACTGGCCACTCTGCCACCATTCCTCCCAATCCCCATGTTGAATTATTTCTTCGAATTATTTTGCATGGCAAATGACACCGGTGGGTATTTTCAGAACTTGCCTTGTCACATCCCAGCACAGCAGCTGCAGCCACATTGGGTTTGTTTGGCTGGGGCTTTTTTCCTTTGCAAAATGCAAATATTTGTGGCCACAACCCCTGATGCACTTGGAGCTGCAAACTGTGAGGGTTTCTCAGCCAGGTCTGCACACTGAGGACCCCACACAGCAAAGCCTTAGGGCACGGGGCAGATCCCCCTCCCAGTGCCTGAGCCCATCACCAAGCCAGGCTGCTCCAGCCCCATTCCCAGGGAGATGCTGTCCCAGGGGATGCTTTGGAGGAGACAGACTGCTCTGCATTGCTGCTCTAGGAACAGCTTGCTGGCCAGGCAGGGAGCTGAGAGAGGCTCATCAGATACAGCCAACTCCTCAGATGTCTGCAGCTGGGAGGTCTGGAAGCCTCCTGGTTTTCTTCTTCCTGTCATCCACGCGTGTGGGGGATGCAAGAAACGCTTCCAGAAAGCCATGTCTTCCCTCTGCTCCCCTGGTTTTAAGTTTAAACATCTCATGCAGTCCAATCACCTTACAAACATCATTTAAACCTGGAAAGGGGAGTGAGGCAGAGCCTGAGCACAGGGGCTGGATCTCACCCAGCCCATCACAGCCCAGGCAGCTCAAGTTTAAAAGCCATCTGTGGGAATCCAGGGCATCCCTCTGGCTGCCCTGGAAGGTCTGGGACCCTGGCAGGGGTCAGGAACCCCCCTGGACAGAGCCCCCACAGACACTGTCTGTGATCTCTGTCCATGGAAAAGAGTTTTCAATCTTACAGGATCAATTACCAGCTCTGAGTGTTTGATATAAGTAATAATTAAGTGTGGCACGGGTGCAAAAGTAAAATTTTAGGATTCTAGATAAGGGGTACAAAGGGGACAGGATGGAGGAAATTGGGTGTGCCTTGTCCTTTTTCTCCTTCTTCATGCCCTCCATGTTTCACTGTGGTGTTGGCATTTTTCTGTTGGTTCAGGCTGGGGACACACTGTCCAACGTAGGTGACAGATATTGGCACGTTATTGTAAATCCAGCACAGGTAGTTTGTGGTATTTAATGTTTGTACCATCCCACTGAGGGCAGAGCCCCACACGCTGCCCTGCAGGACAGAGCTGCGGCAGGGCAGCAGAACATGTTAGAGATAAACAGAATAAACAACCTTGAAACCAGCACAGACAGATTATGGCTTCTTCTTTGGCAGTGGGGCTGACAGACAGAGACTTTCTACAATCTCAGAATCATCAATACCACAGATTCTGACAGCCAGTGAGGTGTTTTGTGTGTGGATGTGACTGGGGAAGGGGCAGCAGTGGCAGGGAGCTGCCAAGCTGCCTGTGCTGGTGGCTGGGGGCTGTGGCAGGGCTGGGCTGTGCCAGCAGGGCAGGTCTGGGCGGCAGCGCTCGCACACACACTCTGTTCATTCATTTTTCATGCCTCATTTTCAGGCCTGCCTGATTTATGAACCTCATTCTTCCTTCCCCTTGGTTTAAATTTATCTTCAGAAAACAAAGCGGGGGTTTAGAGCAGACCTTCCCTTCCCTTGAGAGGGAGAAGGCTGAGTTGGTTTAAGGCCACCAGCTTTAACCAGGGCACAAGTGATGTCCTGGGGACCTGGAGCCTCTGGGGTGAGCAGCTGCCCCCAAAAGTGATGTTTTCTCTCTGCTCCAGGTCCTGCCTTCACCCTGAGGCCCATCCAGTCCTCGGCAGGAGCTAAGCCAGCAGAAAGCCAGCCCTGGTTTCCATGGGAAGCACCAGAGCTGGAATCTGGAGTGGGCTGGGAAACCAGGCAAGGAAAGGCAGAGGGCAGAGAGGCACGGGGACTGGCTGGATGTTGTGGGGATGGGACGTCTCCTGCCCACCTCTGCCACTGCTCCTGCTGTCCCCACCTACCCTCAAAAACCCATCAGGGACAATCACAGGGGCTGCCCCAGCCCGTCCCTCCCACAGCAGGGCAGCTCCCATCCCTCACTGGTGCCAGCAGCTCACTTTGGTATCCTGCACTGCCACAGATCCTCTGTTGCCCCATGGACTGGGAACAGGCACAAATTACCCACCTTTATCTCTCATGTATTCACACAGACATCCAGGGAGAAGAGTGAGGAGCCAAAGAGCTCTGGATTGGGGGAAAAACACAGCCCATGGAGCTGGGATGGGACTTGTACCATCTGTGATGGTGGCATTGCTGGAGCTGAGCTGTCCCCTGGGCAGCCACCCACGAGGCCTTTCCTTGATGGCTCAGGGCCACCTGGGCTTTGCCTTTTCACAGAATTCACAGAATCACTGGGTTGGAAGAGACCTTCAAGATCATCGAGTCCAACCAGCCCCAACACCTCAACTAAACCCTGGCACCCAGTGCCACATCCAGTCTGGTTTAAACACACCCAGGGATGGGGACTCCACCACCTCCCCGGGCAGCCATTCCAGAACTTTATCACCTTTCTGTTAAAAACTTCTTCCTAATATCAACCTAAATTTCCCTTGGTGCACCTTGAGATTGTGACCTCTGGTTTTGTCAGAGTTTTTGTCCTCTGGCTCTGTCTACTTTTCCACGCTGCAGGGCTGAGTGAAGTCTCTGACCTCCCAAGGGTCACCATGATCCCACAGCATCCTTGTCTGCCACCAGCTGCAAAGGTGTCAGAGCTGGGGACAGCAATTCCCACGGTGGCACTGGCCTGGCACAGGTCCTGGCATGCCCATGCATCTTCTGCTGGGCATCACTGACCTTCTCAGCGCCAGCACTGTGGGTAATTACTCAGAGAGCTAAGAAGACCTTGTTATTAGGAAGCTTTTTTTTTTTTTGCTTTTTTTTTTTTTCTCCCCAGTTATCTTTCAGCTAATTTTTCCCCAGTTCTTAATTTGCGCCTGGCTCCTCCTCGGAGCCGTTTCAGATCTGTCAAGAGCTCTCGGTGAAACGCTTGTTTTTGTTTGACTAACGCGTTCTGGGGGAGGGGGCCGGGCTGCTTTGGAAGAGCCGGTCTGTTTGCTTTGGTGATAGCAGTGATATTTGGGAGAGACAGATGGAAGGCACTTCTTATTTTCTGCAGACACTTTATGATCCAAGCTGCTCATATTGTATAAGAGAGGCCAGATGCCTTGTTAATTCATAGACATGTTTACAGCATGGAGCTTCTAATAGGTGAATATGAATACTAAATAGTGATTAGTGCTTGTCTGACAGACGTCTCCCTCCTGACTGAAATTGGATCTAAGTTTGACCTTTGGTGAGGGAGGAAGGTATTCTGATACATTACAAGCCTTTTTTTTTAATATAAATATCTATTCTTCGCATGTAGAAAGACAAATCCTTCACAGACAAATCCTTTTTCTTCCCGCTGAAGGATGGATTTGCCCTAAAGACACGCCAGCCTGCCAAGCTGGGCCGTGCCCTCTGTCCCCGTGTCACTGTGGAAATGGAGGGGGAACCTCTGTTTGAGTATTAAGAAACAAGTGGGGTGATGCTTTGTGAAGGCTGACCTAGAACAGAGACTAGACAGAGTTAAAGAATAAAGCAGGGATTTATTCAAAGGATCTCCTCCATGGATCCACCTTGGGCAGCACCAGAGCCCAGCCAGGGCTGCACCCAAGATGAACCAAAATGGTCCCAAAATGCACGAGCGCTCCCGGGGGCTCTCCCTGGGATCAGTTCTGCTCCATTGGCATTTTGGAGTTCATTGTCCCATTCCAGCTTTAGCCCAGGCAGTCCCATCCTGCTTGTTTTTCTCTCTCCAGCCCACGGTGTTTGTGCTTCTGGGCTGAGATTTGGATCATTTGTCCTTGGTGCCCAGCTGGAGAAGGAATTGATTTGTCTCCCTGCTCTGTGCAGAGAGCTCAGCATCCCTCATATGAAGCTCAGAATTACACACTAAAGCAGCACAGAATATGAAAAATACAAAACCTAAAGCCTGATGCATCAGGGGGGCATCAGCCCAGTGGTGCTTTAGTGCCCTTGGGTGGCAGCAGCTGGGCACATCCAGCTGGAGAGATGGTCCTGAGCCAGCAGGAGAGCAGAGGGAGCCTGCTGAGCAGCAGGGTGGGCAGTGAGGGAAGAGGGGTCAGAACCTATGACCCCAGCCAGGCTGCCCACCCCCAGCCTGGCTCCCTGCAGGTGGAGCAGCAGCACTTAGGATGTCTCTGCATCACCAGAGCATCCTTTCAGTGGGATCCAAGGCACTTTTATGGCTACTTTGGGACAGAGGGACCATGTACGGGTTATCACCCACTAACCTGAGTGGAGCTGTGCTCAGGATAAGGGCGACTGAGCTCAGCCCCTCACACCCACGGTGCTCCAGCTCCTCCCAGCACACAGCGGTTCCCAGCTGGGGCTGCTCATTGTTTTCCACGGTTTCCCAGGTTCTGGTGGTGGCAGGCACGGGCTCCCACCAGCTGTATGGGGCAGAGAAGGGCCTGATTCCTGCCCCAGCCCCACTGACACGGAGCACATCAAGGCAGAGCTGCTGCATCCTCTGGAGATGCAGCCCCAGCCTGCTGCCTGTGATCACAGCTGGGTGCAGCGCTTGCCTCGACTCCCTTTCATCCCTTTCCTTTTCACTTCACCCTTAAAATTAGATTTTAAGTTTATTCCCCAATTAGACCAGGAAAGGATAAAGTGTTTGGTTTGGGGGATTTTTAGTTTTATTTTTTCTTTTATAGGCTCGCTCTTGCTGTGAATTTATTGGGTATTGCTGACAGCAGAGGAAATCCTGTGGTTTTTGCTTTCCCTGCTTGTTGTTCAGATGTGAAGGTACAGAGGATGCCTCAACCCTTGAGTGAGCTCAGCTCTCACACGAGGCAGAGAGAGCACAAGCGATTGAGCAAAATCAGTCCCTGACTCCTGTTTCTGATCTCAGCCTCCCCTCTGCTTGGACTGGGAGCTGAAGCAGGAATGTGGTTTTGGCAAACAACTTTAAAAAGTAAATTGCTTGCTCTGTGGACTGAAAATCACACTCTTTCTCCTCTAACCAGCTCCCCTCTGCAGGGAAACAAGCTGATAAATGAACGAGGAAAGAGAGCTGGCCTCCAGAGCTTAGCAAAGCAAGAAGGTGGCGGGTCCTGGAGGCTGTTCCTGCAGGTTGGTGAGGCTGCAGCTCCTGCCCTGCTCTCACCCCAGAACCAGCCTCTGTCTCTGGAGAGGAGGAGAAGAGGGATTTACCACATAACACACCGTTAAGGACTTTGCTTTAGGTACCAGCTGAGTGCACTTTGGTGGCCATAAGCCAAATGATGTGCATCTATTATGTGTATACGTATGGAGCACAGATAAGCTTGTTGCAGGTTCTCTCAAGGCAGGCTCTGCCTCCTCCCAGCTGGAAGGGAGGGAACAAACCCGAGCCCCTTGCAGTGTGCCCTGCCCAGAGCAGGCTCCCTGGGATGGTGCCTGTGCTGCTGTGGGGCTGGAGCTGCCTGCTCAGGAAGGTGGTGCTGCCTGCTCCCATCCCAGAGCTGCTTTGGGTCCAGCCCATATCCCTTCCCAAAATGATGGTCTGGTAATTCCAGCACCCTCGTGTGCCTTGGACAGGACAAAAAGGGCTCTGGCTCCGGGGCAGAGGTGGCAGAGGGGTTGCAGCACTCCCAGTGATATATTTAAACCACTCCAGTCAGCAGGCAGCAGAAACATCCTTTCCTTCCCAAAGCTCCAAGTGACTCCTCCATTCTCTGCCTGTGACATTTCCAGGGGGGCCCTGGCTGCCACGCAGGGCTCTGGCTCTCAGCTCTGCCAGAAAGAAATGATGGTGTTTGGAGCTGGGGTTTTGGCTCAGGCCCATCTTGAGCAATATTGTTCCTCTTGTTTTCGAAACCATAATGCACTGCACTTGGTGGTGATGTCAGGTACTTGTGGATTGTAATTGCTGTGTAACCCAGCAGCCTGGAGAGGGATGTCTCAGGAGGGGCAGCTTGAGGGGAAGGAAACTTAGTCCTTTATGAAATGCAGATGTTTTTAAAGGGCTGTAATTAACTGGATTGGATGCAGAGTATTGCAAATATAAAAGTTTAACAGGCTTTTGATTTTAAATATTTGCTGTGTACTTCCAGGGGTCACTCAGCTCTGTAGTGCACGATTTCAGTCCTGTCCGTGCTGCCCTCAGAGTCACCCTTGTGCTTCAGGGTCAGACCTTGCCCTGGTGCTTTTTCTTCTCCACCCAAAAACTGAGGAGCACCTAAACTCCCTGTGCAGGGCTGTGTCCCTCAGCTGTGTCCCTCAGCTCCTGGGCATGGCACAGGCTGGAAACTGGCTTCAGGACGATGAGGAGAATGAGGCAAGACGGGCAGCGTGGAAAAGAAAAACAAAACCCCCCCAGCGCTCGTAGCTGAATAGCAGCAAGCTCTCCAACCCCAAGTTATGAATTTTGTCAATGAAATTAGCCAACAATGTTTGGGAAAGAATAAAAAATAAAGCAGTGAGGGCTCAAAGGAAAGCTAGCCGAGCTCTGGGAGTGAATGGGGGCTTTGTTCGGGCTCTGGTCCCTTCAATAGGCGGCCTCGGCACCGCTGGGGCCTCCGAACCGCCAGGGGGAAATCAGCCCCGCTCCCATCCCACAGCTGACCAGCAACAGAATAAAGTTAATTTACTGTTAAAGTTAATTTGCTGGGTGAGAGAAGGGAGACGAGAAGCACGCTATAATAAGCAGAGCAGCAGAGAGGCTGCGGGAAGTGTCTGAGCCAGGGTATTCCCCTCCGTGCCCGGATAATGGGCCCGTTGTGACTTTGGGTCTCGTGGTGCTTCGGGGTGTGAGAGATGCTACTCACTTCCAGAAATTTAGAAAGGTTTATTAAATCTTATCACAAATACAATAGAAGAATGAATAGAGAAAATATTACAGCACCAGGAGCAAAGGATTTTTCCCACCATGTGCTCATCCACACAATGGAGGTTTTGCCTTTTAACCCTTTAGCCCCTCCCAAAGTTCTGTCCATCGACTTTTCCTTTACTGTCCAGTGGTGGAATTTACATCCTTAAATCTTGATTGGAGGTCAGGTGTTGCCATAGTGACAACTCAGCCCTCCCAAATGTCCCAAACCCAGGCTGTGCCTTGATAACAACACAAGGGGGTAAAACTGTACAACACTTCTCTTAACATACATACATTATATTTGCCTTTTAATTGTGAGAGTCAACCATTGCATTACTCAACTATTATCGCAAGGGCACAGCCCAGTAACACTCTCTGCTGGGAGAAGCCACCTTTGTGGTAAGAACATTCTTCTCTCTTTCAGGATTTTTCATAGAGGAGCACAGAGGAAAGAAAGAGAAAACATTTTCTATTTCTGCTCCTTGTTTCTCCCATGTGGGATGTGTTTGGAGAATTGTTTACCTGAGGTGGGTGCTTGATTGGATTGTTTGAGGATTTTTTGAGCCTGATGGCCAATCTAACCCACCTGTGACTGGACTCGGGAGAGGGTCACGAGTTGTGAGTTAGATATGGTAGTTAGAAAAAGTACGTTTGTAGTTTTAGTATCTTCCTTTATATAGTATATTAATGTATTATAGTATAGTTCTAACAAAGAAATCATTCAGCCTTCTGAACTGGAGTCAGACATCATCATTTCTTCCACCAGGTTCACCTGCATTTACAATACACCTTCACACAGGAATGCCCTGGAGCAGCAGGGGTGTGATGCCAGCGAAGAGATGCCCTGCCTGGGGACAGCGCTGAGCCTGGCACTGGGGACAGCCCCGAGCCTGGCACCTGAGCCCCAGATCCGTGTCAGCCCCTGCTGGCTGTGAGCCCAGCGTGTGTTTTGGGGGCAGCAGCACCTCAGCCACTCCAGCTGTGGTTTGCCCACGGGGTGGGTGGGCTCTGTGGGGCTGCACAAAGGGGCGCATTCCCAGGCTGTGATTTCATCCCCATCCTTGGCTACACACTCCAGCCTTCACAGAGCCAGGATACGCTCCCTGCAGAGACCTGTGGAGGTGAGGATAGCACGGGCAGGGGGGCACAGGGAGCATTTTGTGCCAAACCATTCCTGTACGTAACATGGGGCTCTGCAGCACAGGGCCCTGTGCGTGGTTTGGTGGGGGTAGCTGCTCTTTCCAAACAAAGAGCTCCTTTCTTCCCAGCAAGCAGAGGTAGCTGGTGTGAGCTGAATACAACCTGCCTCCAGCCTTTGTTCCGTGCTACCTCGCCCATCCCAGCACTTGGTGCTCGGCATTGGACAAATACACAGCAGGAAAGAGATGGTCCAGCCCCCACAGGGCTTGGAGGGGCTCCCTGGCTTTGTCCCACCACTTCATCCGTGGCCTTTCCCAGAGGCAGGGATGTCCCAGCTGAGGGTGGTGGCTGTGCAGGGTGAAGGACTCCCTTCCTGGCACTGGTTTGGTGTGGCAGCAGCTGTGCAAGCACCTGTCCCCAAGCTCCTGCCCCTGCCCCATCCTGGCCCTGGGCACAGCACCACACTGCCGTGCTTGCAGACAGGCACAGCTTGTCTTGGGAGAAGGCTGCTGAGCAGGGGAATTAGGGAATTTCTGGGGCCATCGGGCTGTGACCCTGTGCCATGGATGTCCAGGCTGTGACCCTGTGCCATGGACTGGTGTGGATGTCCAGGCTGTGACACGGTGCCATGGACTGGTGTGGATGTCCAGGCTGTGACCCTGTGCCATGGATGTCCAGGCTGTGCCCCTGTGCCATGGATTGGTGTGGATGTCCAGGCTGTGCCCCTGTGCCATGGATGTCCAGGCTGTGACACGGTGCCACAACCCAGTGCAGACATCCAGCTTTGACAGGGATCTCCAGCGGTCCAAAATGCTGATGTCCATATTAGCTCCCTCACCGTGCCAGCCACTATCTAATGAAACAGAGAGGCACCAAGATCCTTTCTGGCTGACGCATCACTTGGGAGGAAGTTTTAATGTTACGTTACAGCGTTTTAAAATCTGGGTTAAGCCCAGAAATGGCACAGCAGAGGTAAATGTCAAACAGCAACAAAACGGTGCCATCTCCCCTTCCCAGCTGCACAAGGCCATGTCGTGACCAAAGAAATCCTCCTTTCTGCTCACATCACCTTTCCGGATTTATCATTTTAATGTTCTCTGGGCCACCAAGCCCCACAGCTGTAAATTAATTTTTAAAGTAATACAGGTTTTAAAACTTCCATCTGCTTTAATGAGCTTGGGGGAATCCTGTTGTATTAAAAAACATGCATGCAATTATTTTTCCATCTTGGGTTTCACCAGTTCCCAGCACCACTCGGTGATGACATCTTCTTCCCCTCTCCAAAGTGTTTTCTTGTGATAATGTGGCATTGTATCCTGATGGCATGTGTGTGTTTTGCTGCACGTGGGCAAGGCTAGAGAGGACTTCTCTAAGGACGCAGCAGTATCATTAGCAGGTCCCTCGGTGGCTCGCCAGTCACCTTTCCATTAATCCAGTTCTGCATCACAGAATTACGCAGCGGCTAATGAACAGCTCCAGCCTGGAGGTACCGCATTAACCGGACGTCTCTTTGAACTGGCTGATTTCTGGTGGGAAAACTTCACGGAAAAACGAGATTGTGTTTGTTTTCACAGCCTTCTGCATCTGTTTTTAAATATTTGCTCACAGTAGTTCTGGGCTTTTTTTCGCTCTTTTTTTTTTTTTTTTTTTTTATTAGCAATTAGCCTAATAAGGCACCTTTTCATTGCTTTGCATGTAGATTAACCACTTCAGAGAGTACAAAATAAACATTTTGCAATGCGTGCATGTATCTTCTGGAAAAGATGAGTAACTTGCTTCCACTGAGACAAAGTCCTCTTAACATCAGGGTTTTGCTCTAATCATTAGTGACCAAGAAGATTTTTTTTTTTTGTTTGTTCCCCTTTATTTCCCCTAAGACAACTCCTTACAGCATTTGTTAACCTGAAATTTAAACAAAATTAATTCTAATTTAGCCAGTGCATTTACAATTATGTTCTCTGTAAGTAACAAATAAATAGCCTCAGATTGTGCAATTTCCTTGTGGTATCTGAGCATTTAGAAGATGCATCTCGATCAGCCTGCCTGGCTCTCAGCTGAACCAGGAGCACAGCCAGAGAGCTGCTGTGCACTTCATGGAGAACCTCCTCTAGCTCTTCTCCCCCGTATTTGTAGGATCTAAACATTTTCCTGGCTTCTCTGTAGATGTGCTCGCAAGGATGTGTCCCCAGGGATGTGCTCCCCGAGGATGTATCCCCAAGAATGCCCTGCCAAGGATGTCCCCACAAGGATGTGTCCCCAGGATATGCCCCGAGGATGTACCCCCGGGACCTACTCGTAGAATGTCCCCCTGAGGATGTCCCCTCCAGGGTATCCCCCAGGATGTCCCCCAGGGTGTCCCCCATGAAATCCCTCCATGATATTGCCCCAGGATGTCCTCCATGATGTCCCCCATGATGTCCCCCAAGATATCCCACCATGATATCCCCCCATGATAGCCTCCCCCAGGATGTCCCCTCAGGATGTTCCTCCAGGATGTCCCCCAAAATGTCCCCCCATGATGTCCCCCACAAAATCTCCCCGTGATGTCCCCCTGATATCCCCCATGATGTCCCCAGGATGTCCCCCTGATGTCCTCCATGATGTCCCCAGGATGTCCCCCTGATATCCCCCATGATGTCCCCAGGATGTCCCCCATGAAATCCCCCCATGATGTCCCCCAGGATGTTCCCCGGATGTTCCCCAGCTGTCACCCAAGATATCCCCCTGATGTCCCCCATGATGTCCCCCAGGATGTCCCCCAGGATGTCCCCCATGAAATCCACCCAGGATGTCCCCCTGATGTCCCACAGAATGTCTCCCAGCTGTCCCCCTGATGTCCCCCAGCTGTCCCCCAGGACGTGCTGGCAGCCGCGGGCCCCTCCCTGGCTGGCCCCAGCTCTAATAAGATCAGCGCTGCGGCGCGTTCCCCGAGCAGCGGGAACAATGAGCCTCTGTCCCACACGCCGCCTCAAGAGAACAAGAACCAGGCCGAAAACAGAGAGCACAAACAGGAGGAGGGGAGGAGAAAGATCTTCATTTCTGCCCAAGCCGTGCCCGTGCTCGCCTCCTGCCTGGGCGAAGCTGAGCCGCAGCCGCAGCATCACTCAGCAGCACTGCTCAGGGACGGTGTGGGGTTTTCCATTAGCCACCCCCTTCCAGGGACCCTTTGCTCCTCTGTGCCCACACAGCCCCTTTCCAGAGGGGTGACAAATTCCACATCGTTGCAAATGAATTCCTTTCACTTCCCGAGGTACTGGGTGCAGCAGGGTGGCCCTTCCCTGTTGGCATCTCCCATGGGGGGTTTGCTGTGCTGTTCCTCCTCCTCCTCCTCCTCCTGCCATGAGGAAACGGGGTCAGTGGTCCAAACATGGAAGACAACCAAGCAGTGACATGGAGATGGACATCACACTGTCCTAAATCATGGAGTCACAGAAAGGTTTGGGTTGGAAGGGACTTTAAAGGTCATCTGGTTCCAACTCCCACCATTGGAGGGTTGGAAGTGCTTTCACTGTTGTTCCAGGCTTTTGCCTAAATGACAGCTGCAGGTTCTTGGAGAATTTGATCTTCCTCCCACTCTCAGGGCCAGGACAAGCCCAAGGTTTCCCACTGAGCTGCTGGCCCTGCTCCAGGCTGGCTCCCCTAAACACTCCTCACCCCCCAGGAGTGTGGCCACAGCAGAGCCCAGGGCTGCCAGTGGGACAGCGATGACCTTGGACCAGTCAGGCTGTGCCAGCCCCACAGGATTAACAGAAAATCCCCTGTGGGTTTTCTTAGGAAAGGCTTTTCGGAGAGAAGCTCTCAGGAGAAGGTCCTTCCAGCGAGGCAGGAATCGTGCTCTTCCCTGCTGCTTTTTTGCCTAAATCTTTCCCATGGGCCAAGCAATTAGTTGGTGTGACTCAGTGGCTTTGATGGAGCAGTGCTGATTTACACCAGTTGATGAGCTGCTCTGATTTTCTTATAGAAAATCACAGTTAGGCTGTTACACTTAACCTGTACTAAACTGTGCATGAATGATTTATTGTGAACTTCTCATGCAAATGACATTAATAGACTCTGTCATACATAGGAGAAGATGCTAGAAGATTACTAAAAGCTGCCGCACTTAAAAATGTTTCAGAGGAAAATAACGCCTTTTATTGTATTACCTGAGAAATCCATCTGATCTCCCCTTGAAACATGAACATGAGAGAACAGTGAAGGTTGTGCTGCAATGTGTGTAGTTCCTTGAGGCTGTAACAGAAAAGCTACAAGAAGTATTTTAAAGGAATATATATCGATACCCAGAGCTGCATTACAAGCAGGGAGAGAGCTGTTTTCCTCACGCACAGCCTTCAACCCGCCTCCTGATCCAGGAGTGTTTGATGACTTCAGGATCAGACTGCAGAGAAGAAACAAACCAAAAGCAGTCCTGTCTAATTAACTGAACATATTTACATGTGTAAAACTCTCCTGTAGTCCTCGTAATGACTAATGCATAATTATGCACAGACAAATCCCCACAGTAAACACAAATATTTTTGTTTGTGATTATTTATCTCAGGAGAGCTTGGCAATTTGTCAGGGCTTTGCTGAGCTTCTCAGTTGAGCTGAGTGAGGTGTGGGCAGCGGGTGGCTGCTGTGGTCACCCCAGGAGCCCTTTCAGCAGCAGAGGAGGGCAACTTTGGGCTCCCAAAATGCCTTTGCATTGAGAAACATAGATTTGTGGAATCACAGGATTGTTTAGGTTGGAAAGAAACTTTAAGATCAAGTCCAAGTATTAACCCCGCATTGCCAAAACCACCACTAGACCATGTCCCCCGGCACCACAGCTACATATCTTTTAAATACTTCCAGGGGTGGTTTGGATAAAAACAAAGTATTTTGCAAGTTTATTCCAATTCCATGGAAATCCTGTGATTTCTCCCAATTTTAAGCAACATTCACAACCTTTTCATTTGACAGCCCTCACCCTTTTGCTCTGTCTCCCTCAGACTGCTGGGATGGAGGAGGCTCTGTGTGCTCATCTTGTCTAGAAGTTACCAGGTGATGTTTGCCCACAGAGAAAAGCCATGTCCCCGTGGCTCCTTCCTCTGTCTATGCTCAGTTATCTGAGCTGCAGGAGCCAAGTTGGTTTTGTACTTTGTACTTTAACTTCAGCTTTTGCTGTCCTGGATCACCCCAGGGCATTTCACAGCTCAGCTGCAGGAACAGACAAATCTCCCCTACCTAGCCCCTGACCAGGGCCAGTTTGACATCAGCCCTGATCCTCCTGGTTTCAGTGGGGCATCTGTACCAGAAAATCCATCATGTTTTGATCCTACACAGCACATTGTTATGCTCTGGAAGGCTGTGGGGAAGGAGAGCATGGGGCACCATCCCCAAGGCAGCACTGCAGCAGGAACTGCAGCTGTGGGAGCATCTGCCCAGTGCCCTGAGCATGTGTAGGAGCTCTGACCCACCCCACTGGTGTCATGACTCCTCCCTGACCTGCCATCACCCTCCCTGGGAGCCGTGTCACATCTCACCCCATACTGCTCCTGCCTGAACCTCCCCCAGGGCCACCAGGAGCTCGGGCTGCTCTCCGAGCCCTCTGTGCCATGTCATCTTAATCCATGGAGCCAGGCAACCCCCAGTGATAAATTCATCACTTAGCCACTGGCTTTCCTCCTAAAATCCTCTTCAGGGAACAATTCTCCCATGTCTGATGCAGTGACTAATTGATAACTTTCTTTAAGGGGACTGCACGATAACTTTCTTTAAAGCTGTATATTATGATCAGTGGGTTTTCCAAGGAGTGTGCTGCTCTCTTAATTCTCACCTTCATTATTTTAATACCTCCGTAAAATAGATTTCTAATGGATCTATATTGCCATAAAACTTTAGGGATGGTGGGTGGGTGTCAATAAATTCTTTGCAATCAGAGCAGCTCTGCCAGCCGGGTAGGGAGCAGAGTGACAGGCTCTGGGGACAAGCCAGGTCTTGACTCAGGTTTGCAGCTTCCAGCAGCATGACCTTCCCTGATTTGACCCCATCCTGCTGTTTCTGAACACCTTGCAAAACTTCATTAAGCAACATGACTAGTATCTGTCACAAGCAATTCTTTCTCTCCCACCTCCTCACCCCAGGGATAAGTCATATCAGCTCTGTCAGGAATACAGAAGCTGCCCTAGGTACAATCCAACCTGAAGTGTTGATACCTGGTGAGTCTGTACAGAGCCACAGTCATCACATCACAGCGTTTTCACCCAAAGTTCCCAAGGCAGGCAATAAATGTACATCACACTGGCATCAATCCCCTTCAAAATGTCCTCTGCCACCGACAGAGAAGGAAGGCAGCAGCCAGGATGCCCAGCTTAATCAAAGAAAGAAAGAAGTGGATGTTATGGCCCTCTAAAGGTTTTACAGAGGTCAAATTATTCCCATGTGTATTAGCCAGCACATTGGGAAAAACTCTTTTACCACTGGGTCCTTCACCCGGTCCCATAAAAACTGCCCAAAAATCTCATTTTTGTCTCATCC
Source organism: Taeniopygia guttata (assembly GCF_048771995.1). Classification (NCBI taxonomy): domain Eukaryota; kingdom Metazoa; phylum Chordata; class Aves; order Passeriformes; family Estrildidae; genus Taeniopygia; species Taeniopygia guttata. Next base: position 7,564,560 of record NC_133043.1, read on the forward strand.
ATGTGGTTAGCATAACTCATTTTTACCTTGAACACTGAATTTGCTGGCCAGCAGTGCTCAGAGAGGAGCTGCAGCTGTAAACATTTGCCATTCTGCCATGCTTGACCCTGAAGAGTTCCCAGGACTAGGAGGTGATGGAGGGAGGGTGATGTCCACACTCAGCAACGTGACATAAAGAAATCCTCTGACAGAAATGCTGGAGGCTGAAATCTGTTCTGTTGTTCCACTGCCAGCATTGGGTGACTGATATATATTATAAAGTCCTGCTGCAAAACCCCACCAAAGGCTGGTTTGTCCTAAGGAAATGGTGTTGGGCTGCCACAGGCACTGCACAAACCAAAGTGGGAGCAGTGCCTGGCCTGAGGACTGGGGTTTATTTTTTAACTTAAGTATTTGCAAGTTCTTTCACCGCTGCTTTAATGGCTGGTGGGGTGCTAAGAGGTATTGAGGTATTCTCCCTTGCCCTGGTTTCTAAAGAATTTTCATCTCTTAGTTGTTGCTTGGGTACAGCTGTTTGAGCTGCCAAAAAAGGTCAGACTGGTATATACAGCAAATTAACCTTTTTTGTGGCCCCAAATTTGCTTTTTTTTTTTTTTTCCATTGGGGTGAGAGACTTGCAAACAGGTAGAAAAACCAAAGGCACCCTGACTTTTGAACACATAATGAAAACAGCTCCAGTGCTTCCCATATGTGCAGGAGGCTCTGTGTGGGGTGAAGATAAAAATCTACAAGCGAAGGAAACTTGGAAAAACCTTTTTAGAGAGGCTTCTTTTCAGCAAAGAAACACTGGCAGCTTCCTCCCAGCTTATTGAAATGTTGGGTAATCAGGGTTTTTTCCCTTTCTGCTGCAGGATTTTTATTACAAACGCTTGGCTTGGTGCTCCTGTCAGTGCCAGAGGTGACAACTCCAGTGTTTCGCTGGGGGTTCACATGCTCAGCAAGGGTTTTCCGTGCAAAACCAGGGATTTCTGTAACATTTGCAGCCGTGCCTGGATGATGAGCACTGTCTGTGCCGCTGGAACACTCTGTGTCTTCCCTCTGCTTGTTCCAGCCCCTTTGTACCAATAAGTGATGACCTAAAAAACAGAGGAGGAGAGGCTGATTAATGGCAATAATTTTGTTCTCAGAAGTACAACGGGAAATTTGCATCTTTGCACATTCCTCCAGCCTATAGGCTTAACTCAAGTGCCACATTCACAGGTTCCAACCTCTAAACCATTGCTTCCTCTCCCCCAAAATAAGCTATGGGGTGAGCTATGGGGCAAGCAAATCTTGGGCTCTGAGCCCTCTGTTCAGGGCAGATTATGTATTTATTGTAAAACAGCTATTGATGATAAGCAGAACGTGTTATCACTGCTGCTGTGGCAGGCAGGGTAGGGAGTCATGTGCTTCTTGCTCGCTTTTTGGCCTCAGGACACTTGTGTTCCTGTTTGTACAATAGCTCTGCTTGGAGAGCAAGAATAAAAAATACCATGTTTTCCCCCTTGCCAGATTGCTGTTTAGCATCATGCTACATCTGTCTCGTGGGAAATACAGGTTGGAGACTCTCGGGTTGGGGAGGGAATTGAATCCAGATGTTGTGTTTTCTGGGCAAATGTTTCAAGTATTTGGTTGTTACACAAAAAAAAAAGGGGGAACCAGTTCATCCAGTGCAGGGTAAAAGGTGAACTGCCAGACTCCTGTGATGATGCTCACCACAGTGGGTTTGCTGATGTGAAATGTTTGTGCCAGGCATCAGGAGGAAAATGGGGTATCAGGTTTTTTTCAGGAGCCCTTTCTGCTTTGGGCCAGTGCCATGGAGAGGACATTTCATAGCTGAGTACAACCACTCTGATGTGGAGGTGTCACAGCAGGGCATGGTCCCAGCAAGTGGGAGGAAAATGTGGAGAGATAGATGTAAGTTATGAAAGTGAGTTATTCCAATACAAAATGATGTCTCAGTTCAGTACAGTTCATGAATGGTTGAATAAAAGACCTTTGAGGTCTTTTCCAATTTAGCAATTCTATGATTCTATTTAAGTGCTCACCCTAAAGACACCATTTGTGGTTGGGTGGCCAGAAGGGATGTGGATGCACCCTTCAGAGGGACTTTGTAAAAATGGCTTGCACATTCATATTTTCCTTGGGAAACTTGAGAAGAGCCTGTGGTGCCCTGGATCCTGAGTGATCCTGCCCATGCAACCTCTGAGCATCACCTCAGGAAAGGGAGAGCCTTGGAGCTGTAGCTTCACTTTGTGTGGGCTCTGGGAAATCCTGTTCAGCATCAGAGACTGGATTCTCCTTAAGGAATGGGGTTGTTTGTGTCACTGGAGCATGGCCGGTGCTCGAGCTGGGCTTTGACTTTAATTTTTTGTGTGCTTGTTATTGCTGGGTAAGAAGTGCAAGGAGTGCTTGGTGACAATTTTGTGCTTGGTTGGATGATACAAAACCAAGCAAGAGACAGCTCTAAAATCTACGGTGGAGGAATATTTTGCCTGGGTGGGGTTGAGCCACCTCAACACAGCCCTGAAGGTGTGAAGACCTTTGCCTAGCTGGGCTTTGTCACTCTCAGCAGAGAAAACGCTGTATCTGTGTGAGTGCCTGGCTCTTTGTGCTCAAAGCCACCCACCTAACACACCCTGGGGACACTTTGGTCGCAGCTTTTCCCTGACAGACTGGGTTAGTGGAGGTTTACAAGGCAGAAGTGGAATTCCTCCTGCTCTGCGAGCACTCAACCGCTGGCATCATCTGTCCCTTTGTGTCCCCTTCACACCAGCTCACATCTGCTCTTACTCAGGTGTGACAAAAGCCACTACCTGAGCACTGGGGGAAGGAGAGCCTTCAAAGCAGCAGCAGCTGCCTGGAGCAGCGGTTCTGTGCTGGAGCAGCTCTGGGAGAACACAGCTCAAGGAGAAGCCCGTGCCCTGCCAGGGTCCTGTCAGCTCAGGGCAATTAGGGGACAGATGTACCATGAATGGTGACAGCAGCTGCTGACACCAGGTGACAGAGCCTCAGCTGATGGTGCTGGGGGGTCAAACCCACCCAGATCTGTGCGAGCCCCCAAGGAGAACAACCAGAGGAGAAAACCCCAGTGGGAGACCAAAGCAGGGGGAAAAATAAAAATTACATTGGATAAAGAGCTGTATTCAATGGTAAAAAAGCTCAGGTAAGCCAGAAAAAGTTTAGTAGAATGTATTTTTATCTGTTAAGGACGGTATTTTAGGACAGGGGTGACAAACACAACAGGCTCTCTGTGTCTGTGGGGCTGTGGTTATTTCATACTTTTGATAGTAATTTCTCCAGGGCCAAGAAAAGAGATTAGTACACAAATCACTTTCAGTTTTATTCCATTTTGACATTTCAGGGTCTCCAGCAACTTGGCATCACTCTGCAAAGCCAGAAATATTTGTGTGTTTAAAATGTGTTTTGAATTACAAATATTTCAACGTTCACAACATGTAACGCAGGAGACCAGGAACATTCCTTGGCACAATTTCCAAGCAGAGTTTTTGGTGCAGGGCAGCCTCCTGTAGGTGCTTGTAGTGCCATGAACATGGCATGTGGCTTCTTCTGTTGTGCCTCTCTGGAGTGGCTGGCTGATCAGGAGAGCAAAAAATCTCCTTGGGAAGCAGCAGTGGAAAATCTCCTTGGAAAGCTGCTGCAGCTCCGGGGTGGGTTGGGAAGGAGTCTATAGGTGCTGACCTACATTTAAGTAAGGAGAGTGAAGGGAAGCTCAGCTGGCCCTTGGGATGACACAAGGGCATTTTCCCTCCAAGCCAGGTCTGTCACCATCCTGGTGTATGAATTCATTCCCGGTGAAAGGTGCCAGACTGACATTCAAAATATGGGGAAAAAAAAAAAAAAAGCCTTGTTCTTAATAATTCTTTCTCTTCTTTGTGCTGATGAAACACAATGGGACATTTAAATCTGATTTTTATAACATTTTGCATTGCTATAGATCACGGTCTGACCTGCAGAAGACACTTTGTTCTGACTACAATGATCTGATATTTCATATTTTAGTGGCTTTTTTCTGGCACAATATGGGCTCCCTCCAGTGGTCAAGGGGCTCCGGGCTCCTGGTATCGTTTGCCCAGAGGCTGGCACAGGGTGGCTTTGGGGCTGGCATCACAAATGCCAAGGGGAATGACAGCGGGACTGTGCTTCTGTCCCCCCAAATCCCCCGGCAGCAGCACCAGCCCTGCTGGGCGAGCCCCGCTCCCTTCAGATTTCAGTGGAACAGCCCCAGCAGATAAAAATTCAGGCTCTGGATTTCCTTGCAGTTCCCAAAACGTTCGGGGAGAGGAAACAGGAGAGGAGAGAGAACCGGAGAAGATCTGCTGAAAGACCCAGACATAACAATTTTTAGCAAAAAAAAAAAAAAAAAAAAGAAAGAAGAAGACTCATTTTTTGCATTCCACTCTTCCCGCGGTATTTTGAGACCAGATCCTGACTTTCTCCTGACAGAAGCAGTTAATGTGGTTGTTGTGGGGGACAAGTCAGCCGCTGCCACTCTGAAATGTGACATTTCCATCCCCGACCTGCACAGCTCCCCCGGCTTGCTCAGCCACGGGCGCATTTCAAATACCGGGATTATTTTTGGAGGCGTCTGGGTAGGACGGGGATCCCCTCCGATGGCCGAGAGCCCTGCATGGGTACCCCGGGAGTGTCACCCCGGTGTGTCCCTGCAGGTGTGTGCTCCCAGCTGGCAGAAAGAGGGGGGGCTCCCGGCAACTCGGGGTGCAGCGGGAATGTGTTTAACCCCCTTTTCCACTCCTGTGTGTGGGTGAGAAAGCACTGATGCCGTTTCCCGGGTAGGGATGACCGCCCCGTACCCCTTTGACACCCACGGGTGGGGGTGACACCCCTGTACCCCTTTGACACCCACGGGTAGGGGTGACATCCCTATACCCCTTTGATTTGACACCCACGGGTGGGGGTGACATCCCTATACCCCTTTGATTTGACACCCACGGGTGGGGGTGACATCCCTATACCCTTTTGAATTGACACCCACGGGTGGGGGTGACCCCCCTGCACCCCTTTGATTTGACACCTACGGGTGGGGGTGACACCCCTGTACCCCTTTGATTTGACACCCACGGGTAGGGGTGACCCCCCTGCACCCCTTTGATTTGACACCCACGGGTAGGAGTGACATCCCTATACCCTTTTGATTTGACACCCACTTTTCCCGGTGGGGGTGACCCCCCCGTACCCCTTTGATTGGACCCCCCTGTACCCCTGTCATTTGACACCCACTTTCCCGTGTGGGGGTCCCCCCGTACCCCTTTGATTTGACCCCCCTGTACCCGATTTGACACCCACTTTCCTGTGCGGGGGTCCCCCCGTACCCCTTTGATTGGACCCCCCCTGTACCCCTGTTATTTGACACCCACTTTCCCGTGCGGGGGTCCCCCCGTACCCCTTTGATTTGACGCCCCTGTACCCCTGTTATTTGA